>NW_028270142.1:76023913-76332819 GCF_037043375.1 Chiloscyllium plagiosum
CTATCACTATGCCACCTACCTTTTCCACAGCCCCACCCTCCAATTTCTACCTGAGCTCCCTTTCCCCTTCCCAGTCCTGATGAACAGTCTCGACCTGAAACACCACCTTCTCCACCTCCCCTTGATGCCTGGCTTGATGTGTTCTTCCAGTCTCCTGTTTGCCCATATCAAGTATGTTGTGACTCTGAAGGAGGTATCTCCAAATATGTGGGTGGAATTTGATACTGCATGGGAAGGCAGGGTGTATTGTAAGAGGGGGCAGGTGATTACAAGGTACCACTACTCTGGTTTCAATAGGACAACAGTAGGCAATTATATTGGACATGGATTGGCTGATGGTATGAATTGGAGATATTTACCACGAATATAAGGGATGGATTGGAACATTGGATCTTGAAAGCTAGTGTAGCTGACACAAGAACATAAGAACACAAGATCATAATAAATAGGACTAGGCCATCTGGCCCTGTTGAGCCTGCTCTGCCATTCAATAATCTTTTGTGGATTTAGCTACACTGACCTGCCTGCTCACCATAACCCCTAATACCCTTACTGTTCAAACATCTCTTCATCTTTCCCTTAAAAACATTCAATGCTTCACTGGGCAGGGAATTCCAAAGGTTCACAACCTTTCAAGTGAAGGAACTCTGTTCTACTCAGTCCTAAATCTGCTCCCTTAATTTTTAGGCTATGTCTCCTAGTTTTAATTTCATCTGGCAGCGAACACAACGTCTCTGATTCTATCTTATCTACTCCCTTCATAATTTTACATGTTTCTATACAATTCCCCTCATGCTTCTAAATTCTAATGACTGTAGTCCCAGTCCACTCAATCTCTCCTCATAAGCTAACCCTTTCAACTCTGGAATCAACCTAGTGAACCGCCTCCCAGTTCAGGTTTTTTCTAGTTTGGTTTAGTTGTGGCAGTCACAAGATACTGAAGTCCAGGAAAGGTTGCAGCTTCAATAAATGATTCCTGATGGACTTTCTCTCTGAAAACTCTTTACATATTGTTCCCTACCTGCTTGTAGGAATCAGTTTTTCAATTTACCTTTTTGCCAAAGGGTGTGTTTGTGGGATGTTACTGGATTGGAACAGTTCCTTAGTTAAGTTGCTGCATTGGTTAGGTTTTTCAATAGTTAATTTATGCTAAATTTTGTTTTCTTTTGTTTGTGCTTCAACTATTGTGTTTAAATAAATTGTGTTTTGCTTAAAGCAGAGCGGTTTGACTAGCTGCGTCACACCTGGAATATCCACATACACACCTGCCTTTAAAATAAGAAAAAGTTAGGTTCTAGGCAGCCTTCTTAAAATATTTTGAGGGGGTTTGGCTCAGTCCATAACAATAGCAATGAAGGGCAATATTCTATTTTCCCTCTTAATTACCTGCTGCACCTATAAACCAGCTTTTCATGATTCATGCTCAAGGACACCTCTGCGCAGCAGAATGCTGCAATTTTTCACTATTTGAATAATTATCCACTTTGCTGTTATTCCTACCAAAACGGCTGACCTCACATTGACCAACATTGTACTTAATCTGCTATACCCTTGCCTACTCAAAACTTACCTATAGTCCTCTGTAGACTTTGTGTCCCCTGCACTGTTGCACCTGCCACACAGTGTGTTTTAACTCTAATATCTAGCAAAATAACTTAATAATAATAAGCAATAATACTCATTTATTTGACACAATTAATACTATCACAACAAAATACACTATAAATTAACAATTTACACTACGAATGTTACCTTGTGCTTTAACTTAACTCTTGATGATCATATACCACCACACTAGAACTTGGTTGTGTTACATGTGTTGATGTCGTCTGGTCTACTTTTCACAATTATCTCGTAGTGCCTTCTCTTTTCAGTAATTGGTCTCGAGTTACCATTCTGAGTGTGATGTTGTGGCGATTATTATACTCCAAAGTCTTCATGCCTTTTTGGGAGGGTCTTCACTATTCACCAGTGGATCGGTCAGACTCGATCACCCTGACTGATTGGGCCCAACCAAGTGTTGACATGATGGCAGGGTGGTGCTCAGGCCTCCATTCCCGGAAGTTTTGGGTGCATGTAGCCTCCTACAAATAAGGGTGTGATACACCCTCATGTCTGGTATGCACCTTGATGTTTCCAATCACTCTGAGGGTGACATTCCATTGATTCCATTCAAATCCAAATTTGGGTGTATATTGTAGGGTCTACAGCCACCGGGTTGATTGCAAACTGTCTGCTGGTAACTGCATCCTGTCTAGATTCTGCAGCATGTTTATTAGCATAGTAACTTTGTCAAAGGCTTACCTTGGTTTCCCAGCATGCCTTAATCATTATCCAATCTTTCTAAATCCATCATAATTCATCATTTTTAGCAGCTTGTCTGCCACAGTCCCTCCTCTTGATCCTGAGCACCAAGCTTGATGGATCACATAATCAAAGATCAATCTCTGTGCAGTGACTATGCGATCATCCAGGTTCAAGCAAAGCATAACATATACTTAAGCAGCTAAACTCTTAAAGATAATGTAATGAATTAAATAAATAAGACATTGAAGAAATAAACAAGTACAACAAAAATTCATAACAAGAGAAAACATTCATGACAAAAATCATACAAACATCATAAAATTGGAGTACATTTTATACAAACAATAGGATAATTAATATTTATTAAAGCTAGCAAATATTTATGGTCTGTTCAGTGTCTTGTCCATGTTATTCCAAATGGTGATGACGATGACAATCCTGATGAGGTATATCTTGATTGCGTTTCACACAGTCATGGTTGCCCTGGGAAGAGATCAAGTTTGTTTCTGTCATTATGCTTGTCTAATATCTAAATAGTATTGAACTAATCTAATGCATATACCTTAACCCTCACCCACATTTGAAAAAAAACAAGAAAAAAAGGAATGGAAACCACTTATGGAATGTTGAGTTGGGCTTAGAGGCCTGGTAGGCTCTAACCTTGTTTTCTAGTGGTAGCGGTTGAAGTGGTTGAACGACCCAACCATGAAGTGGTCAGGGAAGACTGAAATGAGGTAGTCATGATGACTCATGATGACCCATGATTTAACGTGAAGATGAAGACAATCTCAAGAGACCAATGATTTAAATATAAATGAAAATGAGTGGACAACCAAATAATTGTAACCTGGTTAATCCCATCAGCGTATACAGTAAAAGAGTTGGAAGACGTGTGAGATGCATGAGTGTTTGGACCATGAGAAACAATTGCACCTTGTCTTGGGTGGCTGTCAGGAGCTATTTCATCCCTTGGATTACTGAATGAGTGCATTTGTCACATAGGCACCCGACAGAGACTCATCAATGTGTTCTGAATCCTTTGCCTTTGGGAGTGTGGCAATACTGAGTCTCCTGCTTCCCATGTTTATGTCCAGTCATTCCCTCTAGTGGTAACACCTGGAATTACTGTTTGACAAGCTGAGTTAGTCTGTTCTTCCATAGTCCGGACCAACCCTTTTTTAATGTCTTGTCTCGAAGGGGTGGATGTGCCGATTGGGGTGTGAGTTACAGTGAGTTGGCAATGTTTTATCTGTGTGTCTGTCAGGGTGTTATTGGGGACTTGTGTCAGGTCTAGCCTGTTGGGATGGGTAACATGTCCATGTTGTTAGTAGTGGGTCATTCCAACTTGTTAGAGAGTCTGCCATTGAGTCATGTAAAGTGCTTAGGGGCCCCTTGGATGTTGAAGCTGTAGTTGGTGATAGTGATGGAACTCCATCAAGGATGTGGCTTGACTGTGAGAATGTGTTGCAGGGTGTCCTTTGTCTTGTCATCTGTTCTAGATTAGTGTCATCCATCATGTGTTAATTTGATGAGAGCGGCTGTGTTGTCTGCCATAGGCTTTTGACTGGTTTACATGTGCCAGCTGGTTTTTCCCATGGCTAGTAGAACTTGGTATACATAGGGGTTTGCCTTATCCACCAAAGTGTGTGGACCCGAATACTTAGGGGAAAGATAGGAACTAGGTTTATAGAGCTGCAGTATTATCTGGTGTCCAATAGAGTAGTCAACAAGGTTAACTTTGCTATTGAAGTACTCTTTACTTACTTTCCTTCTCTTCCCAGGCCTGACAATTGTTGCTAACTGTGTGGCCTTGCTATTCTCAGTCAGCTGCTGCACTGCTTTTTCGGGGGTGAGGGCAGTGAGGGCGGGTTCTGTGAGGTTGAAGCCCAACAGGTAGTTGACTCATTTCATAGATCGGCCTGTCATCAGGGTGTGGGGGTTATATCCTGTAGAGCTGAAGATGGTGTTGTATACAGTTATGAGGACAAATGGAAGTACTGTGTCCAAGTTTTAGTATTCTGCTGCACCATTTTCCTAAGCTTCCCTTTAAGGGCGCAATTCATCTTTTCATGATCCTATTGAATTGGAGGTAGTGTGCAATGTGCAATTTCTGCTTGATACCATGCATAGTCATCACATTTTGCATGACTCGGCCAGTGAAATGGGTTCACTGATCTGACTCAATAATGCGGGGTAGACACCATCTTGTAAACACCTGTTGCATTAGGATCTGTCCAGTTGCTTTGGCCGTATTTGCTTTCATGGGAAAAGCCTCGACACATTTTATGAAAGTATTACTATGTTGACCAGAATATAAGTATATTCATTCTTAAGTGGTGACAGGGGGCCTAAACAATCAATTTGTAGATTTGTCCAGAGTCCTTCCAGTGGACGATGTGCCTCAGCTCTCCCTTTCAAACGTACCTGTCCAGATTGTTTTGGGTACAGATCAGATAGTTCCCTATGTGGTGTGCTATATCTCTGTGTAACTCAGGCCACCAACACAGTTCTTTTAACCATACTGTAGTGGCCTCTATTCCTATCATGGTATTGGTTCCTGCCTTGAGTCGGAATTACATTGACTCCTGCTTTCAGGACTAACCTGTTTCGTACTTGCAGAGAACCCTTCCATTTGGTGTAAACATGTAGATTAACTCCTCCCACAACTTATTTTAAGGAATTATCACTGTGCTTGCTTCTCTAAGACCCTCTGTGTTTGTTTGGCTTACAGCGACTGCATATGTCTGCTCACCTATGGGTGGATGCCAGAATTCTCCTACATGAGCTCCTCTTTTGGCAAATCACCTGCTCTGCAGTTACCTTCTCCGGATGTTTTGTGGTGGCTTCTAACTTTAATTATACCATATATCCTTCCACTGGTGGCCTGCAGTGTGTACTTTAATAAAAGGGCTGATGGTAGATCAGCAGAAATAAAACGTCTAGCTTTCCAGTGTGGTAAGAATTCTATGAGGCTGTTGCACACGTACATGCTGTCCGAATATATATCTGTGGGTGAAGGGAACAGATCAGGTTGGCTGACTACATAAGCCATAGCTGCTAGTTCCGCAACTTGGGCATTTAGATGACTGGGTAGTCTTAAAGCTAGTTCAACCAGTGGCTGTGCTTCAGTGTCGGTCATGTATATCCCACAGCTGGTGATCTGACTGCCCACTTCCACAGTAGAGGATCCATCTACACAAATTCTGACGGCTTTCCTGGTTAGCCACTTGTCTTATCCCTAACCGTTTTTCCTGCTGTTTAGGTATGAAAGGGCCAGTGGGATGTTTAATGGCTATGATTTGGCAGTCATGTAGATATCTTCCGTAATTCAGGCTATCAGCTAGAAGGATGGACACCTTGGTACATCTAACTGTGATGCCCCAGACTTGAAGCAGTACAGCCATCCTGCAGCTTGACTCTGGCTTATTGAGCTGTTTTTGATTCATCTGTCCAGCAGGGACTGGACTAGAGTGTGTTCAGTTAGTATAGTCAACGGGTTCAAACCAATGACTGCCCAAAAGACATCAAGGAGGTGTCATTTGCATATGGAAAACCCTTGCTCCATGAGCTGGAGCACCCTCGAGGGATAGGCCACTGGGCTTGGTCTACCATTCTGCTTCTGTAGAAGAACAACAACTATTATCAGATCTATAGCTTTAATTTCTAGGATGTATGGCAAGTCAGAGTTCAGAACTAGTAAGGCGGGGGGCTGTTGCGAGGGCGTTTTTTAAATCAGTTACTGTCTTTGTATGTTGAGATGTTCAATTCCATGCGACATTCTTTTTCAGCAGCTCTGAGAGTCAGGCTGTCTTGGCAAAGAAGCCATCATTGTGGTTCCTGCAATAAATCACTAGCCCTAGAAAAGATCAAAGTGCACTAACATCCCGGGGAGTAGGAATCATTCACTGGTCTCTATTCGCTGCTAGTCTATCTCCTTTTTCCCATGTGTGACTATTGTCCCCAAATACATAAACCTAGTCAGTAGAATTTGTACCTTTATCGGATTAAGTTTGCATCCTAGCCTTCCCCTCTTGCCTCTTTGGGGAAACCGTATTGTCTCTGTGGTCTCGGGTTAGGCTCTCAATTATCACCTCTCCTGGCAGTCATGTTTATGCCGGGCGAATACCCCTTCATGCTTTACAATCACCTCTCTCACAGCTGGATCCTTATTATGCTTGTTCAATTGGCATAACCGCCTGCTGAAATGATAGGTAGGGCACTGCTAATTGGAGACAGTTGCTAAATGCAGGCATTTACTGGATCAAAACTAAGATTGCACCTTGTCATGTAATTGACCCAGAGGATGTGTTCTGTGCCTGGGGGATGGCTGACTGAAATAACAAAGTGCTAGCAAGTTATGTTGCCTAGTTCAAATCCTATTGGTTCAGTGATGTACTCCTCTTGTACATGGCCAGTAAACCTACTTAAACCAATAGTCCCTGTGATCTGCCAGGTTGATCATTAAATCTAGATGTGTTCAGGGTTGTGCAGAACTTCCAGTATCCAAAAGGAATTTTACATGGTGACCTCCTACTTTGCCATTGCCCACTTCATGTTGCCGACACATATTGGGGAGACAGAAGCCTGGCACCATCATGCAGAAGCCTTTAGGTTGGGGGTGGGGTGGGTACATGGGTCGGCTTGTGTCCCATGGACCAGAGACTATCAAGTGGGGTCTTCTAATGGGAATTGTTGACTCTGTCTCTCATCTCTGGGTCCCACTGTGGCTGTGAGTATGGCCGCACAAGGGCTCTACATTCTCGTACATAGTGTCCTGTTGGGCCGCAGTGGGAGCACCATGCTGGCTGCCGTGTGTTCCCCTATTGTGTCCCTCTATCTCACCTTATGTTGTGTAGGGTGGAACTGGGTTCCTTTGGTAAGGGCACTCCTCCCTTCCTTCATTTCTCCACACCAGACCCTGGTTGGAGGTTCAGAAAGGAAGCATTTTCTCTCCTTTCTCTGTTTTACTTTTGTTCAATTCATGGGCTTCCTTCTCCCACATCTAGGACATTCTTCTCGGAGCTGATGCCTCAATGTGGTTTGGCTCTGTAAGATCAAAGTTCATTCATAACTTCCTGCTCCCTCAGTTTGGATAACTGACCCCTGCTTAAGTCTCCGTAGACCCCTGTAGAGTGCACCCATTAGCAATTGGCAAAGTCAGTTGGGTGTTCCTCTTCTTTTGCCTATGCTTATTTAACCCATTTATGGGGTTTCCTTTATTGTACCCAATTGCTGTTAAAATTGCCTTTTTCATATGCGTGGGGATTTCATGCC
The DNA here is from genome assembly GCF_037043375.1 of Chiloscyllium plagiosum. Classification (NCBI taxonomy): domain Eukaryota; kingdom Metazoa; phylum Chordata; class Chondrichthyes; order Orectolobiformes; family Hemiscylliidae; genus Chiloscyllium; species Chiloscyllium plagiosum. Next base: position 76,031,495 of record NW_028270142.1, read on the forward strand.
CTACATTTAATGGTGCTGGGATCATGGACTGCACTGACTGGCTTAAATGCATTATAATAAAGTTTTACCTCCTTTCTCTTATCTAACCCATGAAACCTTATGCTGCCTGACATTTTCAAAGAACATGAACATGAACAGATCAGCTGATAGTTCAAAATTGGGAATCTTTTTCGCTATCTCTGCTAATTGTACCACTGTACATGAGGTGGTGTATGTCATTACTGGGGTTTCAGTATCCCCGACCTATCTTTCAGTAGTAATCAGATTCATCACAAAACAGCATGTCCCAGTTGACTCCTTTGGAAAGTGTCAGGGTGGACCCCAATCCTCTGTGTACATGGAATACTGTGGCTCATCTTCCCTGAGCTCACTCCAGTCTATCCCTTGTTCTTCTCCTTCATCTCTAACTTCCCCATATGCGCATATTATTCTATTGTGGATTGAGAGCTGTGCTTTTAATTTTTCAATCTCCTGCAGGCACTTAGTTGGTCTGTGGCTACCTGTTTCTTTTCTCTGTCTGCTTGGTGCAGTGCTCTGACTGCTGCTTGCACATTTATTTCTCAACTGCCTTACTTCCTTTTCAGTGGCCTCTTTAGCTGACACTGCACACTGGGTTTGTTGGTATGCTCTGGATTTGGAATTGCCCCATGTGTAGTATGTTTGCTTGATTTCTCTGGTCCTGAGCTGTGTTTTTCAATTTTAACTTTGTGATTTCCCTTTTTGTGTCCTCTAGTTCCTTACGGATGGTTTTTAATTCCAGCTCTGTCCCTAATAAATGACCTAGACAGCACGTTATTGCTGTGACCTTCTCAAGTTTGGAAGTCCGCTTCCCTTGAGTTCTCCTAAACTCGTCCCAATATTACTGCCCTGGGTATCCTGGTCGTGTTTCATCATTGTAACAAATTTCTGCCCTATGGGTCACTTTTTCTTACAGATATACTGTTTCAGTTTTGTTTCTCATACAGGACAATCTCCAACTCTAGCACCTTTCTCTGCCATTTTCAATTAAACTATGGCATATGGGGGAGGATTAGACTGAAGTTATGGCTTTCACTATGTTTCGGTAATAATTCCATCAAGTCTCTACCGACTTTCAGTATTTTACATTACCTGCCCCCTAAGGATCCCACACACATGCACAAAGGAAACAGTCATTTGCTTGATCAGGAGCAAACACCTGTTGGATTTTTTCTTTTGAAGAACAGTGGTTAGCACTGCTGCCTCACAGCGCCTGAGACCCAGGTTCAATTCCCGCCTCAGGCAACTGTCTGTGTGGAGTTTGCACATTCTCCCCGTGTCTGCGTGGGTTTCCTCCGGGTGCTCCGGTTTCCTCCCACAGTCCAAAAGATGTGCAGGTCAGGTGAATTGGCCATGCTAAATTGCCTGTAATGTTAAGTAAGGGGTAAAATGTAAATGTCGGGTAGGGGTATGGGTGGGTTGCGCTTCGGCGGGTCGGTGTGGACTTGTTGGGCCGAAGGGCCTGTTTCCACACTGTAATGTAATCTAATTCTCCCCGTGTCTGCGTGGGTTTCCTCTGGGTGCTCTGGTTTCCTCCCACAGTCCAAAAATGTGCAGGTTAGGTAAATTGGCCATGCTAAATTGCCCGTAGTGTTAGGTGAAGGGGTAAATGTAGGGGAACGAGTCTGGGTGGGTTGCGCTTCGGCGGGTCGATGTGGACTTGTTGGGCCGAAGGGCATGTTTCCACACTGTAAGGAATCGAATCTAATCTAAAAACAGTTCAGTTTAGACCATTCTATCCCCTTCAATTTACTTGAAATCCTGGCCTGTGCACGGGACAACTGTCCTCTTAACAACCAGCTCAGGCAAAATCTCAAGAAATATTAGGTTCCATGGGCTTTAATCCCAGGGTGACAAAGTCACTTCTTATTGAGATCCCATCTGGAGTGCCAATTTGTTGTGCCAGCCGCACAGTGTGTTTTAACTCTTATATCGAGCAAAAAAATTATGAGTTGACTCTTAATAATAATAAACAATAATGCTCATTTATTTGACACAATTAATACAATGACAACAAAATACACTATAAATTAACAATTTACATGACAAATGATATCATGTGCTTTAAATTAACTCTGGATGATCATATACAACCACGTTACACTTAGCTGTGCTCCAATTGTTGATGTCGTCCAGTCTTCTTCTCCTGATCATTTCAGTGGTACCTTCTCTTCTTGGTGGTTGGTCTTGGGTTACCGCGTTGAGGGTGGTATTGTGGCAATTCTCATACTTCACAGTCTTCATGCCTTTTTCAAAAGGTCTTCACCATTCACTAATGAATTGATCAGGCTTGATTACCCCGATTGTTCAGACTCAACCAGGCATGGGCATGTTGATGGCAGGGTGATCCTTAGTCTTCCATTCCTGGAGGTGCTGGGCGCATGTAGCCTCCTCCTAATAAGTGTGTGAGGTGCCCCCATTTCTGGTACACACTTTGATGTTTCCGATCGCCCTGAGGATAACATTCTATTGAATTCATCCAAATCCAAATTTGGGTGTGCATTATAGGATTTGCAGCTATCGGGTTGATTTCAAGCTGTCTGTTAGTAGCTGCAGCCTGTCTAGATTCTGCAGCATGTTTATTAGCATAGTCACTTTGGTCAAGGCTTACCTTAGTTTCCCAACATGCCTTTTTCATTATCCAATCTTTCTAAAGCCATCATAATTCATCATTTTGAGCGGCCCATTTGGCCACAGTACACTTTGTTCTCCCACTCACCTTAGTGTCTTCCATGAACTTTGACACACTACACTTGGTTTCCAACTCTAAATCATTGATCTAAAACAGAACATTAAAAACTGAAGGTCTTAAATCTGAACGCACGCAGTATAAAGAATAAGGTAAATGAGCTGGTAGTGCAGATCAAAATGGGCAGGTATGATGTGGCGGGCATCATGGAGATGTGGCTGCAAAAGGATCAGGTTTGGGAGCTGAATATTCAAAGATATGCATCCGATTGAAATGATAGGCCAAGCCAATGGGCAGAGGTGATAGGATTGCCTTATTAGTAAGAATTGAAATTAAATCAATGGTAAGAAATGAAGTAGGGTCAGATGGTTTAGAAGTTATTTGGGTAGAATTGAGGAACTGCAAAGGTTAAAAGAAATACAAAGTTGGAGTTATGTGCAGGCCTCCAAATAATAGTCAGGAACTGGGGTGCAACATACAGCAAGAGATAGAAACATGCATATGCAGTTACAGTGGTCATGGGGAATTTCAATATGCAGGTGGACTGGGAAAATCAGGTTGGTAGTGGATTGCAAGAAAAGGAATTTGTGGAATGTCCATCAAATAGCTTTATGGAGCAGCTTGTGGTGGAGCCCAGTAGGGAACTGGCAATACTGGATTTAGTGTTGTGCAATGAGGCAGACTTGAAAAGGGAACTTAAGGTGAAGGAATCTTTAGGAACCAGTAGTCATAATGTGATTGAATGTATTCTGCAATTTGAGAGGGAGAAGATAGAATCAGAGGTAATGGTATAACTGCTGATCGAGGCAACTACAGAGGCATGAGGAAGGAGCTCGGTAGAATTGACTGAGAGGGGAGCCTAGCAGAAAAGACAGTGGAACCGTAATGGCGGAGTAATTCAGGAGACACAATAAAGATTCATCCTGAGGAAAAAGAAGCATGATACAGGGAGGATGACTGGGAAAGTCAGGGATAGCATAAAAACAGAAGAGAAAGCATATAATGTGGTGAAGGGCAGTAGGAGACTAAAGGATTGGGAAGCTTTCAAAGACCAACAGAGAGTATCAAAAAAAGAAACAAGGAGAGAGAACATTAAATATGAGGGTAAGTTAGCCAGTAACATAAAGGAAGACAGTAAGAATTTCTTTAGATATACAAAGTAAAAAGAAAGACAAAAGTAGACTTTGGACCATTGGAAAATGACACTGTAGAGATAGTAATGAGAACCAAGGAAATGGCTGAGGAACTGAATAATTACTTTGCATCAGTTATCACGGTGGAAGACACGCATAATATCCCAAAAATTCAAAAGAGTGAGGGGCAGAGCTGAGTATGGTGGCTATCATGAAGGAGAAGGTGCTAGAAAAACTGAATGGAGACAAAAACACTGCAGATGTTGGAATCCAAAGTAGACAGGCAGGAGGCTAGAAGAACACAGCAAGCCAGGCAGCATCAGGAGGTGGAGAAGTTGATGTTTCAGGTGTAACCCTTCTTCAGGACTCAGACCATAAGACATAGGAGCAGAAAAACTGAATGGCCTGAAGATGGATTATACCCGGAATTCTAAGGGAGATAGCTGAAGAGATAGTCTAGGTGTTAATGGTGATCCTTCAGAAATTGCTAGAATCAGGGAAGGTTTTGAGGAATGGAAAATCGCTAAAAGTCCCTTGTTTAAAAAGAGAGTAAGGCAAAAGATGGAAAATTACAGACTGATTAGCCTAACCTTGGTCTGTAAGACTGTAAGACATAGGTGCAGAAATTAGGCCATTCATCCCATCAAGTTTGCTCCACTGTTCAATCATTACTGGTAAGTTTCTCAACCCTATTCTCCCACTTTCTCCCCATAGCCCTAATCCCCTTGATACTCAAGAACTTATCTATCTCAGTCCTAACAATGACCTGGCCTCCACAGCCTTCTGTGGCAATAAATTCCACAGATTCACCACACTGTCGCTGAAGGCATTTCTCCTTATCTCATTCCAAAATGTCTTCCCTTTACTCTAAGTCTGTGCTCTCAGGTCCTCATATCTCCTACCAATGGAAACATCTTCCCAACGTCCACTCTGTCCAGGCCACTCAGTTTTCTGTATGTTTCAATTAGATCCTACCTCATCCTTTTAAATTCCATCAAGTATAGACCCCGAGTCTTCAAACATTTCTCATGTGTTAAGCTTTTCCTTCCTGGGACCATTCTTGTGAGCCCCCCTGGAACATGCTTCAAGGGCAATACATCTTTCCTGAGATATAGGGCCCAAATCTGCGCATAATTTTTCGCATGTGGTCTGACTAGAGCCTTATAGAGCCTCAGAAGTACATCCCTGCTTTTATATTCAAGTCATCCTAAAATTTTTGCCATCATTGCATTTGCTTTCCTAACTACTGACTCAACCTGCAAGTTTATCCTGGACTAGAACTCCCAAGTCTCTTTGCACTTCAGATTTCAAAATTTTCTCCTCATTTAGAAAATAGTCCATGCTTCTATTCTTCCTATCAAAATGCATGACCTCACACTTTCTCAGATTGTACTCCACCTGCCACTTGTTTACCTACTCTCCTAACCTATCCAAATCCTTCTGCAGCCTCCGCGCCTCCTCAAAGCAATCTGTCCCTCTACCTGTCTTTGTATCATCTGCAAACCTAGCCAGAATTCCCTCAGTTCCTTCATCGGGATCATTAATGTGTCAAGTGAAAAGTTGTGGTCCCAACATTAAGCCTTGTGGAATACCACTTGTCACTGGCTGGCATTGAAAATGCCTTCTTGAAATCCAGGTAGATAACATCCATTGGCTCCCCTTGGTCTAATCTGCTCATTACTTCCTCATAGAATTCTAGCTGATAAGTCAGGCATGATCTCCGCTTGAGGAATTCATGCTGACTTTGCCTTATTTACCATACACTTCCAAGTATTCAGAAATCTCATCCTTTGCAATGGATTCCAGGATCTTACCCACGATCAAGGTCTAATCAGTCTGTAATTTTCTGTTTTTTTACCTTACACCCTTTTTAAACAGGGGTAAGATCTTGGAATCCATTGTGAAGGATGAGATTTCTGAATATATTTCTTTTGCCAAAGATTTACAGACTTTATTTCTATTATTATCAGCTTTAAAATTTTTTAATCTTATTTATCCTTATTCAGGCTGCGATGGTGCTCATGTGTCACTCAATTTAATATTAAATACAATTTTACAGCCTCTCCAGCCCTGGATTGTGTAATTCAGGTAAATCTTCTAACATTTTCTATTTAATATTTTTTAAAAACGTTCATAGAATGTGAGCATCGCTGGCTAGGCTGCATTTATTGTCCATTCTTAATTAAGAGCTTGGAGGGGGTGGGGGTGGAGGAGAGGGAAGCTTATCTTCTTGATAACTATGTCCTGGTGCAAAAATGGACTGCATTATTTAGTCAGAGTCAGGGGTTTGTGTAATGGAGTAGTCAGTCATGATTGGAGAGAGTAGCCCATGTCACTCAACCACAATCCTTCTAAGGCACGAATGAAACATGAACTAGGGTAATTAAGGATTAGGCATTATGATTGCTTCCAGGGTACCTGGTGCAGACTTCTAAGATATGGTTACAATGACGATAGATGACTTGGACATCCATCAAGTGGTACCCTTTCTCATTAGTGAAGTTAGCTGCATTATCGTATAGAGTCATGGAGGTCCACAGTGCAAAACAAGCCCTTTGGACTCAACACATCATGCCGACCAGGCTTCCTAAACTGAACTAGTTATAATTATCTCATTTAGCCCATATCCCTCTAACCCTTGCCTTTCCATGCACCTGTCCAAATGTTTTTTAGAAGTTGTAATTATACTTGCCTCTTCCTAGGCAGCTCATTCCATATATGCACCATCCTCTATGTGAAAACGTTGTCTCTCAGGTTCCTTTGAAGGCTTACCCTTCTCACCTTAAACTTATGTTCTCCAGTTTTTGACTCCCCTGCCCTGAGGAAAAGACTTTGGCTATTCATCTTATCTATGCTCCATAATTTTATAAACCTCCATAAGATCACCCGTCAGTCTCCTACGCTCCAAGGAAAATGTCCCAGCAAATCCAGCCACTCCTTATAACTGAAATCCTCCAGTCTCAGTAACAACCTTGCAAATCTTTTTTTGTACCCTTTCAGTTTAATCACATGTTTCCTCTACCAGGGTGAACAGAATTGTATGCAATACTCCAAATGTGACCTTACGGCACATTTACGGCTGTCTTATACAGCAGTAACATGACATCCCAACTTCTGTACTCAATGCTCTACCGATTAAAGTAAAGATGGTGAGTATAGACCTAAACTGGTCAATCTCTCCTCACAAAATATCAACCTTTCATTACTGGAATTAATTTAGTGAAACTTCTCAGAACTGTCTACAATGCATCCTCAGTAAGGGGATTAAAATTGTACGAGTAGTATGGAGTTCTTAATACTATATTTGTACAGTTCATAGTGAACTGCACCTAGAATATTCCAGAAGATGACATAGTCTGTGATGTTGACTTGTGACATACTGATTTGGTGATAGCAGTATACCTTCCTCATTTGGATAACATGATAATAAAAATGAACGACTGTGTGGTTCCTGCATATATTCGCAACATCCTGAGATGGACTTTCTGCTTTGAGTCTTTCAGTTGGAGCCCATTTAGCAGCTACTTGAGATTGTACTAGTTTTGGGCTTATGGACAAGTGTTATTGCTAAAATTATGTGGCCATCTATAGTTCAGCATCCACAACAATGATAGGAGCTACTTAGCCTGGATCCACTGGGGACAGTTCAAATAAGCCTATGTTGGAATATGAAAAACAAGCAGATCATTAATAACGTGAAAAGTCAGCAGTCACAAAACATACACGTGACAGTTTGTAATAGTCCTCCACACTCTGGGACATCAAGGCCTCTAACAACAATGGCTGTGAAATTTCTTGACATGGACCTTTATCATAGTAGTCCATATTTAGATTTTTAAATGAAACCCATATATGACCGAAGAAAGGTAGAGATAACTGCAAGTTGTGAAATATTTACATTTCAATGTGTAAGGAAAGCAACTCTAGGCCTTGTGTTCCCTTGGCATGTGGTTACAAATTGTGGATCACAGGTGACACTTCAGCGGTCTCCTATGATTATTTCTGCTTTACAGAGATTACCAGAATTAATTTGTAAAGGTCAGTGCCCTAGTCAGGATTGCTTGTGTTCAGGATTTGTATCCAAGTAGTTAGTCACTGCATGAGATACAGATGCTGAATTTTGTGACTACACATCTTTATAACGTTAACAGGTGAGGGAATCATTAACTCAATTACCTGTTGAAAACACTCACATCGCTCAAGTGGAGCCTGCTCCCAAGGAAAAAGATATACTTCTATCTGTCCATTCTGGGTGTGCTGGCAGCTATTTTTAATTTTCATTGCACATTGTGATGTATATGAAGATGGAAGATAATGGTGATAATATTCAAGAGAGAGTGCCTAATATTCCAGGTGCCCTCCCCAAATATGTTTCTTTTTTTTGCCTTACATGCTCTGCCAATCCCATCTGATTCCCATTCTAATCCAACCCATCTATTTAACTATCCATCTTTCCACTTTATTCTTTGAGTAACATAAGTATCTCTTCAGCCATTATGAATGAAATTAGTACAGGCTAGAAAGGAGAAAGTTCAAGGGACAATTGAATATAACACTTCAAGATTGGAGGAGGTGAACAACCAGAGACCATGGTCTATGTTGCTACCAATGATTTAGGTAGGAAGGAATATAACATCGTGAAAACAGATTTAAAGGGACTAGAAAAGAGATTGAAAGTGGGACCACCAAAATAGTTACCTCAGGATTACTCCCAGTCCCTAACACAAATAACTATAGAAACAGGAGAATTGAGCGATTGAACACATTGTTGGAAAACTAGTGTGGGAGGGAGGGCCATGAGATATCTGAGGTACTAGGACCTCTTCTGGGGCAGATGAGAATTGTATAAGATAGAAGGATTTCATCTTGGCAAAGACCTTACTGGGAGATTTGGTTGTGCTGTTGAGGAGGGCTTTAACTAGATTGGCAAGGGAACAGAAGCCTAAGGAGTCTAATATTCAAGGGAAGCAAATCTTGTAAAAAGATGAAGAGTAGTAAGCTAAAAATGGAAGACAAAAGAAGTAGTGGCACCCAACAATGAGATTTAAATTGAAGAATAATGTCCAACAGTTTGAATTAAGGGCACTCTATCTGAATGTGCACAGCATTCAGCAAAAAAAAGATGTTGATTTAAATGTACAAGTTGAAGTAAATGGATCTGATTTAATTGCTACTGCAGAGGTAGAACATGACAGGGTGAACGAGATTAGGAGCTAAAGATTCAAACATATTCTATACTTAAAAGGGATTGACAAAAAAAGAAGAAGGAACTGAATTCTGAGGAAAGGTCGCTAGACCTGAAATGTTAACTTTGATTTCTCTCCACAGATGTTGCCAGACCTGCTGAGATTTTCCAGAAATTTCTGTTTTTCTTTCTGATTTTGATTTATGGAAAGGAAAAAGAGATGGGTTAACACAGCAACAATAGGATGAAAGATCGAGGTGTAGAATTAGTTTGGGTGGAACGATGAAGTTTGGTTGGAGCACAGAGAAAATATTGAATTCCAAACTGGAGTATTATTGTTGGACATGCTGTAAATCAGTAAATTAAAGATACCTGAAATGTTGGTAATACAGTAAAAATGGTTGACTTCAATTTGTACATGGATTGGGTTCATCAAATCAGAACTAATATAGTGAGGAATGAATCCTTGGAGTGTGCATGTGATTGGTTCTGGATCTGTGCGTTCCAGAAACAAAGATCAGGCTATTTTGGATTTGGTGTTTTGACTGTAGTAAACTGCCTCCTCGAGCCACTATTATTCATTTGTTTGTCTGTTAGGGAAAAATTTCCAGGATTTTGACCTAATGACAGAGAAGTAACAGTGATATACTTTTAAATCAGGACAGTGAGCAGCTTGGAGAGGAAGTTTCAGGTGATGGTGATCTCATGTACCTGCAAGCCTTGTCTTTGTAGATGGCAGTGTTATGGGTTTGGAAGATGCTGTCTAAAGATCTTTGGTGAACTTCTGCAAAACATTTTGTAGATAGGCCATACTGCATATTGTGCATTGGTAGGGAAGGTAATGAATATTGAAAGTGACGTTTGGGTGCCTCGTTCAGTCAAGTGTGGAGTAATTCCAACAAACTCCTGACTTGTGGCTTGTAGATGATGGACAGACTTTGGGAAGTTGCGAAGTGAAGTCCTCTCTGGAAAAGTAGTTATATGACCAGTCATTTCCCAGTTTCTTGTCAATGGCATGCCCAGGAGTATGATAGTTGGGGTTCAGTGATAATAATGCAAGGATGATGATTAGGTTCTGTTGTTGGAAATGATTGTTGTTTGGCACTTGTGTGATGGAAATGTTACTTTCCACTTTCAGCTGAAATCTGGATGTTAGGAGAAAATGAGGACTGCAGATGCTAGAGAATAGAGTCGAGAGTGTGGTGCTGGAAAAACATAGCTGGTCAGGCAGCATCCGAGGAGCTGGAGAATCGACGTTTCAGACATAAGCTCTTCATTAGGAATGAGGCTTGTGGGCCAAGGGGGCTGAGAGTTAACTGGGAGGGGTTGGGGTTGGGGGAAGGTAGCTGAGAGTGCGATAGATAAATGAAGGTTGGGTTGAAGGTGAAGGGGAGGGAAACAAACAGATCCCACCACCAGTGATACACATCCCTCCCTACCCCTATCTGCGGTTCATAATGACCATTCTTTCTGCGATGTTCTTGTCAGGTCCACGCCCCCACCAAACCGCCCTCCCCTCCCAGCTCCTTCCCCTGCCACTGCAAGAATTGCAAAACCTGCGCCCACACCTACCCCTCATCTCCATCCAAGGCCCCAAAGTGGCCTTTCACATCCGTCAGAGATTTACCTGTACTTCCCCACACATGTAATTTATTGTATCCATTGCTTCCGATGCGGTCTCCTCCTCATTGGGGAGGCAGATGCCTACTTGCAGAACACTTCAGAGAACGTCTCTAGGACACATACACGAAGCAACCCCATTGCCTCGTGGCTGAACACTTTAACTCCCCCTCCCACTCTGCCAAAGACATGCATGTCCTGGACCTCCTCCATCACCAAACCCTTACCAACCGCCGCTTGAAGGAAGAACGCCTCACCTTCCGCATTGGGACCCTCCAACCACGCGCAATTAATGTGGATTTCACCAGTTTCCTCATTTCCCCTCCCCCCACCTTCCAACTCAGCATCTCCCTCTTGACCTGTCCTACCTGTCCATCTTCCTTCCCACCCATCCACGCCACCCTCCTCTCTGACCTATCATCTTCACCCTCACCTTCATCTACTGATTGCAGTCTCAGCTACCTTCCCTCCAGCCCATTTCCCAGTTATCTCTCAGCCCCTTGGCCCACAAGCCTCATTTCTGATGAAGGGCTTATGCTTGAAACGTTGATTTTCCTCAGATGCTGTCTGACTGGCTGTGGTTTCCCAGCACCACACTCTTGACTCTGAAGTCTGAATATTTTCCAAGTCTTCCTGCATTTAGACATAGACTGCTTCAGTAACTGAAGAGTCATGAATGCTGCTGAACATTATGTAATCATCAATACAAATGCCCATATTTGACTTTATGATGGAGGGAAGGTCATTGTTGAAGCAGCTGAAGATGTTTGGGCCTAGGGAACTGTCCTGAAAGACTCCTATAGTGATGTCTGGAAGCTGTGATTACTTTCATTGGGTGTGACTCAAACCAACAACATATTTCTCCCTGATTCTTATTGACTGCATTTCTTAATGCCACACTTGGTAAAATGCAGCCTTGATGTCAAGAGTAATCACTCCACTTCAGCTCTTTTGTCCATGTTAACACCAAGATTCTAATAAGGTCAGGAGATGGGTGGCCCTGGCAGAATCTGAACAGAGTGCTAGTGAGCAAGTTATTGCTAAGTACCCTTTCCTTCACTTTATTGATTTTTGAGAGTATGCTCCAGAGGACTGTAATTTGCCTTCATTTTTGTCCTCGTTGATGTGTACAGGACATAGCTGGGTAATTTTCCTCATTACTGGGTGGATGTCCATATTGAAACTGTACAAGATCATCCTGTCTAGGGATGTAGGAAATTTAGAACATAGTTGTTCAGTACTATTGCCTATTGCCTTCCCAATATATACTGTCTTCGGCCATCTATGACATCACATCAAGTGAATTAATAAGGCAGATGAGCTGCGTGGCTGGATTAGGCCAAGATGGATCACCTGTTTTGCACTACTGGCTGGAGACAGATGCAAAAGCTCCAGCCTTGTCTTTTGCACTGGTGCTTCCCCGTCATTGAGCATATTTGTGGAGCCTCCTCCTCCAATGAGTTGTTTCACTGCCTATCACCATTCATGACTGAATGTGACTAGGCTATAGGCCTTAGGTCTGATCCATTAGTCATGAAATCACTTGGCTCTGTCACCTGCTGTTAATGTTTTTTATGCATGTGGTTTTGTTTTATAGATTCACCAAGTTGACATCCCACCTATATATTGGTATGCCTCATGCTATTCCCAGCATGCCATTCTGCGTTCTTCATTGAACCAGGATTGATCGCTTGACTTTATGGCAATGGTAGAATGTGGGTTATGCCCAACAATAAGGTTGTGGATTGCATTGGAGTACAATTTGGCTGTTGTTGATAGCTCTCTGTGCCTCATTGAAGCCCAATCTCGAGTAGCTACATCTGTTCAAAATCTCTTATTTTAGATGACGATAACACCACAAAATACAATGGAGCATATCCTCTCTGTGAAGTGGTGACAACTTTGCAGGTAGTAATATCCTTATCTCTGAGGCATAAGGTCCTGGTTCAAGCCTGATGTATCAAGAGTTGTATCATAATATGTCTGCAATGGTTGACTACAAAGAAATTTATTACTGCTTCCAAGTCATTTTGAAACCACTGAGACTTATTACAGAACCTGTGAAAATATCAAACCCTTCGTTGACTGGAATTTTCTGAACAGCAGGCACAGTCCCCACTATGGCCCAAACCCAGAAACTTTTCCAACATCCAGTTTGAATTCCAGATTGAAAGGCTGGCAAGATTGGTGATTTCTTTCAATATTTCTTCAATTCTTTCACTGAGGTAGCAACTAATGTTCAAGAAAAATCTCTATATAACTTAATGGCAAACGTCTTTAATCAATGCTTAAAGTACAAAGATGTGGTTCTTAACTTTGAAGTGTTGGAATAATTTGTGGAAAAATCAGACTCCAGGTGGAAAGGCAATCTCAGCCCAAAACAAATCACGAAAATTAATTTTATTGCCCACTAGAAATTATAGAATTACACATACAAAAAGGACACAAACAACCAAATTTAACTGCTAAAATGGCCACAGTGTATTTATTCAATGATTCTGGTACCATGTGCTGCAGTAAAATAAAAAGTGTACAAAAAAATTGAGATGCAATATACAAAATTTCAAGTATTCTAATTCTTTACTTCTTCAAGAAAAAAAAGAACCAATATTTATTTGAAACATTACCTTAAATTTTCATCACTATAATGACTCAATTCACATTACAATTAAGACAGTACATTAACAATGCGCTGATATTTTTGCACTACTGTTTGTTCTATTGCTGAAAATCATAATATGAGCAACTATGAGTCAATACAGTCTTTCAAACTTGCATTATTAAGGACTGTTTGACAGAAAGGGATCATATTAATTTCAATCTTTTGGAAATTATTTGCAGTAAGATCTTTTCTTCCGATTTAACTCCAATCTATATGAGAGTTATCTAAAGCATATTTGTTTTTCGACTGCAGCCTACTTTCACTACATACTTGAAAAGACCCTATATTTACCCACTATTGCATAGGAAAATCAACATTTTCTATGTTCTCACTTAAGTTTGATCAGTTGATATATTAATCAAGAAATGGAATAATCACTTCCAAAATGAAATATATTAAGCACCTTATAGGACAATAGACAATTCACTGGGAAAAGAATATTAGCATAAAAGCATATATTTAGCCACAAAAAGTTCCTTCCATACAGCTGAATATTGGAATTTAAAAAGTGTATATTAAGCAATTAAATGTAAAATCATTATTTTTATACGGCAAGGAATGCAACGCATTATGAAATATAGAAAAGGGCAAAATGGCATCAATGGCATAGATATTATTCATAATTACATCTGTTAATTAGAACTTACCTACGTGATCCTAATTTAATTGTGATCCGAACATATAGGTGTAAATTTACAAGCAGACCCCAAAAAGATACCCATTTTAGAAACTACCCAATTTCTAATCAGAAAGTGTTTTTATAATGATTCATAACGTCAATTTCATGTTAGGACAGAAAATTTAAAATCTACCCCATTAACACATTTCTGCCCACAATTCAATGAAGCATATACAAAATGTTCCTGTTAAAAGTCCTGACAGAACTGACAAAATATTGTAACTTATTGAAAAATGTTAAAAAGAAATTGGATGAATTATTATAAAATACATCTCCACACTCTATGCATAAACCAATTGAGGTAGTTACAATGTACAATATATAATTATAGGTTATAAATAGTACATCCATCTTGAGTTTAATTACCTAATGTTTTCAGAATCAAAGTTTGTTTTTAACTAATGCCTTTACATATAGCAAGTATGAAGGCAAAATGCAGGTTCAATTTTGTATACCAATGAATACAGGATAATTTACGTAGGTGCTTATCGATCTCCTGTGGCATTGTGAGGGGAGTTAAGAACAAGTGTCATTTTCACGTGCAATAGATTGAAAGAGAATGGGGATATTTAATCAGGGAGTATGAATGCAATTCAATCCACATTTTAGAGCCATACGTGTTGTCTTTCTTCTCAGCCTATTAACACTTATAACTGTTGCAAGCTTCACAAATGGTGAAAGATTTGATCAAACTGATAAGTTTACATAGGTAGCTTCTTTCATTTACAGAGGAACCTCGCTTATCCAAAAGACATGGATGGGGAGTATTTTGTTTGGTTAATTGAATACCAGATAATCGAATATCAGATAACATAGTTAGCCAAGCATCGGGACCTTTTATTCTTGTTTGGTTAATCTGAAATTCAGTTATTCGAATGCCAGATAATTGAGGTTCCTGTGTATATAGACATCAGAATTTATAACTGAAATATAAAAATAAGGATTAAATGTATGAGTTTAAAATAGAGACTGAAGTTTTACATTGTGAGTCTCCTTCCAACAAATTGCTGCCAACTCTGATTTATCCAAAGACAATATGATCTTGACGCCACAAATGCAAGCTCTTGGGAAATCAGCAACTGTGCCTGAATATAAATTCATTCAGGTGAAAATATATGTAAGACTGTAGGCTATTTCTTTTTATTCTTATCATATACAGGCTTTTTGAATCAAATCTTGAAACTAATTAATTATCTATTCTGGTTTTGCATCATTAGTGGTAACTGGTCTATAGGCCTTGCCTAACTGCCAGTTTTCTCAAATGTAAACAAAATTAATTAAATTCAGCATTCTGTACAAATCACATTTCCTTCCTTCCTCTGATATTCCTCATTGTACGTTTCTTCAATTTTGACACTGGTCAAATGAACAATACCTTGTATCATTTTAGTATGTGAAAATGTATATTTATTTTAGGTTGATTTTCCATCATGGTTTGCATTTTTCATTTATAGTGAAACAATTCTATTCCTATCATCAGTATTAGGTTCATTGGAATAAGGCACCATGTTCATGAGAAAATGCTTTGGTAAGCCTTAATTTATTGTTTGTTTAGTGGGGAAAAGTGTAGGCTAGCCTTGCACTGTTTCATCAGAATGCTATTATGCGCAAGTGAGCCAATGTTTTATACTTACTATATTTATAAACAAAATTGTGAAACTTGAAAGAGTTGAGAAAAGATTTACAAGGATGCTGTCAAGGTTGGAAGGTTTGAGCTATAGGGAGCAGCTGAATAGGCCATGGTTGTTTTCCCTGGACTGTTGAAGGCTGAGGATTGACCTTATAGAAGACTATAAAACCATGAGGGGCTAGGATAAAGTGAATAACCAAGACCTTTCCCCCAGAGTGGGCAAGTCCAAAACTAAAGGGCACAGGTTTAAGGTGAGAAGGGAAAGATTTAAAAGGGACCTAAAGGGCAACCTTTTTCATGGAGAGGGTGGTACGTGTATGGAATGAACTGCCAGAGGAAGAGGCAGAGATAGGTACAATTGTAACATTTAAAACGAACATATGATGGGTACATGAATAGTAAGAAATTAGAGAGATTTGGGCCAAATGCTGGCAAATGGGACTAGATTAATTGAGGATATTTTGTCGGCATGGATAGATTGGGTCTGTTTCCAGGCTATACAGCTGTACGACTGTACTGGAGGGGATTGGCCTTGGAATTGTAACACTGGAACTTACAATGGTATCTAAAAATTAATTGAAAACTAAACTGCATTAAACCGCTTACAGCGAAACTTGTTACAGGATTAGGAAAAAATGATTTCAACATCATATTTCAGCTGAAATCTACATTTGAAATCATATTTTTTAAATATTTTATATTAACTAAAATCTAGAAATGATAAAGAACAAACCCTAATATAAAAAATATAATTTATGATAATATCAAAATGTACAAGGGAGCAGTCACCTCGTTAGAGGTTTACTACAGGCCCACCAATAGCAGCAGGGAAATTGAAGAAAGCATAGGTCGGCAGATTTTGGAAAAGTGTGGACGTCGTAGGATTGTTGTAATGGGTGACTTTAACTTTCCCAATATTGATTGGAACCTCCTTCGAGCAGAAGATTTGAATGGAGCTGTTTTTGTAAGGTGTGTTCAGGAGGGTTTCCTAACTCAGTACGTTGACAGGCCGACGAGGGGAGAGGCCATTCTAGACTTGGTGCTCGGAAATGAGCCGGGGAAGGTATCAGATCTTGTGGTGGGAGAGCATTTTGGTGATAGTGACCACAACTGCCTCACATTCTACATAGCTATGGAGAAGGAGAGGATTAGGCAAAATGGGAGGATATTTAATTGGGGAAGAGGAAACTATTAAACGATTAGACATGAGTTAGGAAGTATGGACTGGGAGCAATTGTTCCATGCTAACGGCACTATGGACATGTGGAGACTGTTTAAGGAACAGTTGTTGCGAGTGATGAATAAATATGTCCCTCTGAGACAGGCAAGAAGGGGTAAGATAAAGGAACTTTGGATGACAAGAGCTTGGAGCGTCTCGTCAAAAGGAAGAAGGTAGCTTACATAAGGTGGAAGAAGCTAGGGTCAAGCTCAGCTCTAGAGGATTACAGGCAGGCGAGGAAGGAGCTCAAAAATGATCTGAGGAGAGCCAGGAGGGGGCAGGAAAAAGACTTGACAGAACGGATTAGGGAGAACACAAAGGCATTTTACACTTATGTAAGGAATAAGAGAATGGTCAAAGAAAGAGTAGGGCCGATCAGGGAGAGCATAGGGAACTTGTGTGTGGAGTCTGAGGAGGTAGGGAAAGCACTAAATGAGTTTTTTGCTTCTGTCTTTACGAAAGAAATGAACTTTGTAGTGAATGAAACCTTTGAAGAGCAGGTGTGCATGCTGGAATGGATAGAGATAGAGGAAGCTGATGTGCTGAAAATTTTGTCAAACATTAAGATTGACAAGTTGCCAGGCCCGGACCACGTTTGTCCTCGACTGCTTTGGGAAACGAGAAATGCGATTGCTTCGCCACTTGCAAAAATCTTTCCATCCTTGCTTTCCACTGGAGTCATACCTGAGGACTGGAGAGAGGCAAATGTAATTCCTCTCTTCAAGAAAGGAAATAAGGAAATCCCCGGCAATTACAGACCAGTAAGTCTCACGTCTGTCGTCTGCAAGGTGTTAGAAAGGATTCTGAGGGATAGGATTTATGACTATCTGGAAGAGCATGGCTTGATTAAATGCAGTCAACACGGCTTTGTGAGGGGCAGGTCATGCCTCACAAACCTTATTGAGTTCTTTGTGGATGTGACTAGAAATGTTGATGAGGGTCGAGCTGTGGATGTGGTGTATATGGACTTTAGCAAGGCATTTGATAAGGTTCCCCATGGTAGGCTCATTCAGAAGATCAGGAGGAATGGGATACAGGGGAACTTAGCTGTCTGGATACAGAATTGGCTGGCCAACAGACGACAGCGAGTGGTAATAGAAGGAAAATATTCTGCCTGGAAGTCAGTGGTGAGTGGTGTTCCACAGGGCTCTATCCTTGTGCCTCTACAGTTTGTAATTTTTATTAATGACTTGGATGAGGGGGTTAAAGGATGGGTCAGCAAGTTTGCAGATGACACAAAGGTTGGAGGTGTCGTTGACAGTATAAAGGGCTGTTGTAGGCTGCAGCAGGCATTGACAGGATGCAGAGATGTGCTGAGAGGTGGCAGATGGAGTTCAACCTGGATAAATGTGAGGTGATGCATTTTGGAAGGTCAATTTTGAAAGCTGAGTACAGGATTAAGGATAGGATTCTTGGCAGTGTGGAGGAACAGAGGGATCTTGGTGTGCAGGTACATAGATCCCTTAAAATGGCCACCCAAGTGGACAGGGTTGTTACGAAAGCAGTTAAGAAGTGTTTTGGCTTTCATTAACAGGGGGATTGAGTTTAAGAGTCGTGAGATCTTGTTGCAGCTCTATAAAACTTTGGTTAGACTGCACTTGGAATACTGCAGAAGGGCTTATGCCCGAAATGTCGATTCTCCTGTTCCCTGGATGCTGCCTGACCTGCTGCGCTTTTCCAGCAACACATTTCCAGCTCTGATCTCCAGCATCTGCAGACCTCACTTTCTCCCCTTGGAATACTGCATCCAGTTCTGGTCACCCTATTATAGGAAAGATGTGGATGCTTTGGAGAGGGTTCAGAGGAGGTTTACCAGGATGCTGCCTTGACTGGAGGGCTTATCTTATGAAGAGAGGTTGACTGAGCTCGGACTTTTTTCATTGGAGAAAAGGAGGAGGAGAGGCGACCTAATTGAGATATACAAGATAATGAGAGGCATAGATGATACAAGATAATGAGAGTCGATAGCCAGAGACTATTTCCCATGGCAGAAATGGCAGAAACGAGGGTTCATAATTTTAAGCTGGTTGGAGGCAAGTATAGAGGGGATGTCAGAGGCAGGTTCTTTGCACAGAGAGTTGTGAGAGCATGGAATGCTTTGCCAGCAGCAATTGTGGAAGCAAGGTCATTGGGGACATTTAAGAGACTGCTGGACATGCATATTGTCACAAAACTTTGAGGGTGCATACATGAGGATCAATGGTCGGCACAGCATCATGGGCTGAAGGGCCTGTTCTGTGCTGTACTGTTCTATGTTCTATATTATTTTCATTTATAGTCTCACATTACTAATATGCATTAAGCCTCAAAGGTTTTCAAAACACTTTGATAACTGCAGCATTAGTAGAAAAATAAGTTTGCCAGAAGATTATCATATCTGGCAAAGCAGCTGAAAATTATATAATTATTTATAATAATAAATCATATCATATTGAAAGGCAGAGTAGGCTTGTTGGACCGAATGACCTACTCCTATTTCTATACTTCTATATGTTTCTAAAGAAGTTTTGACCTTTTGATTTTAAACAAAGGATTTAAAAGTGCAACTGAATGGATTACAGATTGTGCTTCCACACCAGTACATGGTAAAAATGACATCAAAAGTCACACAACGCCAGATTTTCATCCAACAGGTTTATTTGAAATCACAATTCTTAATTTTCACCTGACCAATGAGCTGTACTCCAAAAGCTTATGATTTTAAATAAACCTGTTTGACTTATAACCGAGTACTGTGTGACTTCTGATTTTGTCCACCCCAGGGGAACATTGGCATCTCCATATGATTATAAAAATGATACAGAGCTTGCAATACTGAATTATACTACATTCCCCATCACTTTCAGCCTACAGTCGAAAAGTGAGTCACTGGAAAAGCACAGCAGGTCAGGCAGCATCTGAGGAGCAGGAGAGTCACTGTTTCAGGCATAAGCCCTTCTTCAGGACTTATAGAAAATCCATACTCTGTAATTGAATGTACATGTGCAGAGTTTCATTCATAGGTTACCAACTGTCAATTAAATTGCAATTTCATTGGGGAGCCAGTAGCACAATCGTCTATGTGTTAATATTTCAAAGGTGAAAATGATGGCTAATGCTCATTGAATGCCAGAACTGACGTGTGTAACAAATTATGTGTGCTGGTTCCTAAAGTACACGATAACTTGACTTTGTCACAGTATACATTTCAGATCTGAGACAGTATACATTACTCAGCATACATTAATTGCTTCTTACTCTGAAGAGTCAAATTTGATTCCAAATGTTAATACTGTTTCTCTACAGATCGTGCCAGACCTGCTGAATAGCTCCAGTATTGTTTTTATTTGAATTCAGGGACATCTCATGCTTGATTAGAAAAGCCATCTACCTATATTTAGTTACACAATTTGATGACTGATTTGACTAGGATTTAGAGTAATTGGAAAGGGGAAGACCATACAAGTTTAACCTTGATAACAATTTAATAATATGCAATAAAGAGAAAATTTCCAAATAGACTAATCACAATAGTTGCAAAAATAAACACACTTAAAGCAAACATTTCACAACCAACATAAATCACTGAATTAAAATTGCTCAGATTAAAATTGTTGAATGCTGAATGTCTTTTAGCACTTTAGTGTTCATTACCTGCCAAAATGAATTTACTTAATGTTATACAATATATTTCATTTCCTCAAGTTATGCAATACAGGTATAGTTTTTGGGTTATAATGATATTATTTTTGTGGCAACAGCTGTGACAGGAAAAGAAAAACATATCTCTACCACGGCTTGTCAGTAAAAGGGAAATCATGTTGAGTAACTCTTCAGTTTTACAATTTCTGTCTTTTTGTATCACTAGGTATGTAATTAATTTTTCAAGGTGAAAACCACATATTTATACATAGCTAAGGCTCTGACAAATTAAAGATGTATATTTACAAATGATATACAATGCACTATGTAAAATGAAAATAAACACAAAAACATGCACAAATAAAACAAAACAGCATGACTCCATCTTTTACTAAAAATATCATTCATAATATTAAATACGCACATTTATATTAATAGCAGAATATGTATCACTAATTTATCAGACAATATAGAGGTTAAGTTGAAGTGCAACCATGGACAAAATTAGCTATCAATGCAACCATTTCAAAACTGTTTAATATCACAAAGTTCTTTATGAACTTTTTACATGAAAAATATTTTGCATAAAAGACAGTTAGTACACTGCTAATTATTTTGAATGTTTCCATTATAGCATTTCTTCTGTTTATTAAAACTTAATTGCTCCTAATTTTTTTTTAGATTAGATTACTTACAGTGTGGAAACAGGCCCTTCGGCCTAACAAGTCCACACCGACCCTCCAAAGTGCAACCCACCCAGACCCATTCCCCTACACCTAACACTACAGGCAATTTAGCATGGCCAATTCACCTAACCTGCACATCTTTGGACTGTGGGAGGAAACCGGAGCAAACCCACACAGACATGGGGAGAATGTGCAAACTCCACACAGACAGTTGCCCGAGGCAGGAATTGAATCCGGGTCTCTGGTGCTGTGAGGCAGCAGTGCTGACTACTGTGCCACCATGCCGCCCTCAAATATGTTTTTATAGCTGCCTCTCCTTTACTGAAGTTGGAATGATAATGCATACCATATTTGTCAACAATGTGCTAACAGTTGCGAATGTAAATATTTCTACCAATGTGTTGTGGGGGAGTATAGGTTGTCATTCTTACAGAGTCAATTTATGTTAGGGCATTTTTAAAAACTTTTTCAATTTTAATTTTTTTACCCGCCTCCTGAACTGCTGACCTTTCCTGAGCTAGGGGTCTTCAGAAAGGAAATCATATGTCAATGTCTATAATGATGGGCAGCAGCCTTTTTGATCTGTCGGAGCACCACAGCTGAGGCTGATCCCATTCTTACCTCATGTCTATGTGTATGCACTTCCTAGGAACAGCAAAAAAGAGTAGGAGTATTTAGTGTTTTTATTCCCTCCTGAGCCCATAGATACTGAGGTCAGTGCAGCTATCCTGCTGTGTGTCTGAGTTTCTGAAATATGTGCAGACTTCTATTAAAACCACAGATAGCAAAGGGGAAAAACATATCAACTCAGCATTAAAGAGATGTACAATGGTTTGTAATTTAAAACAATTATATTATTTCTTCATTTTAAGCGCATTCTGAATTCTTTCATGGTAAAACAAATAAAGTGGAATAGGGTGGCATAGTGGTTCAGTGTTTAGCACTGCTGCCTTACAGTGCCAAGGACCTGGGTTTGATTCCAGCCTCAGGCATGTGCCTCCCTGTGTCTTAATGGGTTTTCTCTGGGTTCTCTGATTTCCTCCCAGAATCCAAAGATGTGTAGGTTAAGTAAATTGGCCATGCTAAATTGTTCAGGGATGTGTAGGTTCCCTGCATCAGTCGGGGTAAATATAGGGTAGGGGAATGAGTTAATCTTCAGAGGGCCGGTGTGGACCTTTTGGGCCGAAGGGCCAGTTTCCACAGTTTCTATGATTCTGGGAATAACTTTATGAATATATGCTACACTTGGAGAAGTTTGCCCAGTGGGACCACATAGAGTCATAGAGATGTACAGCATGGAAACAGACCCTTCGGTCCAACCCGTCCATGCCGACCAGACTCCCAACCCAACCTAGTCCCACCTGCTAGGACTCAGCCCATATCCCTCCAAATCCTTCCTATTCATATATCCATCCAAATGCCTCTTAAATGTTGCAATTGTACTAGTCTCCACCACTTCCTCTGGCAGCTCATTCCATACACGTACCACCCTCTGCATGAAAAAGTTGCCCCTTAGGTTTCTTTTGTATCTTTTCCCTCTCACTCTAAACCTCTTCCTTCTTCTCCCTGACCCCAGGGAAAAGACTTTGTCTATTTATCCTTTCCATGTCCCTCATAATTTTGTAAACCTCTATAAGGTCACCCCCTCAGCCTCCGACGCTCCACGGAAAACAGCCCCAGCCTGTTCAGCGTCTCTCTGTAGCTCAGATCCTCCAAACCTGGCAACATCCTTGTAAATCTTTTCTGAACCCTTTCCAGTTTCACAACATCTTTCCGATAGGAAGGAGACCGGTAATCAAACAGGTCATAGTTCTTAGGGCAAGTATGTACTCAAATTTCCAATATGGATTCCTGACTGTCAAAACTGTTGACATTGTAAACTCAATGTTTTTTTTTCCACATCCCTGTTTCTTGTTGTCCAATGTCACGAGATCGAAAATAGCAGCATCACAGATGTAGTAGCATTGTCTGTGTAAAAGGAGTAAAATAGAAATATTCTAATTATATTAAGTCAAAATGAACTGGAAGTGAGGGTAAATTTAGATATAAAAATTGCTATAACTGATCACTATTAATAAATAAATTGCAAAAACAAATGTAACTTAAATTAAAGGACTAGGAAGTCACATGTTCCACAGAATTTAGTTTCCACTAAGACAGGGGTAAACACCAAAAAAAAATTGCAGTATTATTTACAGAGAATAAACCTGCTGGCACAATCATGCATAAATGCAAAGTAAATGTGACTCTTCACAATGTTTGAAAAATTGAGAATTCAAATGCAGCATGTAAATAATAAAATTGTATTCTGAAGTCAGTATGCAAGTCTGAATCTTCAGGGATCAAAGCAGCTCATTCATTTGACAACTTTGGAATTGCACACAGGTTTGATTATTTTCAACAAAAACAAAAATTGCTGGAAAATCTCAGCAGGTTTGGCAGCATCTGGTGGAACGAAAACACAGTTAACATTTCGGAGTCTAGTGATTCTTTAGAATAGTTCAGAAGACGGGGCACCACACTCAAAATAAGATATCTGTTTTCTCTCCATCGATGCTGCCAGATCTGCTGAGTATAGAGGCATTGAGTCATACAGCATGGAAACAGGCCTTCAGTCCAACCAGTCTATGCCGAACACAATCCCAAACTAAACTAGTCCCACCTGTGTCCTCCTGGCCCATTATGCCTCCAAACCTTTCCTATTCATGTATTTATCCAAGTATCTTTTAAATGTTGTAATTTTACCCACATCCACCACTTTCTCAGGAAGTTCATTCCACATGCAAGCCACCTTCTGAGTAAAAACATTTGCCTCATATCTTTTTGAAATCTCTTTCCTCTCACCTTAAAAATGTGCCCCCTATTCTTGAAATCACCCATCCTGGGGAAAAGACAACAGCTCGATCTATCCCTTTCATTATTTTATAAATGTCTATCAGATCGCCTCTCAACATCCTATGATCCAATGTAAAAAGTCCCAGCCTACCCAGCTCTCTTTATAACTCCAACCTTCCATACCTGGCAATATCCTGGTAAATCTCTTCCGAACCCACTTCAGCTTGATAATAAGTGGGTGACCAGAACTGGACACGGTATTCCAGAAGAAGCCTCACCAATGTTCTGCATAATTTCAAGAGGACCTCCCAACTTCTACACTCAAAGGACTGAGCAATGAAGGCAAGCGTGTCAAATACCTTTCCCATCACCCTGCCTATGCGATGCAAATGTCAAAGAATTATGTACCCGCACCTCTAGGTCACTCTGTTCCACAACACTACCCAAAGGCCCTACCATTAATTGTGTAAGCACTACCCTCATTTGGTGTACCAAAATACAATACCTCGCATTTATCCAGATTGAACTCCATCTGCCATTTTTAAGCCTATTGACCCATTTGATCAAGATTCCTTTGTAATCTTAGAAAACCTTCTTCACTGTCTACAATGCCACCAATTTTGGTGTAATGTGCAAACTTACAAACCATGTCTTGTACATTTTCATCCAAATCATTTATATAAATGACAAACAAAATAGGACCCAGAATTGATTCCTGTGGATCGCTGGTCATAGGCCTTCAGTCTGAAAAGCATCCCTCCACCATTACTTTTGTCTCCTGCCACTTAGCCAATTATGTATCTACTTAGCAATCTCATGTGACTTAACTTTACTAATTAGTCTACCATGAGCAACCTTGTCAAAGGCTTTACTAAAATCCAAATAAACAATGTCAACTGCTCTGCCATCATCACTCTTTTTGGTAACTTCCTCAAAAAACTCAATCAAGTTTGTGAGACACGGATTTTCCTCACACAAAACCATGCTGACGAGCCTTAATCAATTTTTGCCTCTGTAAATCTCTATAAATCCTATCATTTGTAATCGCCTCCAACAACTTACCCATAACCGAAGTCATAAACAAAGGTACAACATTAGTCATCCTCTAGTCAGTAGGCACCTCACCCATAGTTATGGATGAGGCAAATATTTTTGTAAGGTGTCTCAATTTCTTCTCTTACTTCTCACAATATTCTGGAATTCTTAGATCAGGTCCCATAGATTTATCCACCTTTATATTCTCTAGGTTTTCTAGAACTTCCTCTTATGTGATGTGAACGGTTTTAAAAACATCAAAGTTTATTTCTCTACATTCTGTAGACTCCATTTCTTACTCCACAGTATAAACTGATGCAAAATATTCATTTAGAATCTTTTCCATTTTCTGGGTTTCAACAGAAAGATGATCTCATTGATCTTTAAGAGGCGCTACCCTCTCTCTGGTTACCCTTTCACTCTTAATGTATTTATAGAATGTCTTTGGATTATCCTTAACCTTATCTGCCAATTATCTGTTATCCCCTCCTTGCCTTTCTGATTTCTCTCTTAAGAATGCCACTACACTCTTTATCATAGAATCCCTGCAGTGTGGAAATAGGATATTTGGCCCAACATGTTCACACCAACCCTGCAAAGAGTAATCCACCCAGACCCATTGGTTTACCCCTGACTAATGCACCTAACTTACACATTCCTGGGCACTATGAGAGAAATTTAGCATGGCAAATTCACCTAACCTGCGTATATTTTGGATTATGAGAAGAAACTGGAGCACCTGGGGGAAATGCATGCAGACACGGGAAGAACGTGCAATCTCCACATAGACAGTCACTCGAGGCTGGGATCAAACTCGGGTCTCTGGTGCTGTGAGGCAGCAGTGCCAAACACTGAGCCACCGTGCCACCCATATTGATTTTTATATTGATTAAGAGATTCAATTGCACCAGGTTGTCTGTATCTAAAATAAGATTCTCTTTTATTTTTGACTAGAACTCAATATCTTTATTCATCCATTGTTCCTTAATCTTACCAGCCTTACCTTCACTCTAATCGGAACAAAATGTCTCTGAACTCTCATCATCACATTCTTGAAGGCCTCCCACTTGTCAGACATCTGTGAACAGTTTACTCCAAACAACGTTTGGAAATTCTTGTCTCATATTATTAAAATTTGTCTTACTCAAATTAAAAAGTTTAACTTTTATGGAAGGCTTATACTTTTCCAAAAACATTTTGAAACTAATAGAATTATGATCACAAGATGCGAAGTGTTCCCCCATTTTTACTTCAGTCACCTGCCCTGACTTATTGCCCCAAAAACAGTCTAATTTGCTCCTTCTCTAGTAGAAGCACCCACATATTGATAAAGAAAGCTTTCTTGAACACATTTGACAAATTCTTCACCATCCAAACCTTTAACAATATGGTAGCCCCAATCAATATTTGGAAAATTAAAATCCTCCATAATTACAATCTTATTATACTTACATACACCTGAGATCACTCTACATATTTGTTTCTCAATTTCCCTCTTATTAATGGCGGGGGGGGGGGGGGCTATAGAATAATCCCATTTTTCCTTTCTTATTTGTAATTTCTACCCACGATTTTTCACAAATATACTCCCTAGTTACAGCAGTAATGCATTTCTTAATCAAAATCTCCAGCAATTTATGTTTTTGTTTCAGATTTCTAGCTTTCTCAGTTCTTTGTTTTATTTTCATCATTTTCAAGATGTATGTCTATTTGGAATAGATATTACAGGCCTTCACCACATGTGTTTGGGGGTTGGTGGTGGGTGGGTTCAGCCAGGCCACAGTGTTTTATGAGAGTGGGGCAGGTTTGTTCCAGGCTCACCACTAATTTTTTTTTCCTGGTGGAGGGATGGCACAAGAACAATTTCCCATGCTCTACCCCCACTAAAAGAAGTGCCAATTGTGGTGATATCTGTGGAAACTAGCACCCTATATGGCTAATAAGAACTTGGTGGTCATGATGATAGTTGCGCATGGAGTGTGCTCTGAGGCATTGGTGAGAAGTTGGCCAAGATGCAGATCCAGATGAGTAAGCAGCAAGCTGAAATTACCAGGTTTCTGCTCTAACTCTCGTGTTGGAAAATGTCTGCGTCCAATTTCTCTTTGATGGTTGGGAGAATAGTAAATTACATTCACTGAGGTGAGATGATGTAAAATGAGAATGTTAGTGGATGTAAAAAGGCCTTCTTACAACACAATGGTGACCATATCATCTCATGTTGGAAAATGGAATATTTTGCTATCAATATTGTGAATTTGATCTCATGTGATTTTCCCGACTTTCTTGCCAATGCTTACGTCATTCGCTGTCAGGGACGCTGTTCCACAGCGAAGGAAAGGCTGCAGGCATGAAAAGCAGCCCTGAGACCCCAAAAATCTCACAGGAGGGGATTCACCTTCGAATAGTAGAATCTTTCTCCTCAGCCCCTTGAATTTTAGTCTTTATTAAACATTTCAAGGGTACGCCGGAGGTCTTCTGCTTGTCCAATATTTTTAAGCTTATTATTTGAACAAGATTAAATAAAAATAGGTATGGAAATAACCTTATTACTTTCGGTACCCAAGTTCTTCATTGCTGGAATGTACGCAGTAATAACAGTAATAACTTGCATTTATATAGATCCTTGGACATGGAAAATTCCCATAGAAGCATAACAAAAACAATGCTGAACCAAAGTGGAATGAGGAATGATGGAAAGCTTGCTAAGGAAATTGATTTTAATGAAGGTTTTGAAGTGGGTGGAGGTGAAGATTGAAGACAGACAGATTCATTTAAATAATTCCAGAGCTTGAGGGCTTGGCAGAAAATATATACAATTGGAATACACGCTGTTCTTAAAAAAAGTCAATAGAGTCAATAACCATTCTGAGATGATGCTAGACTTTTACCAAACTGCAGGAACAGGATGATTCACCTGTTTGAGGTGAATGCATGAACAGTACACATTAGGAACAGATCCAGAATATTACAGTGCCATTATGATGCTTCCCTCCACAATTGATGATCTTTCATTTCAGGCAATTTGAGGCATTTGGAAAGCCCATTCGTAGACGTGGCATCCACTCAGCCCATACATAGAGATGGCATCCAAATGTAATTATGCATTGCAAGGGTTTTCATTGGACATCCATATATCCTCAAACTTCCTGTTAGGGAAGAGATGAGAAGGAAATTTCTTCTTTCATATACTGAATTCTTCAGCACTTTCTACAAGACAGAATTTTGAATAAATTAGGTCATTTGAGTAAGAGATCCTCCAGAAAGTTTTGATCTTAACATGATAGAATTTAACATTCAGTTCAAGAGTGAGCAGGTTGGGTGAGAAACTATTGTGTTTAACTTAAGTGAAAAGTTTGATAGTGAGTTGAGGATAGTTATAGCTAAAGTGACTAGGAAGATAGAGTAGCAGGACTGACACCAACAAGCAGTGGCAGATATTTAATGAAGTAATTCATGGCTCTGTGAAAATACATAGTCTGGAAGAAAGATTCTAAGAGAGGGATAATCGACATGGCTAAACCAAGAAAGTTAAGGAGAGTATTAAGAAAGAAGTAAAAGAATATAAGGAGACCAAAATCAGTGATAACCCCCAAAGACTGGGATAAATTCAGAATCCAGCAAAAGATAATAAAGTCAGAGAAAGTAAACTATGACTGCAAACTGGAGAGGAATATAGAAATTGACAATAAGAGCTTCTTTAAATATGTAAAAAGGAAGAGAAAGGTCAAAGCAACGTAGGCTCTTTTGAAAATGAATCTGGGGAGGCTGTTTTGGGGAACAAGGAAATGGTAGAAGAATTAAACAGATATTTTGCATCAGTCTTTATGGACAGATATATTTTGAGTGTTCCATTACTACTAAAGAATTTGGGGGAATTAAGTACCACCACCAGCATCTTTAAAAAAATTGTGTTAGAATCTGAAAAGAGGTACCCAGAGAGATAGTGGATGTATTAGGTGTAATTTTCCAAAAAAAATCCTTGCTTTCTGGAGAATTATAAAATAATTGGAAAACTGCTAATGTGACTCCACAATTTTTTAAAAAATGAAGAAGGCAAAAGGCAAATAAATGTAGGCCAATTCATCTAACATTTATCTTTGGAAAAATATTGGAATCAATTAATAAGGAAATATATGGAATATATGGAAAATCATGATCTATTCAAGCAGAGCCAGCATGGCTACATGAAAGACAAATAATATTTGACAAATCTATTTGAGTATTTTGAGGAAATCTCAGCTAAAATGGATAGAGGGGAACCAGTAGCTGTGTTGTATGTGAACTTCCAAAAGGCATTCAACAAGTTTGACAGAAAGTTGTAGAATCCTACAATGCTGAAATATGCCATTGTACCCATCAAGTCTACACCAACTCTCTGAAAGCATCCCATCCAGACATAGGCCCCACCCCCCACCCTATTTAGCAGAATCTCACATTTATCATAGCCAATCCACCTAACCTGCACATCTTTGGACTGTGAGATAAAATTGGAGCACTCAGCGGAACCCACATAAACATGGGAAAATGTGTTGGGATATAAAAAGCTTATACAGAGATACTGACAGGCTAAGTAAGTAGACAAAAAGTTGGCGAATGAGTATAATTGTGGAAAAAAGCAAAGCTGTTCATTTTGGAAGAGAGAACAGAAGGGCAAAATATTAACTAAATTGAGAAAAAGTACAGGAAACTGCATAACTTAAGGACTTGAAGGTAATAGCACACAACTGCAGCAGGTAAACAGAAAGGCTAATGGAATATTGGTCTTTATTTCAAAGGGATTGGAGTATAAAAGTAGGGAAGTCCTAGTGCAACTGTAAAAGATGCTGGTGTGACCACATCTGGAGTACTATGAACAGTCTTAGTCCCCTAAGTAAAGATATAATTTCATCGAAGAGAACTCAGAGAAGGTTCACTTGGATGATCTCTGAAATGGAGAGATTCTATTATGATTATTAAGCAGGACAGAACTCAACTCACTGGAGGTTGGAAGAATGAGAGGTGATCTCGTTAAAACATATAAGATTCTTAAGGGGCTTGACAGGGTAAACGCTGGGGCAAATGTTTCCCCTTATGGGAGAGTCTAGAGCCAGAGGACATTGTCTCAGAATAAAGAAGTGCCAATTTAAGACTGAGAAGACGAGGAATTTCATATCTCAGAGGGTTGTGAGTTTTTGGAATTCCTTACCGCAAAGAGCTGTGGGGCAGATTCCTTATGTATATTTAAGATTATGATGGATAGATTCCTGCTTAGTAGGTGAATCAAATGTTACGAGAAAGGGCAGGAAATTTGACATGGAGATTGTCCAATCAGCCATGATCTTATTGAATTCCGGTGCAGGCTTGGGGACTGAATGACCTTGACCTGTTTCTGTTTTGTGTTGTCTTGTGGATCTAGGTGGAACATTGGGCACAAGATTTCTATTTATTCAGAAGCAAGTTTTGATTATAATACAAAAAGGATTTTGAAAAAAAATCTAGAAAAATCCAATGTCATAAATTAAAGTAACAGTTAACATAGAATTCACAATATTTTCAATTATCTCAGTTCACATGAAAAATCTCAGCTTTAACATGGCCAATCTAAAGTTGCTGCTTTCTATTGCTCTAAGAGAATACTTTGTCCTTACTACTTCTATACTTTTCTGCAGATACAACATGTTATTTATGTTTCAAATAAATAACTGTATGTAACTTGGTCAATGAAACAGGTTACAAGTTTTACTTTCAGGACGATTATGAAGTCTTTGTACAAATTTCCTTATTTATCCTATTGACTTTGCTTTATGGACATATGATAATAAACAGAAGCTGCAGCACAGGTCTTATTCATGAATTTGTGGTTTTGCACCGGAACGGTAGCCATTGGATTGTTAATAGCAAAGATTTTTGTTTGAGAAACCAATCAAAAATGCAACACCAATAATGTCTGCCAAAGTGTAACCAGTGTAAAACATAGGAAAGCAATGTAAGACAGAGGAGAAAATGCAAAAGATTTCATATTTGGAACCCTGAGGGTGCATCACACAAATATTTGGAGGTGTTCTAATCATGAAAAAAAAATGGAAAAGTTGTGATGGAGTGATGAAATTGGTGATTTATTAGTGACTTTCAATATTCTGTCAGAAGATCAACATCCTGAAATCCTAAAGAGACAAAAAGCCAAGTGGAGAGATCAAGCAATTTCCATGTGAAGAATTGTAGCATGGAGAGCTTTTAGGTAGGGTCTTCCTTTTCATCTACTTATACCAAGTGGATGCTTTGGAATATTTCCAGGGCTGGTCCATTAAAAAAACCCTCACACATAAGCATGAGAGTTGCTGTTTTACCCGCTGGGACTTTATGAGACTTCAAACCATTATTTGGAATGAGTGATCAGTTCCAGAATCTTTCTGTCCCATTGGAAACAAAAGATACCAGGAGCCAAATTTTGTACACCCATTTTAAGACCTAATCAAATCCACTTCTTTGATGAAGCTTTTGGTTATGGTTGTAGATAGTCTCCTTGAGTCTCCTCCCAGCTGTTCGAGCAGCATGATTTCATGCAGACATTCTAGCTTATCATTTTTGGCTAGCATGTTCCGAGTATGAACCTTTCCTGCTTTGGAGTGACTCCTTTGTGCGAATGTAGATGAGATCTCAGGTTTTAGACTCAGGTAAACAGAAATTTGACTCTGTCATAATTGCCAGGAGCGGCACCAGACATGCCTAAAAATGTGGTGTCAACCTGCTGAAGCTACCAAACAGCTACTGGTTGCCAAATAGCATAAGAAGCTTGTCATAGACAAAGCTAAGCAATCCCATAATCAAAGGACCAGGTTTAAGCTCTCCAGTCCTGCCACAATGGTGGTGGACACTTGAATATCTCACTGGATGAGGTGGTTCCAAAAATGTCCCCATCCACAACGATGGAAAAGCCCAACACCTTTTATTAAAATTAAAAAGCTGAAGCATGTGCACCAATCTTGAGCCAAAAGTGCCAAGTGGATGACCTGTGGAGCTCATCCAGTGATCCACAGCAGCACAGATTCCAGTCTTGAGCCAACTTTATTTAGTATACATGCTGTTAAGAAATGGTTGTTGGCACTGGATATTGCAAAGGCTTACATCATTGTGGCACCTGTACTGAAGAACTGTGTTCCAGAATTTGCCACACCCTTGGCCAAGCTGTTCCATTACCTCATGTTTGACAACCACCTGACAATGTGAACATTTTTCCAGGTATGCCCTGCACACAAGAAGCATGACAAATCCAATCCAGACAATTACCACCTCATCAGTCCGCTCTCAATCATCAGTGAAATGATGGAAGGTGTCATCAAAAGTACTATCAAGCAGCCCCTCTTTCGCACAACCTGCTCATCAATGCCCAGTTTGGGTTCTGCCTAGACAAAATAGCTCCAGACCAAATTACAGTCTTGGTTTAAACATTGTCAAAAGAACTGAATTTCATAGGTAAAATGTGAGTGACAGTGTGTGGTATAAGGAGTCTTAACAAAACTGGTATAAATGGGAATCGGGGGCAAACATTACAAATTGGCAACTGTAAAAGTGGAGCAAGCAAAAAGGTAGGTGGTGATAATCATTGATGAAATCTACAAGAGAAAATCTATTAAGAAAATATTTCCACAGATTTGTGATTGGTCATGACTCCCAATAGAAGTGTAACAAGCCAGAATGTCACCCACCCAACAACATTAGTACTGATGACTTCTGAGATCAGCACACTTCAAATAATTTACACAAACTCCAGGCATTGTAATTACTTACTAGAAAATACAGTATATTGTTGCAGGATTTAAAGGCCTCTATTCACTTTAAAGACCAGGTATCTACAAAATTATGTTGGCTGGAGGCAAGTTTCTGATCTGTGTTTAAGTGTTGGAGAAATCACTTGGAAGGCATGATGCCTAACTCCATCCATTATGTTTCCACTTTCCAAGCCAGCTGGACAGGTTCTTACATTGGTTTGGAAGTAAGGAGATTGGGCTGAGGGGAAGACCTCTTGCAAACAACAAAAACGTGTTTCAAGGAGAGCTGCAGAAGGCATATTCATAGAGGTGACTAAAGCTTTAAGTACCAGTTAAACCATCAAATGCATGAGACATTCATATCAGCTCGAACAATAGTTGAAAATGTGGCAAAATAGGAGGCTCTGTCGTGTTGTTAATGCAACTACACAAGAGATGTTGCATTTAAAAGTTCTTTTCAGGATTCAGTTACTACTAATACATTGTTGCTCCCTACTTCTTCTATTTAGGTAATACATAGTACTTGATTGGTATAAAGGATCCATACTTCATACCTTGGTACCAAGAAGAAACAATTGCGTAAAAATATTAGGCATTCTCACAAACAGTTCATGGTCACACAAATTTATGAAGTCTCTAGAGTTTATGTGTGTGTATGAACAGTTTTTAATGAAACATCCTTTCATGATTTAGTCTATTGGTGCTATACGAGTTGTTGAGCATAGGGCTGTCAACAACAATGTGTCTTAGTTAGGACTTTTAATATAGTAACCATATTTGAAAGTCAGGAAGTTTCCTGTATGAAATTAATCCCAAACTCTGTTTGTATTTAGCTCGAGGATTTTCTTTCTGCAATCTATCTAGCAGTGCTTCTTGCCTAGGTTCCTATGTTTTATTCAGCTTCCATATGAGCAAGGGGGAAAATGGTAACTGATTTGTGGGAAGCAATTTTAAAAAATGTAAAGCTACCTGGCAAGGAAAAAAACAAAACAACATTGAATTAGAAATAATAGTGGGTTTTACATTATTTCCATGAGGTTTCCACAGATGTTTGACAACAGTAACAATAGACAATCTAAAGGATGTCCACAGATATTCAATGTCAACGTTTTTGGAAATCCTACCAATCTAGCTACCAGCCACTAAAAATAACTCTTGCCTTTTTTTCTCATGCCTCAAGATCTTGGGCATGCATTTTGCACAGGTTAGAATATTTGTAATAGCAATTGGAGTAAAAGTGATGAAACGTGAAACCTAAGACATTATTATGTTATTAGAGTTTCACTTTCAATCAGCCATTCATATGAAAATGACATTAGAAAATGGTCTATAGAAATGACATTAGAAAATAGGTAGGTGCAAAAGTGGCTGCATATTTCCACATAATGGAATTCATGCTTGTTTTGCTTTAACAACTACCCAATGCATTAAGTGGCTTTTATTTCTTTTGCCAACTATGTTTGGAAGTGACATTATCTTTGTTAGCAAATAACAGTTTTCCAAATGTTTTTCATATAATTTGACCAACTAGCATTCTTGAATTATCTCAGCCCTACTTTAATAAAGGAAAGGTAACTGGGAATAATTGATAGAAATAAGATTTGCATTCCTCCATTGAATATCATACTAATTTTAAAGTGTATTAATTCCACCTTTGCACCAAGAAAACTGGAGATTTAAATAAAAAATTTGAAATGTGTAATCTTACTTAATAAGAATGTTATGAAGTTTGAGAGAAATTATTAACAAAAGAGTATCAGGGCTTGGTAATGAAAGAAGATGACATGGAAAAGAATACAATGTCCAACTTAATGCAAAGTCAAAAATCACAGAACATCAGGTTATAGTCCAACGGGTTTTATTTGAAAACACTACTCTCCGGAGTGCTGCTCCTTCATCAAGTGCTAGTGAAAGAGGAAGACCTTAGATATAGAATTTATCAGGATATGTCAAAAGATCATACAACTCATGCGAATGAATTGAATACAATTAAGGCGGCTCATAAATCTTTAATCAGTTAGAATGGAGGTGCAAGTTTCAATTGATTAATATGCAAATCTTGGAATTTCTTTCAAGTCACTGCCCCGAGATAACTGAATGTTTTATCAATATAAAGGAGGTGTCACCTACGGTCAGACAGCGTACTTTGGATGTGAGATATTGTTTGGAATCTGTCTGTGTCTTTACCTGGAGTCAGGCTGGTTTTATTTCCAAAGTAGGAGTTTATAAAATGCTACATTGACTGACTATCTACAAGTTGCATGTTGTTTGAACAATATTAGAATGCATCTGCAAATACATGATTTTGAGATGCCGATGTTGGACTGGGATGTACAAAGTTAAAAATCACACAACACCAGGTTATAGTCCAACAGGTTTATTGGAACCTCTAGCTTTTGGAGCGCTGCTCCTTCATCAGCTATATACTCCACAACCACCTGATGAAGGAGCACCGGTCCGAAAACTAGTGCTTCCAAATAAACCTGTTGGACTATAACCTGGTGTTATGTGATTTTTAACTCTGCAAATACAAATCTGCAAATGCAAATTCACCCTACAGATTTATATGTGCATGCTTGTGTGCGTGTGCACGAGAGAGAGGGGGAGAATGTGTGTATGTCAGGAGGAGAGAGAGAGAGAGAGAGAGAGTGTGTGTTTATGTGTGAGTTTGAAAGAGTGCATGTATGAGTGTGAGGGAGTATATGCATTTGAGAGAGTGTGTAAGAGTGTGTCTATATATGTGAGTGTATATTGTCTTACAGGAGGTGTCACTTCTTTATATTGATAACATCTTAAGTTATCTCAGGGCAGTGACTTGAAAGAAATTCTGGGATTTGCATATTACTCAATCAAAACCTGCACCTCTATTCTAACTGATTAAAGATTGAAGAGCCATCTTAGGTGTGTTCAATTTGTTCACATGAGTTCTATGACCCTTTAACCTTTTCCTTATAAATTCTATATCTAATGTCTTCCTCTCTCACTAGCATTTGATGAAGGAGCAGAACTCTGAAGACTAGTGTTTTTCCAAATAAACCAGTTGGACTATAACTTGGTGTTGTGTGATTTTTAACTTTGTCCAACCCAGTTCAACACCAGCTCCTCCACATCAGAACTTAATGCAGAAAGATTTGAGGATAAATAGTCAAGTAAATCACATACAGTGAATATTGAAGGAAAATCTACTAATTATAGGTTAGTTTCTGTGGGATACTATACGGCAGTAGTTTTTTTTAGAAGTCCACAGTACAATATTTTGGAAATATTTAGACTGAATATGTATGATTTACTATGGGACTCAAGTGTCAAATTCCCAGATGTGTATAACATCCATCACCAATAGAATGATGATTTACCATTATGATGGAAATACTTTCATGGCTATATGGAGAGGGCAGGGAATCACAATGGTTGCGTAGCTTTTTTACAGCTGGTATAGGTATGATGGGCTGAATGACCTCTTTCTGTTCTGTTTTATTCTGCTTTGCTAGTCTTTACTGGGAATTCCATTATCATTTCTTAGCATTCCACCTACCTTATATAAACCACTTGGTATTATTTCTATTCATTTCTTTTCTCATCAACTTACTTAATTTCCTTTTCAAAATAGCTATATGATTTGACTCAACTATTTCACATTCTAGCAAGCTCCAGCTTTTAAATTTGCAAAGGGATCACAGATTTTTTGTAGTAATAATTTGATGTTCAAAGAAGTTTTAAAAATCTGAACTCTAAACTGTAAATTTTAAATATGGATATTAAATAACGGACTTTCCAATGATGACAGAAGTACAGAATTTCAGGGAAGATTGATGTCTGCAATCTTTAAAGCACCCTTTTATTGTTTGTTACTAGTATTTGACATTATTGTAAAGTGTTTCTCCCTTAAAACATGGATTAAATGCAAAGTCCTTTGAAGTGGTTGACTAATTAAATTAGAGATTGCAGTCACTGTTGACCGAAAGGCCTTTTTTTACAGTTCACTAAGGCTATCTTGGGCAAAGATTCAGCCTATGTCCACAACAAGAGAATGTAAAAGCTGCCTAATATGATTCTATAGTAACTTTATTAATTAACTTTATACTGTAAATAACAAATCGAACAAACATTTATTTGCTAATTAGTAACTGTATAAATTGTTTATTTGAATATGAATTTAGGGACAAAGAATAAATGACTTTTGCTGCAATTTATATCATTGTGTAAAAATTACAAAACTACTCAATGTAGTCAACAAATCAGAGATATGTTTGATTGATGAAAATATCAATTAATCAATGGTGCAATATGAACCATTTTCACCCAACCTAAACTCTCTGAACTGCAATCATCCTCCACAAATTACTGATAACTGTCAATCTGGCTGTAGTATACTATGTATTCGAAATACTGACCAAAGTTTCTGCTTCAAAATTACTATAATGCCAGAGGACTACAAGTACAGATTGACAAATAATAACCTATTTGGCAAGAGGTCATTTAATATCTACACATTAAGATATCCATGGCTGACATGTATAGAATACTGTACAACTGAAACATTAATGCAAATTATGGAAAATTGGAGGAATTTTATCTTGCACTAAATTAACAGATTAAAACACCTTTTAACATATATGATATACATAGTGTTCAGTTAATCAAAAAAGTAAAATCCCGAAACAAGTTTTTATCCTTTATAAAAGTTTTCTTAATTACAATGTTTTTGAAAAGAAAGAACAATTTTTCTAACCTATTCTTTGCATATTCTCTTTGAATTTAGATTTTTCAGACAAAAGCACTTGTATCGGTAATTATTAATAACAGAAACTTAAATATTGTACAATAAGTAAAAACAGCTTCTACTGACAAGCAAGTTCAATCTTTTCTAATGCAATGATTTTAAAGCTTCTCCCTACCACAGTCGCAACCAATCACTCATAATTGATCTATACAATTATACTGCCACAGAATGCAATGCCATTGTACACTCAACAAAGTAGAAATTATTTTACCAATCTTCTCTTGCAACAGTCTGCAAAACGTTTTGCCCCTCATTATTCTTTTTATAGAGTGCACATTCTGACTGCACGAGTAATGACTACAATCTGGATTTGTAGCTCAATAGCGCTTTCAATATTGAGGGAAATTTCATAGTCAGTTAGTAGAACTGGGTTTGTTGAGAACTCTTTCCAATATTTGGAAATTAGTTTGGCAGCATGTGCTTATACTCTACTTAAATAAGTCTCACCCAATGCACTAATAGAGTGTGTCTGAATTTGTAGAGGTTGAAACAAAATTAATAATTTCATAGCTTTTGCTTCACTTCTACACTGAGATCATTACAACCATTTCTGATATTAAAAATCCAGGGCTATAAGCTCCATCAGATTACTAAACAGCTACGAAGTGCAGGCTTGTGTTTTGGTACAGATACTTTTACTTAAGTTTTATACATGTATTTAGATATTTAAAATTCCATTTCAGTTCTCATCATGATATAATCTGGAATGGAAAGCTGCCAAGGTTGTTTTCAACATCTGCATAAAATTTAGTTCACAATATCACGATTATCCATTTAAAAAGTTACTTTCAACTATAGTTCACAATATATATTTAAAAAAAAAATTACAATTTAAACTCCTGATTACATAAATCGAAGAGATAGATTTTGCAAATATTATTCATTCTAAGATACTAGAAAATGTGCATATTCATACTGCCAGCAAAGAATGCATTTTGAATTCTTGACAGCTCAGAGAAGCCCAATTTGGTAAATTTTATTGGCAGATGAATTAGCACCATATTATTAAAGTTCTAACAAAATGGTAATCATAGTAATGTTAGTCTGCCTCACCAAAATTCATTAATATTGATGCTCAAGGCAGCACTTAAATCAATATACTGTGTGCATCAAAATCTGATTTATAAAGAATATGTTTACCATATCTCTCTTTGCAGCACACATTGAAAATCTTCCACCCATTGTTACACCACAACCCTACTTTCAACCTCTGGTTTGGCAAGTGATTTTCTTAATAAAACAATGTGTTAACTTATCACAGAGTAGTTTCATACTCCAGCCGTTCTTCAATGAGGGCTTCATCCTTGTATTGAAGTTGAGGTGGAGAAGATACACATTCAAAAGCAAGGATAGCCTTTCGTAGACTTCTGTCCAAAACATGTCTGTCCCATGCTGGATATTTGTTTCTCAAAAGATCAATTTTGATCACTGTTTCTTCTATCCTTGGAGTGCGAGAAGATGGTGTAGGGGGTGCAGTAGATCTAACCTGAAAAACAGGCATGCTACCATCCCTTTCTGTGAATTTCTGTTCCCTATTTTGGGTCATAGCCCTCAAAGTATTTGCTGCTGTCTCTGCAGGCAAATTGAAAGTAGCCACAGGCTCCTTGCAAGCACACCTTTGTGACTGGCCAAACCTTGGTCCATTTGGATGAAAAAAGGCATAGTACATCAACATAAAAACAATTCCAGTCAAAAAACTACTAAAGACAACACAAAGCGCTGGTATGGCAAAAGCATCTGTTATTTGAGGTGCTCGGTACAAATACCACAGTGCACTCAAGACAGTGTTTTCCAAGAGGATTACAAAGTAGTAGATAAAAAGTCGACACCGAGTTCTTCCTTCTTTAACATTGAACCAACTGAAAATGTAGATTATTCCTACAACCATGTCAAATACAATCTCCTCCCATTTGGTTATGCAGAACTCCGTTTCACAATGAACAATCCAGAAAGTCATGATGCACCAATGCAAGACAATGAAGATCCCAAAATACAGCTGGAAAACTGATGCAAACAAAGCAAAGGTGATGACTCTGGCTGCAATAGTGAAGAAATGCCAACAGAACTGAATGATAACAGCCATGTAGCTGATGGGTTTTTTATCATTCCTGGAATCACGAAGAGCTTTCTGGTAAGATGCCAAGGCCCAGGCCAACGACACAAGGGATGCTGCAGCTGTAAGGCCTACAGAAGAGAAAGAAGTTCACAGTTAGTTAATAATTTTAAATCAATGATGGAGGAGAAACTATGAATAAAATAATCCCTATGAAATACCTTTGTCAAATTCAAGTTGACATCTTTTTTAAAAGATCTTTCCAAAACATACATAACCAATTATGTGAAACTGTTTTAAAAATGCCTTTCATTTGTCAGTTTATTCAATTGTTTTTCATAAAATATGAATTTTCTTAAATCACTGCATTGGATTGCTGTGATTAATCAGTGTATTATCTGATGAAAATATTTGGCCTTCAATTTTAAGCATTGGAATGCATATGATTCCCAAGGTCGGTGGCGAACAGAAGGAGTTTAGGGATGTAATTAACAGCTGGCCATATTCCATAAACATCTATGCTAAGCTGTCAAAACCTGGCAGGCAGAACTAGGCATTCTTAAACAAAAAGCTGCAACCTTTGATTGAAGTAAATGATGAGAGTATCCTGGATGCAGTTATACAGTGCAAGTTAATTAAATGGCAAGGAAGGCCCAAAGCTGTCTCGTGAGATCCAGAGAAGCATTCCCACTCGTCTTAGCACTCAAAAAAGCCTAATATCAAATGTGACTGATTTTTCACCTTGCATAGATATTTTTTATTTCATTTTCCTGGCATATTTGACTTCCTAGAGAATCTGACTTTGCTCCCTCAGTCAGATCACTGACTAATACTGCAGATGGGCCTCACTGATTAACAGGGCTTGATCTGCATCAAGATGTATATTAATGAACCCTGCTTTTTTTGTATGGACATTGTACTACTCAAAATGATAAGCTGACATCAAACCAAGGGAGAAGACAGAATAAAGGGAAGGGATTCTCTGAGACAGACAATTCTCGAAGGTATATGTATAGATTATTAGTTCTCAGTTCATATTTTTTTCTCGGAGGTCTATTTGTGATTTGTATGTTTTTTTTCTTCAGTGCATACAAAGTATGGCCTACAAATATTTACATAAATAAGATGCAAGATGGTCATTTTTCAAAAAAGAAAAGTTTGTTTGCTTTGTTTACAGCATAGTCCATCTCCAAATAGAAATTATTTGAGTGGTGAAAATAATTGCAGGTTGAGCTGTATTTGCGATATACCTTAGTGGATGAGGTTTCTTCTGGGTACTTAGAGCAGGGCCTGTGTGGTGTAAAATTCCAAGCAGTGGAATGTGGTGAAACGGTTAAAAATTATGTCCCAATACATGTGTGAATCTAACCGGAATGGAGGTGTTGCTTAGTCCCGTGTGAATCTTCTTATCTGTATGTAACCAGAATGGAATGTGTTTTTTAGCCTTGCTCTGCTGTTCACATGAATGTTTATATCTGGAAAAGAGTATATCAGCTGGAAAAGTCTCCAGTTCGGTGAGTCTGCTCCGGGGTTACGTTTAACCGCCGAGCGTGGGTTGTTGGCAACCGCTCTACGAGAACTGACGGCTCCCAGTTTTGGTAACATGTAGAGTGAGTATAAGCCAGACCCGTTGTGGCGACGCTGCGGGGAATAAAATGCCCATATTCTAGCAGACTCGCCTCTTGGTCGTTTGTTCTGTGTCAGACTACTCTCCTACGAACCTGACCTTGAGAATTTTTTAAAACATTTGGCGTAGTCGAGCAGGGTCAATCGCAATTGAGGAGAGATTTTGATACAGAACAATGTTTTGGAAAAAGACTAAGAAACCAGAAGAACAAACTGTGGAGGTCCCGACCGTCCCGGGATGGCATGGATGTGGGCATGTACGTGGCAGTTTGTTTGAGAAAGGATCCCAGTCCTGCCGAAGAACCCCTTGCCTGGGGTACAGCGGAGGATGTGGGCATGTCCAAAAAGCTGAAGCGGAGTTAACAGAATTGAATGGGATTGAACTGAACTGAACTGAGTGGAACTGAAGTGAATCTAATTGAACGGAACAAAATGGAACTAAGCTAAATTGAATTGAAATGGACGGAACTGAATTGAACACAATTGAATTGAACTGAACAGACCTGAACTGAGCTGAATTGAATTACACTGAATTGACTGAACTGAAATTAACTGAAACGAATTGAACTGAATTAAGCATAATGTAACACATGTATTGGGCCAAGCAGTGGAATGTGGTGTAAAATTATGTCCCAATACATGTGTGAATCATAATGTAACACATGTATTGGGCCAAGCAGTGGAATGTGGTGTAAAATTCCAAGCAGTGGAATGTGGTGAAACGGTTAAAAATTATGTCCCAATACATGTGTGAATCTAACCGGAATGGAGGTGTTGCTTAGTCCCGTGTGAATCTTCTTATCTGTATGTAACCAGAATGGAATGTGTTTTTTAGCCTTGCTCTGCTGTTCACATGAATGTTTATATCTGGAAAAGAGTATATCAGCTGGAAAAGTCTCCAGTTCGGTGAGTCTGCTCCGGGGTTACGTTTAACCGCCGAGCGTGGGTTGTTGGCAACCGCTCTACGAGAACTGACGGCTCCCAGTTTTGGTAACATGTAGAGTGAGTATAAGCCAGACCCGTTGTGGCGACGCTGCGGGGAATAAAATGCCCATATTCTAGCAGACTCGCCTCTTGGTCGTTTGTTCTGTGTCAGACTACTCTCCTACGAACCTGACCTTGAGAATTTTTTAAAACAGCCTGCACAACAGCAAAGGTTGGTGCAACGTTTTCAATAATATTCAAAGACGTGACAGGGATGATCCTTGAAATGTGGATAAAAGGATAATTAGAAAGCACTAATTTGAACCTGTCTGATCTTTCTAAAGTGCTTCTTGTACATATGCCCTTTAGCTTTGTGATTTCATGAAGGTATGGAGCCAGATTTTCATTCCTGAATGGAGGTGTAAATCAGATCACAAAAACAGAAGTTTCACATGCAGGAGAAATAACTTTTGTGTGGCTTTCCTATGGGTCAGGAAAACCTTGCATGTAAATTAAACATGTACCTCTGGGTACTTTGGGAGGACCACAGAATATGACTCATATTTTACACACCTGACTCAAAAATTCAGCTTATGGAGGCACTTGTATTCATGAATCCAATATCTCAAGTCCTATTCCTCAAATACTTGAGTGTTGAATAAAGCATTTAACCTTCATAACTACCACATGCAACCACTTACAATTGTTTTGATACAGATTATTTCTCGATAAACTGAGTTCCAAGAAACATATTACATAGCCTGTCTATGCACCTGCCAGCTGCCGTGGCTGTCTGGAAAGTCATTCCAGGAACATCACGCCTAATTCTTGATAACACCTGCCTTCCACACGAGTAAAATTAAACCATTGAGGCAGTTTCTCCCAAGTTGGGTCTGCAAAATTGGGAGTGTTCCTGACACTACTCACTTAATTTTGGAATGAAAATTCAGGCCTATATATATGACTAATTTTCTCAAATATGAATTTCTGATAGGAAGTCTTATCTCTTGCCAAAGCTTACAGAAGAATTCCTGTGAATCTTTCCACTCATTGGAATACATTGCAAACAATGGAAATTCTCAACCCGTTGTTTGAAGAGAGGCTCAGGAACACTCCTTTCTGAATGTAAGTTTGCTCAATGAGCTGGAAGGCTCGTTTTCAGATGTTTCATCACCGTACTAGGTAATATCATCAGTGAGCCTCCAGTGAAGCACTGGTGTTATGACCCATTTTCTATTTATGTGTTTAGTTTCCTTGTGTTGGTGCTAACTCGCTAAATCCTTTCTAAAACTTGGCTTATCATGTTGCT
Organism: Chiloscyllium plagiosum; assembly: GCF_037043375.1. NCBI lineage: Eukaryota > Metazoa > Chordata > Chondrichthyes > Orectolobiformes > Hemiscylliidae > Chiloscyllium > Chiloscyllium plagiosum. The sequence continues at coordinate 76,074,950 of NW_028270142.1, forward strand.
ACACAAAGACTATTTGCTTAATGGTGGAGCATGGGTTGATGCAGGAACCAACAAGTGCTTTGTGATTTGGATTCAGGGTCATAGGGCGGCATAGAAACAATGAGCTGTTATGTGGATGGCGTGAAATGGTATGGGTTGATATAGATGGGGCATAGTCTGAGTGTGTAGTGAAGGATAGGGCACTGTTATATGTTTTAGTCTTTCTTCTGAAGTTTCAATATTTTGCCAGTGCATAGATGCAGGACCTTTACCCAGCTTACAACAACATGCAGCATCCTCCGCTGTCAATTCCAGAAAACCCGATAGTCCAAATAATAATCTTCCATTTGGGCAGCCAATTTTAGAAGTCAGGATCATGGATCCTTGAAGTCTCCCAACTTTCCTTATTCATCAAGGGAATATTTAAAAAAAAGATAATGTAGAGATGGTGGCACTGTGATACTGCACTAATAACCTAGAAACCCAGCCTAATTCTCTGAGCACATGAGTTTGACTCGCAATGTAGTTGATAGTTACATTTGAATAAAATAAACTGTACAATTAAAAACTATCCTCAGGACAAATGTATAACCATTATTGATTGTTGTTAAAAATCTATGTGGTTACTGATGGTCTTAAGAAATGAAATCTGTCATAATTACCTGGTTTGGTCTAAACGTAATTCCAGATCCACAAAAATGTGATTGCTTTCTATTTGCTCTCTGAAATGACACTAGTAAGTCAAGCAGCTCAAATGGCAGTTAGGGATGGGCAATAAATGTAGTCCCACTCAATGACTCCCACATCCCATGAGAAATTTTTTTAAAAAATTAGCCAGTTAGCATGTCATCTGGAAAAGTATGACAGTCTTTTATAAACTGATAGATTATAGCAGAACATTTAGAAATATATAATGCAACTAAACAGAGTCAGCATGACTTCATGAAAGGAAAATTATGCTTAACAAATTTATTAGAGTTCTTTGAGAATGTGACAAGCAGGATAGACAAAGGGAAACCAGTATATGTAATATATTTGGATTTCTAAAAGGTGCTTGATAAGGCACCCCATGTCAGGCTACTAACTAAGATAAGAGCCCAAGGTGTTTTTGAATAGTGTATTAGCATAGGTAGAAGGTTGGCTAACAAAAAGAAGACAGACAGTTAGGATAAAGGGGGTAAGCTTCATGAAGGCAACCTGTCACGAACAGAGTGCCACAGGAATCAGTGCTGAGGCCACAATTCTTTACAGTATATTTTATTTTCCTCATCCAAATAATTAATGTGCTATCACCATGTTTAGGGATGAATCAAAAATTGGTGATGTGGTAACTTAAAGGTGATATTTTAAAGGGATCTGAGTGATACGAACTATGGCATGATTTATGTCAAAATCAGATGAGAAGACTGGCAAGGTCCATCTTGACGTCGGAAGCATCTCATTCCATCTTTCATGCTTTTACTGAGCAGTGAGATGAGTTTCTCACTGGACAGCAGCAAGTTGCCAAGTAAGGAGAAATTATTGTTTGTTGAACACCTGGTTGATGGAGCAACTTACCTCAGATTTCTATCTTACCAAATATGCTAACAAGCTAAATGTTGGGAAACTCAAATTCAAGTTAAGTTGGCTACCTGATGGATTCAACTTACTGCTTGCTCCAAAGAACCTCTACGTTGCATTCAAGCAAACAACATCTCAGGACACGATCCACGATACCATGGATATTAGCATCCAGCCTTGCCTACCCCTCATGGTACAGACACAGAGCTGCAGGTACTCCCTTCTCAATGACAATGAGTGGTCACCTAGCTGGTGCAGCACTTGAATAAATTTACTGCACAAGTTGAGCTTGAGAATAGATGATGGAGACATGTCCATCACTTTCTGGTGGAGCATATCTTACTGTTTGCAAAAATAATACTCAGCCCTCATCTGTAGGGTATTTCACCGATGACTCTTCCAAGATCGAAAAATGTCTTTCACTTCTGAAGAAGGGGCACTGATCTTGAAATATTCACTGTTTTCTCTTCACAGATGCTGTACATCTGCTGACTTTCTCCAAGAATTGCAGGTTTTTTTTTCAGATCTCCAATAGCCGTAGTTCATTGTTTTATTTTATCTTTGGGTCCTTATGTTCCCAATTCACACTGAAATTCCAGACACATATTCCCCTCATCAACTCCCCTCTCTTGTTAGCAAACCTGGTCCACTTTTCCTACAATCCCAAAATCCCCACAGCCTCACTGCACCTTCTGCTGTAACTGCAGAAAGCATTTACTTCCTCCCTCATTATCCAAGCACAAAACACACCTTCCAGTGCTTTACCTGCACTTCACACAATCCAGTCTACTGCATTCACTACTCAAAATGTGGTTTCCTCTATATTGGGGAAATGAAGCATAGGCTGGGGTGATCGCTTTGCAGAACGTTTACATTCTATCTGCAAAAATGATCCTGAACTTCCAGTTGCTTGCCACTTCAAAATACCACCCTGTTCCCTGGCCAACATCTCTGTCTCAGGCTTGTTGCAGTGCTCCAGTGAAGCTCAATGCAGGATGAAAAAACAACACCTCATCTTCTGCTTGCGGATCCTCCAACCTTCCAGACTCAAAATCGTCTTCAATAACATTAGGGCTTGAGTTCTCTCTTGTCCTTACGCCAACCCCCACATACCAGGCCTTGCTATCACGTGGTCTGTTATTATACCCCAAGATGGCCTCCTATTTCAAGGATCATAATTTCCCCTCCCACATGGTCAACAATGCCCTCCAGCATATCTCCACCATTTCCTGCACCTTTGCCCTTGAAACCCACACCTCCAACTAATTTAGAACTCCTCTGGTCCTCATTTTCCACCCCACTAATCTCTAGATACAACACATTAATCTCCACCATTTCTGCCACTAACAATCAGACCCCACAATCAGAGATAGATTTCCCTCAAAGTTTGTGAGAAGATTTGTAACTCGGGTGCTCGTTGTTGTGGTTCTGTTCGCCGAGCTGGGAATTTGTGTTGCAGACGTTTCGTCCCCTGTCTAGATGACATCCTCAGTGCTTGGGAGCCTCCTCTAAAGCGCTTCTGGGTTGTTTCCTCCAGCATTCATAGTGGTTTGTCTCTGCCGCTTCCGGTTGTCAGTTCCAGCTGTCCACTGCAGTGGCCGGTATATTGGGTCCAGGTCGATGTGTTTGTTGATAGATTCTGTGGATGAGTGCCATGCCTCTAGGAATTCTCTGGCTGTTCTCTGTTTGGCTTGTCCTATAATAGTAGTTTGTCCCAGTCAAACTCATGTTGCTTGTCATCTGTGTGTGTGGATACTAAGGATAGCTGGTCATCTCATTTTGTGGCTAGTTGGTGTTCATGGATACGGATCGGTAGCTGTCTTCCTGTTTGTCCTATGTAGTGTTTTGTGCAGTCCTTGCATGGGATTTTGTACACTATGTTAGTTTTGCTCATGCTGGGTATCGGGCCCTTTGTCCTGGTGAGTTGTTGTCTGAGAGTGGCTGTTGGTTTGTGTGCTATTATGAGTCCTAGTGGTCGCAGTAGTCTGGCTGTCATTTCAGAAATGTTATTGATGTATGGTAACGTGGCTAGTCCTTTGGGTTGTGGTATGTCCTCATTCCCTTGTCTTTCCGTTAGGCATCTGTTGATGAAATTGGGGGGGGGGTTATCCGTTTTTGGTGAATACATTGTAGAGCTGTTCTTCTTCCTCTTTTTGCAGTTCTGGTGTGCTGCAGTGTGTTGTGGCTCTTTTGAACAGTGTCTTGATGCAACTTATTTTGCGTGTGTTGGGGTGGTTGCTTTCGTAGTTCAGGACTTGGTCTGTGTGTGTGGCTTTCCTGTATATCTTTGAGATGATTTCTCCGTTGGGTGTTCTCTGTACTGTCACGTCTAGGAATGGGATTTGGTTGTCCTTTTCTTCCTCTCTAGTGAATTTGATTCCTGTGAGTGTGGCGTTGATGATCCGGTGTCTGTTTTCTATTTGAGTTTTTAATGATTACAAAGGTGTCATCCACGTATTTGACCCAGAGATAAAATAAAACAATGAACTACGGCTACTGGAGATCTGAAAAAAAATAAAACCAGCAATTGTTGGAGAAAGCCAGCAGATGTACAGCATCTATGAGGTGAAAACAGTGAATTTGCGGTAAGACTGTTTGTTCTAATCTTTGCATTACAGCTTCTGCTATGAGTCCAGAGATGGGTGAGCCCATGGGTGTGCCGTTGATTTGGTTGTTGAATGTGAAGTGTGTTATGAGGCACAGGTCCAGTAGTTTGAGTATGCCGTCTTTGTTGTTAGGTTCCCCTTCTTGTTGTCTGTTCTGTATGTCCAGCAGGTTGGCTATTGTTTCTTTGGCTAGAGTTTTGTCAATAGAGGTGAACAGTGCCGTTACATCGAATGAAACCTAGTTTCTTCCTTGTCTATGTGTATATTTCTGTTGATGTCCAAGAATTCCTGTGTTGACTGATTAGAGTGTCTGGATCCGCTGATCAGGTGTTTCAGTTTCTGTTGTAGTTCTTTAGCCAGTTTGTGTGATGGTGTGATGGTAGCGATACGATGGGTCTGAGTGGAATGTCTGGTTTGTGCAATTTAGATAGTCCATAGAATCTGGGGGTAGTGTTGCTTTCAGGTTTCATTCTCTGTAGGTCAAACCTGGTTATCTGTCTGTTTTTTTGCAGGTTCCTCAGTGTGTTGTTTATCCTATTGGTGAGCTGTGGGGTGGGGTCAAACTCTCTCTTTTGGTAGGTGTTGGTATCTGCAAGTAGTTATTGTGCTTTCTGGATGTACTCTGCTTTGTCCAGGATGACCGTCATTCTGCCTTTGTCTGCTGGTAGTATGATTATGTTCTTACCATTTCTTAGTGTTTTTAGTGCTTCCCTGTCCTTGGTGTTGAGGTTGTGTGTTTGTCTTTTCCTTGTTATCAGGAGTACGATACTTTGTCTCACTGTTTGTTGTGTCTCTTCTGGCAGTCCATTGTTTCTGAGTGTCCATTCTAGTGCTGCTAGGAAGTCTGCTGTCTTGGCGTCCCTGTGGTTGTAGTTGAGTCTCTTGACCAGTATTGTTCCTTCCGTGTCTGTGACCTGTCTTTGGGAGAGGTTTCTAACCCAGGTATGTGTTGTGGTATCCTCTCCGTTGTGTGTTAGTTTGGCCATTTTTTCTTTTAGTGCCATTTTTTTGCGGTGTGTGGTCCTGTTCTGTCCTATGGTGACGGCCTGTTCTATACTCTGGGTCAGATATGTGGATGACACCATTGTAATCATTAAAAACACAGAAATAGAAAATACACACTGGATCATCAATGCCACACTCACTGGAATCAGATTCACTAGAGAGGAGGAAAAGGACAACCAACTCCCGTTCCTACACGTGATGGTACAGAGAACACTGAAAGGAGAATTCACCACAAAGGTATACAGGAAAGCCACACACATAGACCAAGTCCTGAACTACAAAAGCAACCACCCCAATACACAAAAGAGGTTGCATCAAGACACTGTTCAAAAGGGCCACAATACACTGCAGCACACCAGAACTGCTAAAAGAGGTGGAAGAACACCTCTACAATGTATTCGTCAAAAACGGATACACCCGCAATTTCATCAACAGATGCCTAACGGAAAGACAAGGGAATGAGGACATACCACAACCCAAAGGACTAGCCACGCTACCATACATCAATAACATTTCTGAAATGACAGCCAGACTACTACAACCACTAGGACCCATAATAGCACACAAACCAACAGCCACTCTCAGACAACAACTCACCAGGACAAAGGACCCGATACCCAGCATGAGCAAAATCAATATAGGGTACAAAATCCCATGCAAGGACTGCACAAAACACTACATAGGACAAACAGGAAGACAGCTACAGATCCATATCCATGAACACCAACTAGCCACGAAATGAGATGACCAGCTATCCTTAGTATCCACACACACAGATGACAAGCAACATGAGTTCGACTGGGACAAACTACTATTATAGGACAAGCCAAACAGAGAACAGCCAGGGAATTCCTAGAGGCATGGCACTCATCCACAGATTCTATCAACAAACACATCGACCTGGACCCAATATACCGGCCACGGCAGCGGACAGCTGGAACTGACACCTGGAAGCGGCAGAGACAAACCACTATGAATGCCGGAGGAAACAACACAGAAGGCTTCACAGGAGGCTCCCAAGCACTGAGGACGTCACCTAGACAGGGGACGAAACATCTGCAACACAAATTCCCAGCTCGGCGAATACAACCACAACATAGATTTCCCTCCCCACCCCTATCAGCATTCTGCAGAGACCATTCCCTCCACGATTCCCTTGTTAGATCCAATACCCTCACCAACCCACCCACCCCGGAACCTTTCCTTGCCGCCGCAAGAGGTATAACACTTGTGCCCACACTTGCCCCCTCACCTCCATCCAAGACACCAAAGGTTCCTTCACATCTGACAGAGATTTTCCTGAACATCCAAACACCTCATTTACTGTGTCCGTTGCTTTCAATGTGGTCTCCCCTACAATGGGAATACAGGATGCCAACTCACAGAACGTTTCAGGGAACATCTCTGTGACACACGCAACAAACAACCCTACCGCCATGTGGCCGACCACTTCAACTCCCCCTCACCTTTTTGTTACAGATTTTTGTTACAGATGGGTGTAAATCGCTCAGGTTGCCTTTTGAAGGGACCACTCTCGCATGATGAAGTCGGTGCTGCAGCCTGGGCAAGGATTTCAGAATATAGTGGGCCATTCCCTGGATGCACGGATATTTTGACTGTACACAAATGGCACTGAGAGGACTTTATCACAATGCTGTAGGGAAGCTGAATAATGTCCCACAGTGCTTCTGATCATTGTTCCCACTTCCTGGATGTGTGTACCCATCATCTTGGCAGCTGCCATGACTCCTATATGCTGGAGCACTCTCATGTACCTGATGTTTTTGAGACTCCAGGTGTCTAACAAGGCTGGTGACTAGTGGACAAGGGCTACCAACTGCACCCATGGTTTATGACACCATTGCACAATTCATGGTGTTGACTGCTTTTCCTGAACAGTTCTCAACTTTTAATAAAGGTTGGCATGGTCTTGGTTGTCTCATCTGTTCATCCTCGTTGAATGGAGATCCTTATGTGATCAATGATGGCCACTTTTTTTTCTTTTGTTCATGGGATGTGGGGTTCACAAGCTATGACAATCTTTATCACCCATCCTTAATTGGTGTTGAGAAGGTAGTGCCTTCTTGGACCACTTTAGTCTATAGAATATACATATGGGCCATTTACTGCCCAGCCTCAATTTTGAAGAAAGCAGCAGGATGTCATGGATAGGGTGGGAGTATGCTTGCTCAGGTTTTGGGCATGAGTGAAGCTGTGCCCCTCATTGGTTCCCTTTCTAAACCATGTATCTGCTGTCAAGAACTTCACCCTTGCCTATATAAACAGGAGTATTACCCATCTGCAGACTAACTGCAGTGATAGAATTACAAAAAAACTCAGAAAAATAAAATAAACAACAAATAGATGATACACAGAAAGGGAATCCAAGATGAACTGTAGAACCCTGGTAAGTACCAAAGATCGGTGGAAAATCGGTGTGCATGTACACCAGTCCTTTAAGATATCAGGACAAGTGGATAAAGTGGTTTGGAAGGCATACGGAATATTTGCCTTTATTAATCGAGATATAGAGTTTAGGAGCAGGGAGTTTATGCTGGAACTATATAAAATATTGGCTAGACCACAGCTAGTGTATTGTGTGCAGATCTGGAATCTACAATTTAGGATAGGTGTGATAATACCGGAGAGGGTGCAGAGGAGATTAACCAGGATGTAACCCGGGCTAAAGAGTTTCAGTTATGAAGAGAGATTGGACATGTTGGGGTTGTTTTCCTTCAAGCAGTAGAAATTGAGAAAGGGATACATTGAGGTATATAGGAGTGTTAATAGGTAAACAGGAAGAAACCTTTCCCCTTGATGGAGAGATCAATGACTAGGGGTAATTTATTTAAGGTAAGGGACAAAGGTTTAGATATGAAAGAAATCTTTTTCACCCAGGTGGAGGGAATCTGGAACTCACTGACTGTAAGGGTGACTGAGGCAAAAATCCTCATAACTTTTTAGAAATATTTAGATGTGCACTTGCAACACGAAGGCATGCAAGCCTATGGGCCAAGTGCTGGAATATGGGATTAAAATAGTTAGGTACTGGTTTTGACTGGCATGGACATGATAGGTTGAAGGGCCTTTCACAAAAGCCAAAACCAAAAATTGGAAAACAGCTTTTCTAAATGAAAGTCCTGACTGAAGTTTCAAGGTTACCAATTTAAATTCCATCCTAGAAACTTAGCAAATAGGTGCAGGTGGCCCTTTGAGCCTGCTCTGCCATTCATTCTAAATCATGGTTGATCATCCGAGTCTGTTCTGTTTATCCCTCATAACCTTTGATCCCTTTAGTCCCAAGTGAAATCATACAATGGTTTGGCATGAATTGCTTTCTCTAGTAATAAATGCCACAAGATCACATCTCTCTGGATGAAGACATTTCTCCTCATCTCAGTCCTGAATGGTGTGCCCTGCTTCCTTAGATATGACTTCGAGATTGAGGTTTAACCACTATAGGGAGCATCTTTTCTGCAACTACCTGTTAGAATTTTATAGCTTTCAATGAGATCCCCTCTCATTCTTTTGAACCGTAATGAAAATAATCCTATCCAATTCAACATTTATCATACGCTAGTCTGCCATTCCAGGAATAAGTCTGGCAAGCCTTTGATTAGATTAGATTAGATTAGATTACATTACAGTGTGGAAACAGGCCCTTCGGCCCAACGAGTCCACACCGACCCGCCGAAGCGAAACCCACCCAGACCCCAACATTCACCCCTTACCTAACACTATGGGCAATTTAGTATGGCCAATTCACCTGACCCTGCACTCCCTCTTTAGCAAGAACATATTTCCTCAGATAAGGCAGTCCAAAACTGCACCTAATACTCCAGGTTTGATCTCATCAAGGCCCTGTATAATTGCAGCTCTGTATTCTGTATCCCTGCTCCTGTATTCAAGTCCTCTTGCTATGAAGCCCAGCATACAATTTGCTTTCTTTACGACCTGCTGCATCTGCAATGCTTACCTCTAGTGACTAGGTCTCGTTGCACATTCTCTCAATTTATAGCCATTCTAATAATAATCTGCCTTTCCTGTTTCACTATCAAATTGGATGGACTTGCATTTATCCACATTAAACTGTGTTTACCAACTAGTTCATCATTTCTATTTCTGTTTGAAGATTACATTCCACAATTCAGTTTGCTTTACATTGAAATTTGAAAACAGGTCACCTTTCTATATGAGACAATGAAATAGAGGGATGTTACTTTGTCATGACTGAAACTCCAACTATATATAAATCTTCATCAGTTGCATTTTTGAGGGAAATTCCTGAAGTAAATAAAAGTGCATTCTTAGCAGTGATTGATTAAGATATTTAAAGGAAACATGAACTCTGGTGATGACAAGTATATTTTCTATGGTATTTGGGCTTACACTTAGATCTTTAACACTTTTTGAAGCAATTACTGTTTGTCTATTTTGTTGTTTTGTATCCTCATTTCTTTTTCCTAATCCTTAGCTGAGCCTTATTATTCAATGTACTTTTCTAATTTTTTCTCTCTATGATTGGAATCAACCCAGTCATGCGTTTTACAGCCTGTGCTTGCTGACCCATGAGCAATGTCATGAAAATTCATCCAAACAACCACTCCTTTCAAATGAAGCCAACTAAAACCTGTGATGCAAGAACTTTGATCACATTTCTAGGCTGTGTCCTCACACGCGGCATGACATCGAACAATTCTTCCGCCGCCTTCGCCTCCGTGCCTACTTCTTTAACCAAGACTCTCGCCCACCCTCTGACGACCCCTTCTCCCGCCTCCAACACACCCCATCCACCTGGACACCCCGTGCTGGCCTCCTACCTGCCCTCAACCTCTTCATAGCTAACTGCCGCCGCGATATTAACCGCCACCTGAACTCCCCCACCCCTCTCACCCACTCCAACCTCTCACCCTCGGAACGCGCAGCCCTCCACTCCCTCCGTTGCAACCCCAACCTCACTATCAAACCAGCAGACAAGGGAGGCGCGGTAGTAGTTTGGCGCACTGACCTCTACACTGCTGAGGCCAAACGCCAGCTCGCAGATACCTCCTCCTACTGCCCCCTTGACCATGACCCCACCCCCCCACCACCAAACCATCATCTCCCAGACCGTCCATAACCTCATCACCTCGGGGGATCTCCCATCCACCGCCTCCAACCTCATAGTCCCACAACCCCGCACTGCCCGCTTCTACCTCCTGCCCAAAATCCACAAACCTGACTCCCCGGCCGACCCATTGTCTCAGCCTGCTCCTGCCCCACCAAACTCATCTCCGCATACCTTGACACCATCCTGTCCCCCTTAGTCCAAGAACTCCCCACCTACGTTCGGGACACCACCCATGCCCTCCACCTGCTCCAGGATTTTCGCTTCCCCGGTCCCCAACGCCTTATTTTCACCATGGATATCCAGTCCCTGTACACCTCCATCCCCCATCACGAAGGACTCAAAGCCCTCCGCTTCTTTCTTTCCCGCCGTACCGACCAGTACCCTTCCACTGACACCATCCTTCGACTGACTGAACTGGTCCTCACCCTGAACAACTTCTCTTTCCAATCCTCCCACTTCCTCCAAACGAAAGGAGTAGCCATGGGCACCCGCATGGGCCCCAGCTATGCCTGCCTCTTCGTAGGATATGTGGAACAGTCCATCTTCTGCAACTACACTGGCCCCACCCCCCACCTTTTCCTCCGCTACATCGATGACTGTATCGGCGCCGCCTCGTGCTCCCACGAGGAGGTTGAACAGTTCATCCACTTCACCAACACCTTCCACCCTGACCTCAAATTCACCTGGACAGTCTCAGATTCCTCCCTCCCCTTCCTCGACCTTTCTATTTCTATCTCAGACGACCGAATCAACACGGACATCTACTACAAACCGACCGACTCCCACAGCTACCTGGACTACACCTCCGCCCATCCTGCCCCCTGTAAAAACGCCATCCCATTCTCCCAATTCCTTCGACTCCACCGCATCTGCTCCCAGGAGGACCAGTTCCAAAAATGTACAACCCAGATGGCCTCCTTCTTCAAGGACCGCAATTTCCCCCCCGACGTGGTCGACGATGCCCTCCACTGCATCTCTTCCACTTCCCGCTCCTCCACCCTTGAGTCCCGCCCCTCCAACCGCCACCAGGACAGAACCCCACTGGTCCTCACCTACCACCCCACCAATCTCCATGTACAGTGCATCATCCGCCGTCATTTCCGCCACCTCCAAACGGACCCCACCACCAAGGATATATTTCCCTCCCCTCCCCTATCAGCATTCCGTAAAGACCACTCCCTCCGTGACTCCCTCGTCAGATCCACACCCTCCACCAACCCAACCTCCACTCCCGGCACCTTCCCCTGCAACCACGGGAGGTGCAAGACTTGCGCCCACACATCCCCCCTCACCTCCCTCCAAGGCCCCAAAGGAAACTTCCATATCCACCACAGATTCACCTGCACCTCCACACACATCATCTATTGCATCCTCTGCACCCGATGTGGCCTTCTCTATATTGGGGAGACAGGCTGGCTACTTGCGGAGCGTTTCAGAGAACACCTCTGGGACACCCAGACCAACCAACCCAACCACCCTGTGGCTCAACATTTCAACTTCCCCTCCCACTCCACCAAGGATATGCAGGTCTTTGGACTCCTCCATCGCCAGACCACAACAAAACGACGGTTGGAGGAAGAGCGCCTCATCTTCTGCCTAGGAATCCTCCAACCACAAGGGATGAACTCGGATTTCACCAGTTTCCTCATTTCCCCTCCCCCCACCTTGTCTCAGTCAAATCCATCGAATTCAGCACCGCCTTCCTAACCTGCAATCTTCTTCCTGACCTCTCCGCCCCCACCCCAGTCTGACCTATCACCCTCACCTTGACCTCTTTCCACCTATCACATTTCCGACGCCCCTCCCCCAAGTCCCTCCTCCCTACCTTTTATCTTAGCCTGCTGGACAAACTTTCCTCATTCCTGAAGAAGGGCTTATGCCCGAAACGTCGATTCTCCTGTTCCCTGGATGCTGCCTGACCTGCTGCGCTTTTCCAGCAACATATTTTCAGTCCTGTGCAAATATGTCCTGTTCTTTCAAGTATACAACCCTAAAACCTAAACATATCTAAAATACAAGTCTGACAAAATACAAATTATCATAATTTGCCAATAGTCAATTCACATGAAGCATAAGAACAGACAACTTAGTTTTGAAATTCTTGCTATGCCTGGGACAAAATGAAATTCATATTGTAAATTTCAAATATTAGTAGATTGGTGTAGATAAACATCATGCCTCACAATACCTTGGAACAGTATTTTTGGCAAACATCCTAAATGACTGGGAACACGAATCAGCAACTTGCTTACATCTCTCCCAAATTTTATTTCCATGACTTCAATGAAAGTAAAGATTTGAAAAATTGAGAAATGGGCTGCCAATTTGCTATCACCCATTTTATTTAGCATGTCAAGTCACAACCTCTTGGTGTATAGTAAAGTGGTTACCAAATCAAACAAAATAAACATTGATACATATCAAACAGTATAATAAATTTTCTTTACCTCTTCAACATGCTATCCATTCACTTCTGAAATTTACTAATGGAGCACTCATTCGTAAGCATACCAGCTTCTTCGAACAGATTAGATTCCTTACAGGCTGGAAACATGCCATTTGGCCCCACAAGTCCACACAAAATCTCCAAAGAGTAACCCACCCAGAACCATTTCCCTCTGACTAATGTGCCTAACACTATGGGGAATTTAGGATGTCCAAGTCATCTAACCTGCACATCTTTGGACTGTGGGAGGAAACCGGAGCACCTGGAGAAAACCCATGCAGACCCGGGGAGAATGTGCAAACTCCACACAGACAATCACTCAAAGCTGGGATCAAACTCAGTTTCGAGCCACTGTGCCACCTAGCCTATAGCATGGCTAGGAATCCCATATGTTCATCTTTACCCAGGATCTGTGAAATTCTTTCTTAGCTGTACTATGCCTGCACTGTATATTAATACATGAATAGTTGAGAATTATTTCTATGTTTCAAAATTAAACTAGCAGAATGCAATCTGCTGTAAACATACAGCTAGCAACCAAAAATCACATGATTTAAAATTCTACTATATTTTGTTATTTATTTGGATTAATAGTTAAGGAGAGATCTAAAGGTGCAATGCAAAACATTATTTAGTAACGGTTGAAATTACAGTAATTAGCATATGTAGGTTTTAAGTCAAATCAAGAGGGCAGTTTTGGCACAAATTTTTTAGCTCATTTTGCTGTCAGTAATTTCATTTTTTTTTTGTTGGATCCCAATGATATTTGGCATTGTGGTCACTGATTTGACTTGACATTTGTTGCTAATAAACATCATGATAATTTCCAGTAGCAAGAAAAAAAGAGACAATATTTTTAAAAAATTGTAGGGCTATTTGTATGAACATTTTATATCTTATGTAACTCAATTAGATTATAATAGCATAATTCTCTTCCAGTTATATATTGTTTGAAGAGATGGGAAGGTGGTCTGTAAATATTTGTTAGTGCTGTTTTATGACAACAACTCTGGAAATTTATTAAATTTTCTCATAATTCTTTTTGTCTGGGCTAAAAGTATGGAAGAATACATTGTTAACATGACAGTTTCAGTAAAATTTAAAATGGCAGAAGATCAGCAAGCTTTTAAGGCCATGGGCAAGTAGCATAATTAAAGTTATACTACTGTTGATGTAGTAGACAGAGTGGACAGTTATGAGATATTTAAAATCAGAATCAGGAGCCAGTCACTGAAATAGAGAGCTTTTATTCAAATATAATAGCACTGAACAAGTGGAAGAATATTTGGTAGGAATCTATAAGTTAAAACAATAGAGTTTTAGGATGATTATAGCATGGAATGATGCCCTTCAATCTGTCATGTCCCTCAAAAGGAGCAAGCTACTTCATGAACTCACTCCCCTGCCTTCTCCCAGTAGCTCCGCATTTTTTCCCTTTTCCAGTAAATGATCCAATTCCCATTGGAATGCTTCAGTTGACCCTTTCTTCACCACACTCTCAGTCAAAGAAATCTGAAAGCACATCAGTTTGTGAATAGCAGTGGAAGTGATGATTTTTGCAAGATATCATATTATTGTTTGGCATGAGAGATGTAGTTTTCTGTGTATGCATTTTTAATTTGGTTGCATTGTATGGTAATCACCCATCATAGCTGACATTTATGTAGAATATTATTTTAGAATGTAGAAGTAATTCTTAGATGCTTTATAGCTCACATGCTGAGGGGATCAATGCCATTTATGTGTGAATAGAATGATTTATATGGTGCCTTTCACAAGCAACAATATATCCCCTGGATTATTTGATCAAATGATTTCATGACAAAAACAAATAAAAATGGAGGAAAATTTGTTGTACACGTGATTATTTCCCGATATAATAAAAGTTCTGAAAGAAATTGCTTTACATATAGAAACTAAGGCTGTGGTTTATATATACACAATATGAGTGTACTGAATTCTTTTATGACTTCAGTATACCTTAAACAGTCCAACCAATCAAACAAAGCCATGCCTCCTTTTGGGTGGTTTCTCTCCCTCTACTGCTTTGATTTTATGATGTTAAGATCAAAACTATAATAAAAACTTACCACTGAAAATGTATTTACATTTTTTTCAACAAAATTTGGAATGGCCACAGTTCTAAAGAGAAAGGACTATTTGAGCAATTTGGAACTGAAAACTTGTGACATCTGCATTGAACATGATTTGCTCATTGGCACTGAGTGGTAAACAGGTATCCCTAAAGACATGCTGTTCGGACAAAGTCACATTTCAGAAGACAAATCTAACTTCTGAAGGAGATGGACTTGAAACTTGCAGTGCACCAGGTTGGCCACTATATCATTAATGGTGAAGTAGAATTATAAATACCAGTATGTGAGTGGCTGAGTGGCCAAGGGTGCAGCTGGCATATGTGAGCCATTGAGTCACTGGATATATTAAAATCCTCAGTAGGAATCATCGGGATGGTACAATAGCAAGTCCTTAATTCTTCAATCCATCCATTGTTTCATTCAAGTCAGGGCCATGCCAAGATGTAGACAGCTGGAAAAACTGGAAAATAGCCTCCCTCTCAGAGGATAAAGAGAAATCAGGCAGGCAGTGTAGGGATCCCCTGTGGGGAGAGGAAAGAGGAGCAGAGCATTTGTCATCGAGGACTGCATAGTTGGGGGACAGATAGGAGGCTCTGTGGGAACGAGACAGACTCATGGTTGGTGTGTTGCCTCCCAGGTGCCAGGGTCCACAATGTCTCTGATTGGGTTTTTGGGATCCATCAGGGGGAGGGGGAGCAACCCCAAGTCGTTGTCCACACAGGCATCAATGACATAGGTAGGGAAAGGGATGGGGATTTAAGGCAGCAATTCAGGGAGCTATGGTGGACGTTTAGAGCTAGAATAAACTGAGTTGTTATCTCTGCTTTTTTGCCCATGCCATGTGCTAGTAAGGCGAGGAAAAGGGAGAGAGAGGAGTTGACACGTGGCTACAGGCATCTTGCAGGAGGGAGGGATTTGGATTCCTGGATAATTGGGGCTCTTTATGGGGTAGGTGAGACCTTGACAAACAGGATGGTCTTCACCTGAACCAGAGGGATACCAATATCCATGGAGGTAAATTTACTAATGCTCTTCGGGGTGGTTTAAACTAATTCAGCAAGGGGGTGCAAACCTAAATTGTAGTTCCAGTGTCCAGGAGGTTGAGAGTAGTGAGGTAAGAAATAAGGTTTCAAGGTCGCAAGAGAGCACCAGCAAGCAAGATGTTGGTTTGAAGTGTGTCTACTTCAACAGCAGGAGCATCTGGAATAAGGTGGGTGAACTTGCAGTATGGGTTGATACCTGAGATTTCGATATTGTGGCCTTTTCGGAGACATGGATAGAGCAGGGACAGGAATGGCTGTTGCAGGGTCCGGGATTTAGATGTTCCAGTAAGAACAAAGAAGATGGTAAAAGACGGGGAGGTGTGGTATTGTTAGTCAAGGACAGTATTACAGTGACAGAAAGGACATTTGAGGACTCGTCTACTGAGGTAGTATGGGCTGAGGTTAGAAACAAGAAAGGAGAGTTTACCTTGTTGGGAGTTTTCTAACGGCCTCCAAATAGTTCCAGAGATGTAGAGGAAAGGATAGCAAAGATGACTCTCAATAGGAATGAGAGTGACAGGGTAGTTGTTAAGCGAGACTTTAACTTTCCAAATATTGACTGGGAATACTATAGTTTGAGTACTTTAGTTGGGTCAGTTCTTGTCCAGTGTGTGCAGGAAGGTTTCCTGACACAGTATGTAGACAGGCCAACAAGCGGCAAGGTCACATTGGATTTGGTACTGGGTAATGAATCTGGCCAGGTGTTAGATTTGAAGGTAGGTGAGAACTTAGGTGATAGTGATCATAATTCAGTTATGTTTACTTTAAAAATGGAAAGAGATAGTTGTATACCGCAGGGCAAGAGTTGTAGCTGAGGGAAATGCAATTATAATGCAAATAGGCAAGATTTAGGATACATAGGGTGGGGAAGGAAACATTTGAAATGTGGAGTTTATTCAAGGAACAGCTACTGCGTGTCCTTGATAAGTATGTACCTGTCAGGCAGGGAGGAAGTGGTCAAACAAGGAAGTCATGGTTTACTAAAGAAGTCGAAGCTTTTGTCAAGAGGAAAAAGAAGACTTATGTTAGGATGAGATGTGAAGGCTCAGTTAGGGCATTTGAGAGTTGCAAGTTAGCCAGGAAAGACCAAAAGAGGGAGCTAAGATGAACCAGGATGGGACATGAGAAGTCATTGACAGATAGGTTCAAGGAAAACCCTAAGGATTTGTACAGGCATGTCAGGAAGAAAAGAATGATTAGAGTAAGAATAGGGCTAATCAAGGACAGTAGTGGGAGATTGTGCATGGAGTCAGAGGAGATGGGGAATCGCTAAATGAATATTTTTCGTCAGTATTCACACTGGAAAAAAGATTATGTTGTCAAGGAGAATACTGAGATACAGGCTACTAGAATAGATGGAATTGAGGTGCACAAGGAAGAGGTGTTAGCAATTCTGGGAACTGTAAAAATAGGTAAGTCCCTTGGCTGGATGGGATTTACCCTAAGATTCTCTGGGAAGCCAGGGAGGAGATTGCAGGACCTTTGGCTTCGATCTTTATGTCATCATTGTCTACAGGAATGGTGCCAGAAGACTGGAGGATAGCAATGTTGTTCTCTTGTTCAAGAAGGGGAGTTGAGACAACCCTGGTAATTATAGATCAGTTGTGGGTAAAATTTTGGAAAAGGTTATAAGAGATAGGATTTATCATAATTGAGAAATGAATAAGGTTATTAGGAATAGTCAACACACTTTTGTGAAGAGTAGTTCATGCTTCACAAACCTTATTGAGTTCTTTGAGAAAGTGACCAAACAAGTGGATAAGAGTAAAGCAGTTGATGTGGTGCATATGGATTTCAGTAGCGTGTTTGATAAGGTTCCCCATGGTAGTCTATTGCACAAAATACGGAGGCATGGGATTGAGGGTGGTTTAGCCATTTGGATCAGAAATTGGCTAGCTGAAAGAAGACAGAGGGTGGTGGTTGATGGGAAATGTTCATCCTGGAGTTCAGTTACTAGTGGTGTACCTCAAGGGTCTGTTTTGGGGCTCCTGCTATTTGTCATTTTTATAAATGACCTGGATGAGAGTGTAGAAGAATGGGTTAGTAAATTTGCAGATGGCACTGAGGTCAGTGGAGTTGTGGATCATGCCAAAGGATGTCGTAGGTTACAGAGGGACATAGATAAGCTGCAGAGCTGGGCCAAGAGGTGGCAAATGGAGTTTAATGTAGTAAAAGGTGAGGTGATTCACTTTGGAAGGAGCAACAGGAATAAAGAGTATTGGGCTAATGGTAAGAATTTTGGTAGTGTAGATGAACAGAGTGATCTCGGTGTCCATGTACATAGATCCCTGAAAGTTGCCATAGTGTTGTTAAGAACGTATATGGGATAGAACATAGAACATAGAACATAGAAGAATACAGCGCAGTACAGGCCCTTGGGCCCTCGATGTTGCGCCGATCCAAGCCCACCTAAACTACACTAACCCACTATCCTCCATATACCTATCCAATGCCCTCTTAAATGCCCATAAAGAGGGAGAGTCCACCACTGTTACTGGCAGGGCATTCCATGAACTAACGACTCGCTGAGTGAAGAACCTACCCCTAACATCAGTCCTATATCTACCCCCCCTTAATTTAAAGCTATGCCCCCTTGTAATACCCGACTCAATACGCGGGAAAAGGTTCATACTGTCGACCCTATCTAACCCCCTAATCATCTTGTACACCTCAATCAAGTCACCCCTAAACCTTCTTTTCTCTAGTGAAAACAGCCCCAAGTGCCTCAGTCTTTCCTCATACGATTTTCCTTCCATACCAGGCAACATCCTGGTAAACCTCCTCTGCACCCGTTCCAATGCCTCCACATCCTTCCTATAGTATGGCGACCAAAACTGCACACAATATTCCAGATGCGGCCGTACCAGAGTCTTATACAACTGCATCATGACCTCAGGACTCCGGAACTCAATTCCTCTACCAATAAAAGCCAGTACGCCATATGCCTTCCTCACCGCACTATTTACCTGGGTGGCAACTTTCAGAGATCTGTGTACATGGACACCAAGATCCCTCTGCTCATCCACACTACCAAGTATCCGACCATTAGCCCAGTACCCCATCTTTTTGTTATTCTTCCCAAAGTGAATCACCTCGCACTTAGCTACATTGAATTCCATCTGCCACCTTTCTGCCCAGCTCTGCAGCTTCTCTATATCCTGCTGTAACCTGCTACATCCTTCCTCACTGTCAACAACTCCTCCGACTTTCGTATCATGTTAGCTTTTATTGGTAGAGGGATTGAGTTTCAGAACCATGAGATCATGCTGCAGCTGGACAAAACTCTGGTGCGGCCACACTTAAAGTATTGCATATAGTTCATGTCACCGCATTATAGGAAGGATGTGGAAGATTTGGAAAAGGTTCAGAGGAGATTTACTAGGATGCTGCCTGGTATAGAGGGAAGGTCTTACAAGGAATGAGGCTGTTTTCATTGGAGAAAAGATGATTGAGAGGTGTCTTAATTGAAACATATAAGATAATCAGAGGGTTAAGATAGGGTGGACAGTGAGAGCCTTTTTCCTAGGATGGCAATGGCTAGCATAAGGGAAAATTGTTTTAATTTGAGGGGTGATAGATACAGGACAGATGTCAGAGGTAGTTTCTTTATTCCGAGAGTAGTAGGGGTGAGGAACGTCCTGCCTGCAACAGTAGTAAACTCACCAACTTTAAGGGCATTTAAATGGTCATTGGATAGTTATATGGATAAAAATGGAATAGTGTAGGTTAGATGTGCTTCAGATTGGTTTCACAGGTTGGTGCATCATCAAGAGCCGAAAGACCTGTACTGTGCTGTAATGTTCTATGTTCTATGTGGACTGCACTTCATCAGCAGAGTTAAGAATGGAGCACATAACTAAGCATATCACAGAACTGCGTGAGTAGCCAAGGGAGGCTGAGGTAACTAATGCCATTGAAAATCAGAAGACTATGGAAGGTCAGGGCCATGCTGAGCCCCAGGTTGATGACATGTCTCACTTGACAGTAAGTTAACTGCTGCAGATGGAGAGCTCATATCTGGCTTACCCTTCAGGGACTATGCGTACCATTCTCATTCCATCCAAAAACAAAGAACAAAGAAAATTACAGCACTGGGACAGGCCCTTCAGTCCTCCAAGCCTGCGCTGATTCTAATCCTCTATCTAAACCTGTTGCCTATTTTTTAGGGATCTGTATCCATCTGCCCTGCCCATTCATATATCTGTCTAGATACATCTTAAATAACACTATCGTGCCTGCCTCTATCACCTCCGCTGGCAAAGCATACCAGCCACCTGCTGCTTAAAGAACTTTCCACATATATCTCCCTTAAATGTTTCCTCTCTCACCTTGAAATTGTGACCCCTAGTAACTGAGACCCTAGTCTGGGGAAAAAGCTTCTTGCTATCCACCCTGTCTATACCTCCCATGTTTTTGTAGACTTCAATAAGGTTCCCCCCCTCAACCTCCATCTTTCTCATGAAAATAATCCTAATCTACTCAACCTTTTGTCATAGCTAGCACCCTTCCTTTGAGAAACATCCTGGTGAACCTCTTCCACACCATCTCCAAAGCATCCACATCCTTTTGGTAATGTGGTGACTAGAAGTGTATGCTGTATGCCAAATGTGGTTGAACCAAAGTCCCTTACAACTGTAATATGACTTGCCAAGTCTTGTACTCAATAAAGGAAAGCATGCTGCATGCCTTCTTGACCACTCTATCGACCTGTGTTGCCATCTTTAGGGTACAATAGATCTGAACACCCAAATCTCTCTCTGTTTATCAGTTCTCCTCAGGGCTTTTCATGTACCATATAGTTTGTGCTTGAATTGGATCTTCCAAATGTTCCAAACCTCACATTTGACTGGATTGAATTCCATCTGCCAATTCCTTGCCCAACTCTTAATCCTTCTATATTATGCTCTCTGACAGTTCCCTTCACTGTCTGCTACTCCACCAATCTTATTGGCATCTGCAAACTTGGTAGTCAGACCACCCATACCTTCCTCCAGATCATTTATGTATATCACAAACAACAGTGGTCTGAACATGGATCCCTATGGTCACAGTTCTCCATTTTGAGACTCTCTGTCTCTTGCTGCCCAGCCAGAGTACATCCTGGGGTCCAGGCGACTTCACTTTCTCCATCAGCCGACCATGGGGTACCCTATCAAATGCCTTACTAATGTCCATGTAAATGATGTCTACAGCCCTACCCTCATCAATCAACTTTGTCACTTGCTCAGAAAATTCTATCTGAGAAAATGTAAGACATGACTTTCCCTGCACAAAACCGTGTTGCCATATTGATTGAATGTGGCATTCTCATTCTCCCGACACTGAAAGTTTGGCAATTGAAATGGAGATTGAGATCCAACAGCCCTCAACATCAGTGGATGTTGGAGATGTATGCTTTCCTACATACCACTGCCTTGTCCATGGAAGGATTCCCATTGGCAGGGCTGAAAACGTGTTGCTGGAAAAGCGCAGCAGGTCAGGCAGCATCCAAGGAACAGGAGAATTGACGTTTCGGGCATAAGCCCTTCTTCAGGAATGAGGAAAGTGTGTCCAGCAGGCTAAGATTTTTGCATTTTTGCATTTTTCAAGCATTTTTCTTATTTCATTGCAAAGGAAGAACAAAGAAGAGTACACCATAGGAACACATACTTTGATCCACTATCATCCACACATGATAGCTTTTGAAACTAAAAATTTTTTGACTCCAAGTGGTCCATATCCTTCTATTCCCTGCCTATTCATAAATCTGTCAAAATGCCTCTTAGACATTGCAATTGTATCTGCCTCTAATAACTCCTGACAGCGCATTCCAGGTGCTTGCCACCCTCTGTATAAAAAGCCTGCCTCTCACATCATCTTTACCTTACCCACTTTTACTTATTTTCCCGAGTAATTGAGGTTTCTACCCTGGGGAAAATACTCTAACAATCTATTCTATCCATGCCTCTCATAATTTTGTAAACTTCTATCAGGTTGCCCCGCATTATTTGACGTTCAAGTGAAAACAAACCAAGTTTGTCCAAACTCTTGTCAGGAATCTCCCATCCACAGCCTTGTACCTCATAGTTCTGCAACTGCGCACTGCCCAGTTCTACCTCTTCCCCAAAATGCACAAACCTGACTGCCCAGTCTACTATTGTCTCCACCTGTTCCTGCCCCACCAAATGTATCTCCTCATATCTCAACACCATGCTGTCACCCTTAGTCTAGGAACTCCCCAAATGTATTTGGGACACCACAAACGCCCTCCACCTCCTCCATGATTTTTGTTTCCCTGGCTCCCAACACCTCATCTTCATCATGGACATCCAGTCCCTATACATATCCATTCACCATGGCAAAGGCCTCCAAGGTCTCCATTTCTTCCTCTCGCACCAACCCAACCAGAACCACTCTACCGACACACCAATTCAATTGGCGGAACTGGTCCTTACCCTCAAAAAATTCTCCTTCGAATCCTCCTACTTCCTTCAGACCAAAGAGGTAGCCATGGCACCCACATGGGCCCCAGCTATGCCTGCCTCTTCATAGGATACATGGAACAGTCCATCTTCTGCAGTTACACTGGCACCATCCCCACCACTTCCTCTGCTACATTCATGACTGTATCAGTGCCACCTCGTGCTCCCACGAGGAGGTTAAACAGTTCATCAACTTCACTAACACCTTCGACCATGACCTGAAGTTCACTGGACCATCCGGTACCCCTTCCTGGACCTCTCCGTCTCCATCTCTGGTGACAGCCTCAACACTGACATCCATTTAAAACCCACCACCTCCCACAGCTACCTGGACTACACCTCCTCCCACACCCGCTCCTGTAAAAACACGATACCTTACCCCTAACTCCTCTGCCTCTGCTGTATCTACACCCAGAAAGAGCAATTCCACTCCAGGATATCCCAGATGGCCTCCTATTTCAATGACCACAATTTCCCCTCCCACATGGTGAATAATGCCCTCCGGGGCATCTCCTCACACCTGTGCCCTTGAAAGCCACCCCTCCAACAGCAACAAGGATCAAACCCACCTGGTCCTCACCTTCCACCCCACCAATCTCCAGACACAGCATATTATCCTCTGTCATTTCCACCACCTACAATCAGACCCCATCACCAGAGACATATTTCCCTCCCCACCCCTATCTGCATTCACTCTGTTATTCTCTTCTTAGGACCACGCTCCCCCCTCGCCCCACCAACCCACCCTCCACACCTAGCAACCTTCCCTTGCCACTGCAAGAGGTATAAAACGTGCATCCACACCATCCCCCAACCTCCATCCAAGGCCCCAAAGGACCTTTCACATCTGGCAGAGATTTTCCTGCATGTATACCCACCTCACCTGATTAGATTAGATTACCTACAGTGTGGAAACAGACCCTTCGGCTCAACAAGTCCACACCGACCCTCTGAAGAATAACCCACCCAGACCCAGTTCCCTCTGACTAATGCACCTAACACTACGGGCAATTTAGCATGGCCAACTCAGCTGACCTGCACATCTTTGGACTGTGGGAGGAAACCGGAGCAGCTGGAGGAAACCCACGCAGACACGGGGAGAACGTGCAAACTCCACACAGACAGTTTCCTGAGACTGGAATCGAACCTGGGACCCTGGTGCTGTGAGGCAGCAGTGCCAACCACTGAGCCACCATGCCGCCCCGCTACTGTGTCCATTGCTCTTGATGTAGTCTCCTCTACATTGGGGAGACAAAACACCAACTCGTAGGGCTTTTCAGGGAACATCTCTGAGGCACTTGCGCCAAAAAACACTACTACCTGTGGCCGACTATTTCAACTCCTCCTCCCACTCCACCAAGGACATACAATTCTGGGCCTCTGCCACCTGACGACTGGGGAAGAATGTCTCATCTTCCATCTTGGGATCTTTTAACCACATGGCATCAACATTGACTTCACTAGTTTCCAAATCTCCCCTCCCCCCACCTCATTCCAGATCCAACCCTCGAACTCGACACCGCCCTCTTTACCTGTCCTATCTGTCCATCTTTCTTTCCATCTATCCGCTCCATCCTCCTTACCAACCTATCACAATCACGCCCCACCTGCATTTACCTATTGTCTTCCCATCTACCTTCGTTGAGCCCCACCCCACCCTCCTTTTTATCCCTCAGCCTTCTTCCTCTCCACATTCCTGATGAAAGGCTAATGCCTGAAATGTCGACCCTCTTATTCCTTGGATGCTGCCTAACCTGCTGTGCTTTTCCACCACCACACTTTTTGACTGTGACTCTCCAGCATCCGCAGTTCCCACTTTTTCCCAATCTCTCCTTATAGCTACTATCCTCCAAACCAGGCAACATCCTGGTAACCCATTTCTGTACCCTCTCCAAAGCCTTCATATTGTTCAGGGGGTAATGTGGCAATCAGAACTGTAAACAATATTTTAAATGTGGCCTAACTAAAGTTCTATGCAGCTGCAATATTGTTTGATGATTTTTACACTCTATACCCTGACCGATGAAGGCAAGCATGTCATATATCTTCTTGACCACTTTGTTCACTGGTGTTCTCACCTACAGGGAAATGTGGACCTGTATGCCCGGATACTTCTGTGTGTTGAATTTACTAAATTATCTGATGTTTATTGTATACTTCCCTTCTGCATTAGATCTCTCAAAATATATCACCTTGCATTTGTCTGAATTAAACTCCACCTGCCATGTCTCTGCCCATATCACCAACCTATTTATATTCTGCAGTATCCTCTGAAAATCCTCCCTCCAATCCACACCTCCCCCTTCTGGCTGTGTTTGGTCTGCTCGTCGTGGTTTGTTCTTGAGGAATCTGCGCACTGTATTATTTGAGTATTCTGGATGCATTCCTATATGTCACAGTCGAAAGAAAGGACAACGGAGAACTACAAACCTGCGTATACAGAAAACCGACAAACACTGACCAAATACTTAACTACACCAGCAACCATCCCAACACACACAAAAGAAGCTGTATCAGAACACTATTCCAATGAGCCACCACACACTGCAGCACAGACAAACTTCAGAAAACAGAGAACCACCTATACAACGTATTCAAGAAGAATGTATACTCAAATAATATGGTGCGCAGATTCCTCAAGAACAAACCACGATGAGCAGACCAAACACAGCCAGAAACCCTAACCACCTTACCATACATCAAAGAAGTTTCAGAAATGACAGCCAGACTACTAAGACCCCTCGGAATCCTAGTAGCACACAAACCCACCAACATGCTCAAACAAAAACTAGCAAACTTAAAAGACCCAGTACAACCCATGGACAAAACCAATGTCATCTACAAAGTTCCATGCAAGGACTGCCACAAACACTACGTAGGACAAACAGGAAGAAAGTTAGCCACCAGGATACACGAACACCAGCTAGCCACAAAAAGACATGACCCTCTCTCCCTCGTAGCCCTACACATGGATGAAATAAAACGCCATTTCGATTGGGACAACACATCTATCCTGGGACAGGCTAAGCAAAGACGTGCCAGAGAATTCCTAGAGGCCTGGCACTCCAACCACAACGCCATAAACAAACGCATAGATCTAGATGCCATCTATCAACCTCTCAGAAAACGAACAGGAAATGACATCATCACAAACCCCAGGAACCCCATCCAGGAGAAAGATATAAATAGAAAGCAGGAGACAACAGCTTAGCTTCACTTGGAGGTCACCACTGATGATGTTAGCTATCCAGGTAATGAAACATCTGGATATCAAACCTACAGCTCAGTGAGCAAACCTACACCCTAAATGGTCCCAGCACTGATTCCTTTCGAACACCACTGGTCATAGATCTCCAGTCTGAAAAATACCTTTCCACCGCAACTCTCTGTCTTCTAATGATGAAGCTAGTTCTGCATCCATCAGCCTGCTATGAGGGACCTTGTCAAAGGTTGTGTTAATGTGCATATGGACAATTTCTACTGCCCTAACCTCATCAATCATTTTTGTCACTTCTTCAAAACCTCAATCAAGTTTGTGAGACAGAACCTTCCCATACCTAGTTTGCTGTCTATTGCTAATAAGTGTGGGGGGGTATAATAGTTTTGGCAAGAGACACGTCCTCTGTATGTTCACCGTTAAACTCTCTCAGAGTCCGCTTGTCCTAATTTTCAATGCAACAAAAAAACAATGGGACTGCATGAACTAATGTAAGCAGCACGTGATAGTTGGATATGTTTTCTGTCATTGAGAATTATATAGAAATGTGTCCAGGATTCATCCTATCTGCTGAAAAGGAGGTCTAGGCTGTTTTCAAGAGTGGAATTAATGCCATTTCTAAAATTCATTCATGAGATGAGGGCATTACTGGCTAAGCCAACATTTGTTACGTTTTCTTAAGTGAAGAGTCAACCCCATGGCTGTGGCTCTGGACTCACATGTAGGCCAGACCAGGTAAGGATGGCAGTTTTCTTCCCTAAAGGATAGTAGTAAACCAGATGGGTTTTGTTCGACAATCAACAATGATTATTATTAGACTCTTAGTTCCAGATCTTTATGGAATTCAAATTCCATTATCTACCCTGGCAGGATTCAAACCAGGGTCCTCAGAATATTTCCTGGGTCTCTGGATTAAGAGTCCAGTGACAGTATCACTGTGCTATTGCTTCCCGAATTATAGTGCTTTGTCAAATGAGACTCATGAAACACGATCTGTGGCTTGCAATGACTTTCCTCACAAGATCTTTTTCTTCACCTCATTAATTATGCAATTGGACACTTTGGTGCCCTTCTCATGTAATCGTGTGGCAGGAGATTCAGAAGTGGTCACTACTACCAATACTGTTTGTACTGTTGGCACCATATTTACAGTCCAACTGCACACCAGTTCTGATGCTATAAGCCAGGAACTTACACTGTTGTGCTCAAACATTATCTCCACCAGCTCAGAGACCTATATTGGTTCTCTCTCAGGCACACATTTGGCTGGGCACATCACTAGCACATCTCCTCAACTGGTTTAGGAAGACATTCTCAACCATGCTGGCAGTCAGACGATTGCAGAGACCCGGCACCTGCTTGGTGTCAGGCAGAGGGCAACCACATGGTCTTAATCATGAATGATTTTGTTGAAATGCACAAATAGGTGCAGGAGCAGCAGACAGGTTTGAAGGCTAAAGGAGCCCACCAACATTTTCAGGATGACTTTGGTCTACATGTGGCTCTCTATAAAAATGCACTGCATTACTCTAATCATAGGTGTTCAGTTTCAATGTCAGGGTGAGAGGTGTATGAGGGACCTTGATCTCACAGCAGATGCCCCTTCCAGGAGGAGGTACCACACACAAGAACCACAGATGATTCTTCTCAGTGCACTGCAGAGGTTCCCTACCACCTGCTACTGCCTGATTGCAATTACTGCAGAGATCTAGCTGAGAAGGGTGAGTCTGCATCTGGACAGGAAACTCTGAATCAGTCTAGGCCCTGTAGGCCAAAATATCTCTGGGTTGACTTCCCAAGTTTCCAGGTTTACAGGGTCAAAAATAGAACAGTCTCCCTCCACTCCAGTTGCTGCAGTTGGGACTGCATTTAGATTTAGTGAGAGGAAAAAGTAGGCAAAAACATTAGGGGGTGTCACAAGTGATGCATAATTGAAAATAACATCGTACTTTTATAAGTGTACCTCCACTTCCAGGCTTAAGCTGTTTACTCTCGTATCTTTTTCACTGCCAGACCTATTGAGTTCCACCTTTGTCAGAGATGAACAGCCTCTTTAGACAGCCTAAAGATGAGAAAATGCTGTATTCGCCAAGCATTGCTCATCTTTCACAAGCAACATCTTCTTGATTGTAGATAGCATCAGAAATCATGAATCCTAGAACCATGATATTTAGGATATCAGCTAAGGCATTGTACATCAATATGGGCAACACTGAGGCTACATATAATGTGCAAGCAATGTGCTAGGGCGTGGCCAGCACATGTCAATCGACACCAGTGAGATCATGGAATCTTGTGATAATTCTACACATCTCTGGAGTAAAAGGTTCACTGCTATTCAAGGCTGGACAATGTGTAATGGGCCGTTCACAGGTTCACTGTCCCTCACAGCACAGTGATCTGATGAGAAAAGTTGCACAACGCTCCGCCTCTTGCAGGTTCAATGTTGTCCTGCAGGTTTCTCAAGAATTTCCTGGCTAGTTAGTGGTCTACGCTCAATCTGAAATATGTGCTACTGATGGTCAAAAGGAAATTTCTTGAGATTCCTCTCAGTCTTTTGGGTATCATGCACAATACTTGGAGAGAAATTCTGTGGATCATTGGGATGCCTTACAGGGCAGATGGAACTGATACAAGATGTAGGGGTTGAACCGAAACTTGGAGTGGCACCAATATTCTGGCTGTAAGGTTTGCTCGTGCCACTTGGGATGGTTTAAACTAGCATAACAGAGGTGTGGGAACCAGAGCAGTAGGTCAGCAAGTAAAATGACTAAGAAGAAGTGCGACTAAAGCCAGTAAAACTAAGAGGAAAAACAGACCTAATAGAAGTTTACAAAATTATGAGAAGTATGGATAGAATGGATAACCAGAGTCTTTTTCACAGGGTAGAAATATTGATTACTAGGTTACATAGTTTTAAGATAAAAATGGGTAAATTTGAAGGAGGTGTGAAAGGTAAGTTTTTCATAGAGAGGGTAATAAGTGCCTGGACTGCGCTGCCAGAAGAGGTGATGGAATCAGACATAATGACAATGTTTAAATGGCATCTTGATATTTATATAACTTGGCGGGGGATAGAAGGAAGCAGACTGTGTAGAGGCAAAAGGAAATTAGTTTAGTGATAGTGCAGGCTTGGTGGGCTAAAGGGCCTGTTCTCTATTGTACTGTTCTTCTTTAAGAAACAGAGTTAACATTTCACATCCAATGATTCTTCTTTAGAAGTCAGATAATGATTCATTTGATTGTAGTCTCAAATTCCTAATGCCAATCCCTGATAACTTTCCACCCCTTTGTCCAATAAGAACCTATACATGTCCACCCTAAAAATATTCAAGGTCACTACTTCTACAACTTTTTCAGAAATAGTTCAAAAGACTTTTAACCCTCTGAGAAAAAAAATGCCTAATCTCATTCTAGATGAGTTACCCCTGACCTGCGATCGAATATGCAGTATGCTTGCTGCATTGATTGCTGGAACATGCTTCAGGTTACATTGACATAACCTGATGTCATATTTCTACTCCCTTAACTATTCAGAGCTCCCCATTTTGACAAATTACTGAGTTCTCCTTCACACCAAAAAAGCAATGCAAGACACAGATGCTGCCAGCCTCCAATAATGATAGAGTGAATAAACACTGTGAACAATCATAAAATGCCATGACCACATAATTTCAAGATCAGAAGTGTTTATGAGCTGAGGTGGTGTGTGAATTGGTCTGGGAGTAGGAATAATTATGTGGTGAGGCTATTGGTTTGACTATGCTGACTTGGATCGATGAAAGGTCGAGGAGGATTGTATCCATGGAACATTGTGGTGAAGACAGAGATGGATGATGTTTGCAACAAGTAATCAGCAAGCTGCCGCTGACAGATTCTTACTCTGACTTACATGTTGGGAAGTTGCTCCATTGAGTGGCACATTTGAGTTGGATGGATAATTTGATGCAATTGAATTAGTCTAATGTAGTCACCACTCAATAATGAGGATCTGAAGTTGCCTTTAAATCTGAAGCAGAAAATCACAAAATATTTTCTTGACATAGAAAACCTTTTTTTTTCATTCTAACCATAGTTTCCCAATTTCCTTACTATTTCCATACCATACCAGGAAAGGGGAAATTCTGTCGAAATGTTGTGCCAGCAGAACCAGCAAAAATTAAACTTCATTTGTTCTCCAAAAGAGGATATCCTAAAGAGGATGTTGTCTGCGATGGAAAGTCTCAGTTATGAAGAAAAATTGGATAGGCTGCCTTTGTTTTCCTGAGAGCAGAAGAGGCTGACAGGAGAACTGATTGAGGGATATAAAATTATGAGAGGCATGAACAGATAGAACTCAAGAATCTTTTCCCATGGGAGACATGTCTAAAACCACACATAATAAATTTAAACTGAGGAGCAAGTGCTTAGGAGGAAATCAGAGAAAATGTTTCAAAGGGTGGTAGAAGCATGGAACATGCAGCCTGAGAGGGTCAGGAAGGCAGTTATTCTCACAATATTTAATAAGCATCTGGATAAGCACTTAAAAGACGAGGGCACAGTACGCTATGGACCAAGTGCAGGTAAATGGGTAGTTTAGTTTGGTATTCATTGGTCGACATAATCATGGTTTCTATGTTGTATGATTTTTAACTCTTAATGACTCCACTCAAGACAGACAGCATTCTAACCACAAGCTGGGGACTGCAATTATATTTTATAAGTCTGAACTGAATTTTATTCATCCAAGTATCTTCTGTCCTTATCAGCATTTAATTCCCAAACATGCTTGGTTTGTAGCTTCATTCTTTTACCAAAATTAACTACAACAGTATTTTCTAATAAGCTAACCATTTAAGATTAAAGATTTCCTGCTGGTCATGGTTATTGTTAGTTTGAGCCACTGGCAAATTTAAAAATAAAATGGGGCCAGATACATGTGCGATGGATGCTTAGATCGTGGACCACCTGAGGAAATGCTTTGTATGTAATCGAGACAGGGATGAGATAGATGGAGAAATGAGAAATAAAAACAGTAAATGCTAGAGAAACTCAACAGGTCTGGCAGCATCTGTGGAAAGAAGAAACAATGTTAAAGTTTCAAGTCCAATACAACTTGTCTTCAGAATGGAGAAATGAGATGTATGTTCTCAGCTGTTGAAATGCTAAAAGCTCATCCTGAATAAAATTAAGTTTATTCACTAATAATAAGAAAAGGATGAGAAAGAAACAAGAAGAGATATTCAGAATAAAAATGCTTTCATGCTTTATCTCATATACCAATAGCTCAAGAATTATTATAATAATTCACGGTATTAGCTAAAGTTAGCCTTTCCTGTTTAAATATTTTATAATTATACTGCTCAGAGATGTTATAACACAGGTCTGGAGTAGGTAGGACTTGAAGGCAGGCCTGCTGGCTTAGAGATAGAGACAGAACCACTACACCATCTGCGTCCCTAAAGGTCAGCAACTTCACTGGAATAGCATACAGTCAGTATTGCGCCACAGTGTTGATCTGAGCAATCTAACGATTTGTTCAAATTTCTGGAGTTTGGCTTGAATTCCTAACCTTCTGGACTCTAAGGTGAGAGTCCTATGCACTGAGCCATTATTCGAACAAGTCTTATCTGTTTATTTTCCATGATAATATGACTTACAATTTGTTGTAAATTTATGATGTTAATGGCATAGTGCCCTCTACAGGACAATGAAGGTCTGAGTAAACAAGGGAAGAAACTAATTAAATTGAAGGATTATGAAAGGAACAGTGCAAGGTGTAAACAAGAAAATATCAGGTAGAATGGTGAAATTCAATGTCAGATCAGATACAGAAAGGGAAACTAAGACAGGAAGATAAATAAAAACAAGAAGAGCTGCAGATGCTATTCTGAGGAAGGGTTGCGCAACTGGAACCGTTAATTCCACAGATGCTGCTAGACCTACTGAGCTTTTCCTGCAATTTCTACTTTTGACAATGAAAGAGAGAAGTGAAAAGATATACAGAACAAAAAAATTGGGAAAACAAAATTACGTTTACATTTTAGAAGTTTCAAATTATTGAAACTTGAAGCAATGTGACTGCATATTTATAATAATTAATATTAAATGTCAGAAATACTAACTGGCAGTAATTGATGCTAACACATTCTTAAAAGGATATTCTCACTTGAAGTTCCAAGTTGAAATGCCCTGTGACGAGTTCTTTTTGTTTTATTATGCTAAAACTGGAAATTTATGTTACTCAATGTTTTTAAATTGAGAACCAGAAAATGAAGACATTAGTTTCATGAAATGAATGGTGGAGCAATGCAAGTCCAATAACATCTCATTTTCTGCATTTCTGCATTTATTTGCATATCTGTAGTCATTTGAAGTTGCTGTTGTATTTGTACTTAAATAACGATGGGTAGCATTAACCCTGCCAATAGTTGTGGCAACAAATTTTGAGTCATTCACAACATCCAAGCACTGTTCATCAAAGGCTTTGTTGTTCTTGCAGCTTTTGTGATTGGCAACCCACATGATGAATAGAGGATGGATATTATAGTAAGTCCATAAAATCATAAGAAATAGAAACTCGAGTAAGCCGTTGAACCCCTTGAACCGCCTCATATCCACATTCCTGCATTTTCATCATAATCCTTAATTTCCCTACTGACCAAGGATCTCTCTATCTCAGCCTTAAAATACACAAAACTTCTGCACCAATAGCTTTCTATGGCAAAGAGTTACAAAGTCTCACAATTCTCTGACAGAAGAAATTTTCCCTCATCTCAGCCTTAAATTGGTACCCGATTATTCTGAGATTTACCCCCTGGTCTTAGAATTTTCCATGAGGGACACATTCAGCATTTGCCCTGTCAAGCCCCTTAAGAATCCTATATGATCCAATGAGATCATCTTTCACTCTTCTTAACTCCAGAGGGTAGAGTCCCAACATGTTTGGCCTTTGGTCACAGGACAATCTCTCCATTGAATATGCTGGTGAATGTTATTTTTCAGGATAGCAAAACAGTGGCCTAGAAAAGAAACACTAATATAAGCCTTTCCCATGAGTGCTTGTATGGTGCTTCATGATCCCATGATGATCTTTACACCTTTCTGTTCACTCCTGAATTAGTCTATGTGAAAGGATAATTCCAAATACATGCAAAATAAAAACATTTATAACAGTCACATCACTAATCATGCTCCCAAAATATATTCCTAATATTTATTCAGAGGTAATTTGCAGAACAAAGAACAAAGAAACTATATGATGCCTTTCTAAATGACAACATTTGACCTCTTGTGGTCTGTATCCCTTTATTCCCTGACTATTCATATATTGGTCAAGATGCCTCTTTGACATTGCTATCATACTTACGTCCACCACTTCCTCTGGCAGCACATTCCAGGCACTTACTTCCCTCTGAATAAAAGACTTGCCTCTCACGTCTCATTTAAACCTCTCCCCTTTTACCTTAAACTTCTATTCCCTTATAATTGACATTTTATCATGGGAAAAAGACTCCACTTGTCCATTCTATCCATGCCTCTCATAATTTTGTAAATTTCTATCAGATCACTTCCTTATCCTTTTTCATTCAAGTAAAAACAAATCAAGTTTGTCCAATCTCTTCTCATAGCTACAATCCTCCAATCCATCCTGGTAAACCATTTCTATATGGTCACCAAAACCTCCATATTCTTCTAGTATTGTGGCAACCAGAACTATACTGTATTCCAAATATGGCCAAACTTAAGTTCTATACAGCTGCAATATGATTTGTCAATTTTTATACTCTATACCCTGACATCCAATATGTCATCTTGATTACCTTCTCCATTTGTTATTCTATTTTGAGGGAACAATGGGCCTGTACACCTAGATCTCTCTGTATATTGATACTATTAAGTGTTCTGCCATTCACTGTATATTTCCCTCCTGCATTAGATCTTCCAAAATGCATCACCTTGAATTTGTCTGGATTAAGTTCCATCTGCCAGTTCTCAGCCCAAGTTTCCAACCTATCTATATCCTGCTGTATCCTTTGGCTATCCTCCTTTTTACATGCAGCTCCCCCAAACTTTGTGCTGTCTGCAAACTTACTGATCAGGCCACCTACATTCTCCTCCAAATCATTTATGTATTACAAACAACTGGAGTCCCAGCATTGATCCATGTGGAACACCATGGTCACAGATTCTGGTCAGAAAAAACCCTTTCCACCACTACTTTCTTCTTCTATGACTAAGCCACTTCTGTATTCACCCTACCAGTTCAAAATGGATCTCATTTGACTTCATGATTTACATCAGCCTGCCATGAAGAATCTTGTCAAAGTCCTTGCTAAAATCTATGTAGACAATAACTACCACACTGCCTTAATTGATCATTTAAACAGCTTTCCAGTGTGGTGTGATTGAGTGAATGAATGAGTGGGTAAGTGACTGTGCGAATATGTAGTTGTGTAAGTAGGTAGGGTAGATAACAGAGTTGGGTAGAGTAGTTGAGGTAAGTGGGTTGGGTTTGTGATTCATGAGGTGCAGGTAAGAGCTTAGGTTGGGTGAGAAAACTGGGTAGGGTGAAAGCTGGTTAGGGTAACAGTTTAGAGGAACATCGTGCAATATGTGGGTAAGGTGGTAGATGGATAGGTAAGATTGCAGCTGGATGGATGGTGTTGGCAGGTTAGGTTGTGAGGGGATTGTGGGTTCAGCAGTTTGTATGGTGAGTCTGGTATAGGCAGTCAACAGACGAGGTGGGATAGTCAGGGGTCGGTGGGGGTGGTGGTGGGCGTGGTTAGTTAAAGGTTCAAGTTATATAGTTACCCAGGAGTTAGCTATAGGGTAGATTACTACAGGAATCTTCCTGACATGGGCTATGGTGAGATATGGAGAAAGTGAGGACTGCAGATGCTGGAGATCAGAGCTGAAAATGTGTTGCTGGCCCGAAACGTCGATTCTCCTGCTCCTTGGATGCTGCCTGACCTGCTGCGCTTTTCCAGCAACACATTTTCAGCTATGGTGAGATATGGACAAGAATTGGACAAGAAGCCCACTTAGATTATCTTGCCCATCTTTTACTCTTCAGAAGCCTCAATCACCCCAGTCATGTCTCGTAGTCCACAGCATTACAGGTAACAGCCTTCATTTAATTCGGTTCACTCCATATGATATCAAGAAATGGCTGGAGGCACTGGATACTACAATGACTCTGATAACATTCAGTAATAGTACTGAACACCTGTGTTCCAGAACTTGCCACTTCCCAGTCTACCTGACAATGTGGAAAATTGCTCAGGTGTGTCCTGTACACAAAGAGCAGGATAAATTCAGTTTACTCTTGATCATCAGGAAAATGACAAAAGGTTTCATCAACGGTATTATCAAGCAGCACCTCCTCAGCAATAACCTGCTTACTGGTGCCCAGTTTAGGCTACACCAGGGCCATTCAGCTCCTGACATAATTACAGTCTTGGTTACAACATGGATAAAAGAACTGAATTCCAAAGGTGAGGTGAGAGTGACATCAAGTCCACATTTGACTGAGTGTGGCATCAAAGAACCCAAGCAAAACTGGAATCAATGTGTATTACGAGCAAACTCTTTGCTAGTTGGAGTCATATGTGGCACATAGGAAGATAGTTGTGGTTATTGGAGGTCAGTCATCTCAGCTCCACAGCATCTCTGCAGTAGTTCCTTAGGGTAGTATCCTAGGCTAAACCATTTTCAACTGCTTCATCAATGATCTTCCCTCCTTCATAAGGTGAGAATGTTTGTCGATGATTTCACCATGTTCAGCACTATTTGTGACTCCTCAGATACTGAAGCAATCCATGTTCAATTTCATTAAGTTCTGGACAATATCCAGCCTTAGGCTGCCAGGTGGCAAGTACCATTTGTGCCACAGTAATGCCAGGCAATGACCATCACCAATAAAAAACAATCCAATCATCATCCCTAAACATTCAATGGTGTTATCACCACTTTGAAGATCCTTGGCATTACCATTGACAAGAAGCTCAGCTGTACTTGCGACACAAACACAGTGGCTGCAAGAGCAGGTCAGAGTCTAAAAATACTACGGCCTGGAACTCACCTCCTGACTCTCCAAACCCTGTCTACCATCCACAAAGTAAATCAAGAATGTAATGAAATACTCTCCATTTGTCTGGGTGGTGCAGCTCCACCAAAACTCAAGAAAGTTGACACCATCCAGGACTAAACAACCCCTTGATTGGCACCACATCTAAAAGCTCACTCTACCATTGACAGTCGCAGCAGTGTGTGCATTGTCTAAGATGTATTGCAGAAATTTGCCAAAAATCTTTAAACAGCACCTTCTAAACTCATGACTAATTCCATCTGGATGTACAATAGAAGCAGAAGAATTCCCTCCAAGCTACTTACTATCTTGACCAGGAAATATATCACCGGTTGTTCATTGTTGCTGGGCCAAAATCCTAGAATTTCTCCCTAAGGGTATTGTGGGTCATTCTGCAGCATGTGGAGGGTAGCATTCAAGAAGGCAGCTCCACCTGAAGGTATCAGCACCTTCTCCAGGGTAATTAAGGATGGGCAATAAATGCTGCCCATGTCCCAAGAGTAAATAAAATAAAAAGCGGCATGGCAAAATTCTCACTTCAACACTTGAGTGTTGCCAATTAATTGAGATTAATGCATGTTAAGGTTCTTGTAGGTGACCCAGTTCACCTCATTAATATTCCAGACCTGTCATGGAAGCCAAGCACTTGAGCTTGCCACTTGTTCCAAATAACCTCCATGTTGCACGTCAGTGCACCAATAGGTCATACTCCATGGACTCTGTCTATACCCATCCCTTGTTCGTGGACATTGGCATTTGACATGTGTGAATCCTCATGGCACATCTCACTTACAGGACGCATCTGCACTTTAATGCTGCGCCTCAGGCAGCACTAACTATCATTGCAATTCTACAGCAAGGACATTGCACTCAGGGACATATATCCAGCTCATGGACTGGATCAGGCTGCATCTCTGGGCTCTTTGCTGTCATAGTGCTCATTGACTCTGAGTTCTGACTTTGCGTACTCATCTCCACCTTGTATTGGCTAGTGTTTTTCATTTGCCATTTAGCACAGACGCAAAGCCAGCAAGCTTGTCATTTTTGTCAGCAAGCCTCAGTCAAGTCAAGGCTGATAGCCTTCCATCAGGGGTCTCCGCGCAGTAAGGATGCTTCTGATGCTAGTCCAATGGCAGAGTCTAGATCCTTTGCTCATAAAGGGTGAAGGGCCAAATGATGGCCATGACACTACTTGTCTTGATTGTTTCTGCCCAAAAGTGAGCTGATTTTTTTCTCCAGGAATGCGATACAGGCAGATATTATGGAATATAAAGTGTGGTGGCTCATCAAATAGGTTTCCAAATAAGTGATTAGGTGGCCCAAAAGTTATGCAAGGCTAGTGGTGATGAGGTTTGGGATGGAATAGGGTGAGTGGGGAGAATATTGCAGTCAAACCCCTTAAAATATATTAAGAAGCTAGTCTAGACTTTAATTTTTTCTTGTTTTCAAGGTTAGTGTAAGGTGTTATGTTCTGGCTGCAACTAGATTGGTTAAACTACCCCAGGCTAGAAAAAAATACACTTTATTCATACACTACATTAAAATACAGATAAAATAACATTAAAAGAAAAGAATTGGCTGAACTGTAACTCTTTCAAAATGCTTAGCAAAATTATGTATATATATTAACTGTTCCAATATAGTAACATCCCATAAACACATCCTTAACAAAGACAAATTCATTAAAATAGTTTTCTCATGTTTGATTCTAGCAGCAGGAAAGAGAACACTAGCTTTTAGCTGTAACATAGAGGGGAATAAAAGCTTTCACATTCAGCTTCAAGACTACAGCAACTGCGACTGAAGGCTAAAACAGAAAAGAATCCTGGTTATGTGGGAACATGACCTCACCCATTTCAGACTACTTCTATTTCTTTTTTAAATTCATTCACAGAATTAGGGCATGACTGACTATGCAGTATTTATTGCCCATCTCCAATTGCCCAGAGATCAGTTAAGAGTCAATTACATTGCTGTGGGTCTGGATTGATTTTCTTCCAACTTTACAAAAAGACCCAAGGGCTCACAATCTGTTATTTTATTGGCTTTGGAGCAGACTGCTTGACACCTCCATCTCAACCTTTCTTCATTAGAAAAAGGACAAAGTACACCTTTTAAAGTCATAGTATTTTCACACCTCCCCCTTTAAAAAAATCATTATACAAAGATGGCTTGTTTTTAAAAAAACTTTTAGCCTTATGCTATTAGTACACTACAATACATATACATTAGTTAACACTAAGCATGCAAACACTTACTATTACAATCTATTTGAGTCCTTTATTTCCCTCCACCGAATGCCTCCATCTTCCTTCATCAAAGTTGCAATAACGTGTCAGCAACTATGTTGTCTCGTCCTGCCACATGTATAATTTTTAAATTGAATGGCTGCAATAATAAGCTCTATTCAAACAGTCTGGTATTTTTATCTTTAATTTTTTCCAAAAACTTTAGGGGCTTATGACCAGAATATACAATTATCTCAGACACATTACTGGTAATATGAATGTTGAAATGTTGCAATGCCAACACTAAGCTCAAGATCACCTTCTCAATCATGGAATATTTCTGTTGATGATTTTTCAATTTTCTGGAAAAATACTCAATAGATCTTTCCATCTTCTGATCATCCTCATGCAAGAGTATAGCACCGATACTGACATTACTTGCATCGATAGTCACCTTGAATGTCTTTGTTTAATTAGGTGTGGATAACACTGGGGCAGTGGTCAACTCAGATTCCAGGCTGTCAAATACCTTCTGACAGTCTGCTATCCCCTGAAATTTTCGGCATTTCCTCAACAAATCAGTCAGTGGAGAACCACACAGCTAGAATTTGGTACGAACTTCTGATAAAAATCACTCAGTCCCAGGAATCATAGTATGTCCCTCTTCATTGATGGTATGAGAAACTCCTCAATAATATTTGTTTTTCACATCCCACAGAGCCATCTTTAGATGTCCAATGACATGGCTCAGGAACGTGACTTGGGTGGCTTTGATCAACTCACTCTTAGCAGGGCTTATCGCCATACCCATCTCCTGAAGTCAATCGAACAATTCCAGTGGATGCTCCAAACATTCCTTCCGTGGAGGGCTAAAATTCACTAGATCATCTATATGCACTACAAAGTTGTGTAACCCCACAATGCCTTTATTGATTATTCTTTGAAATGTCACTCGTACATTTTTCAAACCAAATGACCTGACTTTAAACTGGTAGAGTCATAGAGACATAAAGATGAACAGGACAGAAACAGACCCTTCAGTCCAACCCATCCATGCCGACCAGATATCCCAACCCAATCGAGTCCCACCTTCCAGCACCTGGCCCATATCCCTCCAAACCCTTCCTATTCATATACTCATCCAAATGCCACTTAAATGTTGCAATTGTACCAGCCTCAACCACTTCCTCTGGCAGCTCATTCCATACACGTACCACCCTCTGTGTGAAAAGGTTGCCCCTTGGTCTCTTTTATATCTTTCCCCTCTCACCCTAAACCTATGCCTTCTAGTTCTGGACTCACCCAGCCCAGGGAAATGACTATGTCTATTTAACCTATCCATGCCCCTCATAATTTTGTAAACCTCCATAAGGTCACCCCTCAGCCTCCAAAGCTCCAGGGAAAACAGCCCCAGCCTGTTAAGCCTCTCCCCAAAGCTCAAATCCTGCAAACCTGGTAACATCCTTGTAAATCTTTTAGATTTAGATTACTTACAGTGTGGAAACAGGCCCTTCGGCCCAACATGTCCACACTGCCCCGCCGAAGCGCAACCCACCCATACCCCTACATCTACCCCTTACCTAACACTGCGGGCAATTTAGCATGGCCAATTCACCTGATCTGCACATGTTTTTGGACTGTGGGAGGAAACCGGAGCACCCGGAGGAAACCCACGCAGACACGGGGAGAATGTGCAAACTCCACACAGTCAGTCGCCTGAGGCGGGAATTGAACCCGGGTCTCTGGCGCTGTGAGGCAGCAGTGCTAACCACAGTGCCACCGCGCCGCCCACCCTTTTCTGAATCCTTTCAAGTTTCACAACATCTTTCCGATAGAAAGGAGACCAGAATTGGACACAATATTCCAACAGTGGCCAAACCAATGTCCTGTACAGCTACAACATGACCTCCCAACATCTGTACTCAATACTCTGACCGATAAAGGAAAGCATACCAAACACCTTCTTCACTATCCTATCTACCTGTGACTCCACTTTCAAGGAACTATGAACCTGCATTCCAAGGTCTCTTTGTTCAGCAACACTCCCTAGGACCTTATCATTAAGTGTATAAGTCCTGCTAAGATTTGCTTTCCCAGAATGCCGCACCTCGCATTTATCTAAATTAAACTCCATCTGCCACTTCTCGGCCCATTGGCTCATCTGGTCCAGATCCTGTTGTAATCTGAGGTAACCCTTTTCGCTGTCCAATACACCTCCAATTTTGGTGTCATCTGCAAACTTATTAACTGTACCACTTATGCTCACATCCAAATCATTTATGTAAATGACAAAAGGTAGAGGACCCAGCACCGATCCTTGTGGCACTCCACTGGTCACAGGCCTCCAGTCTGAAAAACAACCCTCCACCACTACACTCTGTCTTCTACCTTTGAGCCAGTTCTGTATCCAAATGGCTAGTTATCCCTGTATTCTGTGAGATCTAACCTTGCTAATCAGCCTCCCATGGGGAACCTTATTAAACGCCTTACTGAAGTCCATATAGGTCA
Organism: Chiloscyllium plagiosum; assembly: GCF_037043375.1. NCBI lineage: Eukaryota > Metazoa > Chordata > Chondrichthyes > Orectolobiformes > Hemiscylliidae > Chiloscyllium > Chiloscyllium plagiosum. Next base: position 76,115,278 of record NW_028270142.1, read on the forward strand.
CATCTACCACTCTGCCCTCATCAATTCTCTTTGTTACTTCTCAAAAAACGCAATCACGTTTGTGAGACATGATTTCCCATGCACAAAGCCATGTTAACGATCCCTAATCAGTCCTTGCCATTCCAAATACATGTATATCCTGTCCCTCAGCATTCCCTCCAACAATTTGCCCACCACTGAGGTCAGGCTCACCGGTCTATAGTTCCTTGGCTTGTCCTTAGCACCCTTCTTAAACAGTGGCACCATGTTATCCAACCTCCAGTCTTCCGGCACCTCACCTGTGACTATCAATGATACAAATATCTCTGCAAGAGGCCCAGCAATCACTTCTCTAGCTTCCCACAGAGTTCTCGGGTACACCTGATCAGGTCCTGGGGATTTATCCACCTTTAACCGTTTCAAGACATCCAGAACTTCCTCCTCTGGACATATTGCAAGGTGTCACCATCTATTTCCCTACAGTCTATATCATCCATATCCTTTTCCACAGTAAATATTGATGCAAAATACTCATTTTGTATCTCCCCCATTTTCTGTGGCTCCACACAAAGGCGTCTTTGCTGATCTTTGAGGGGCCCTATTCTCTCCCGAGTTACCCTTTTGTCCTTAATATATTTGTAAAAACTCTTTGTATTCTCCTTAATTCTATTTGCTAAAGTTATCTCATGTCCCCTTTTTCCAGTCATCTTTTGACCGAATGTCAGCTTCTTTTGGCAGATGTTGCTCTGCATACTCAGACATCTGCTGCAATCTCACCAGCTCAGTGACCAAGGCAGCAGGTATACATGGCTGAATGATGGTTCTAGGTTTTCACAATACAATTGGGTTACCTTACCCATTGACCAGTGGGCTTGGGGCACGGAGACTTCGAGCAGCACAGAAAGGAGCCACCAATGTAATTTTTGAATTTATATTTTTGTTCACAAAAAAGAAGTCTTGAGTTGTAAATAACACATTTATTGAAGTACTGTGTTAGTGTATTGTTCCACCCGTTTGTATACTTGGTCACAACATACTAATCCCAAGATTGTTCTTATTCTTCAATCACAAATGCAAAGTAGCTTGGTTGGTTTTAGAATCTGTCTGGTAAACAAAGATTGCTTTTTTTTAAAAAATTTAACCTGATGACATATTAATAAGCACTGTCTAAACTGTGTTTGTTAGAAGTTGAAAAAATACCTATTATGTCCTTAAAGTTAAAACCACTGCTTATAGTCCACTTAGCTGTTTTAGAGTAAGCAATTATTTACATAATGCATGCTGGCATCCATTAATGTATTTGGCATTACGTATCACAGTCATAATGATGTCAAGTAGAGCTTCTGCTTTGGCCTTGACTAGTGATTGAAATGTAAATTGTGGCTAACATCGTACTTGTTTCCAGAAGTATTTTTCACAAATAAATTAGAGGCTATAATCTCAACTTGTTGAAATCAGTTTGGATGACAGGTGTTGGTAATGTTTGTGGATATATTTTTACTCCTTTACTAGTCCTATTGTCATCTCTTTGCCTTGCACCATCATCCCAATTTCCTCTGCCCTCCATATTTCCCAAATTTTCTTATCTTCTCCTGTTCCTTTTCCTATCTCTGTATTTTTTCCAAGTTCCAATAAAAGGTCATCAAATTAAATATTAACTGTGCTCCTCATCTGATAGATGCTGTCTGGGGTGCTGTTGCTAGCATTTTCATTTTGGTTTATGATTTTCAGCATCTGCAGTGTTTTGCTGTTGTGTCACAAAACCTTTTCTTGTGTGATTGTTAATGTGGAAATCACATATTTTGACATTATAGAAAATGTCATGAGAATGCTCTGAGATGTGAATGGCAGTTAACAGCTAACTTGTTATTACTTTATGAGCTATATTTGCAGTTTGCAATTTAATTGGGCATCTTGACTTGGAGAAATAAGCCAATATTGGAACTTGCGGTTGTGCATGAACTATAAAATAAAATGCAGTAAACATATACATATGAAGAATGAACAAAAGTTTGAAAATCATATTTTCAATTTATCATTCTACACACATCAGCAAAACACACTCTGATTCAATGAGAGAGAGGAAGGCATTTTTTTCATTATTAATTCATAGGATATAGGGTTGCTGGGAGTTGGTTCAGCTAAGTTGGCTGTACCAATGGCTTGCGAAGCTCTGTGATGCCAACAGTTCAAATTCTAACACTGGCTGAAGTTACCTCAAAGGACTCTCCTTCTCAACCTCTTCCCTTTCCTGAGATGTAGCGGCCCTCAGGTTAAAACACCAGTCATCTATTTCTAATAAGACAGCAGCCCTATGGTCTGGTAAAAACGTGGCAACTTGACTTGATAAGTGTTGCTGTTCAGGCCAACATTTATTGTGATCCCTAATTGTCCTTGACATTATGATCTGACTTTTTGAATTACTGCTTTCTTTTGGGTATACTGCTATTCAGGATGAATTCCATGATTTTAACCTAGAGACAGTGAAGGAAATGGCTATATAGTTCCAAGTCGCGGCACGGTGGCACAGTGGTTAGCACTGCTACCTCACAGCGCCAGAGACCCGGGTTCAATTCCCGTCTCAGACAACTGACTGTGTGGAGTTTGCACGTTCTCCCCGTGTCTGCGTGGGTTTCCTCTGGGTGCTCCGGTTTCCTCCCACAATCCAAAGATGTGCAGGTCAGGTGAATTGGCCATACTAAATTGCCTGTAGTGTTAGGTAAGGGGTAAATGTAGGGGTATGGGTGGGTTGCGCTTCGGCGGGGCGGTGTGGACTTGTTGGGCCGAAGGGCCTGTTTCTACACTGTAAGTAATCTAATCTAATCTAATCTAAAAAAGTCAGCATGGTGTGTAGCTTTGAAGGGAACTTATAACTATATCTTGGGATTTCATCACTGGTTGAAAGGACAAAATCTGACAAAGTCTGTTACGTTGGAATGTTATTAAATCCAATGAATTGCACTTTATAACTCTGAGAATGGCTTGATATTGCAGCATTTTATCAAAAGATAATTGAAGGAACAATACACATGATGCAACTTTAGAATTTTTAGAATGGGGAAGCATTTATGTCCACAAGTGATGAGGCTTGGTGAAAATATTTAATCGGGGTAATGTGGTAAGGATGTCACTGGTTCACACCCTATTTGGCACCATGAAAGGTTTGCTGTGACCCATAGTCAGACAATGATTCTTTCAGAGGCACAATTTACAGTAAATAGATCATTGTTAATTTATGACCACGGGAGTTCCTCTATGTTGCTATTGCTGTTGGCTTTGGCATGTCTTGCACATCATTAAGACACGTTTCCTGATCAATTCTCCTGCTCCTTGGATGCTGCCTGACCTGCTGTGCTTTTCCAGCACCACACCCTTGGCCCTTTGCACATCATTATTCCGTAGCCAATAGGCTGTAACTTATGCTAGTCACCTCGACTGTTCCATGTCAATATTGGTGTAGTTATGACAATATGTCTTGGTGGACAGCTTTAGGCACAAATTTAGTTTTCCCTAGAACATAACACCTGTTGAAATACTAAGCTCATCTCTGTAACTCCAAAAGCATTTGACAGTATCTGGCAAGTTGTTATCATTGACCATCCTCCAATGCTAACTTTCCATAATACCTTCAGTTGTGGCGTATTAGCTGTTTCGGATTGAAGCTTGTTATGGACCAAACCAAGCTCCCTCAAAGATAACCAAGACCCTATTTTTTTTCTGACTTTAAACGCAGCTGTTCGGCATTGCATTCCGGACCAATTTAATTGATCAAACTACCAGATTTGAAGTGAAACATACTTTATTCATACACTATAGTTAAAATAAAACAAAAAATAAAAAAGTGGAATAACAACTGTATTGGAAAATAATAGATATTTTAACTACTACTACTAATTAACTGTTCTAATACCATAACATCCCATAAACACCCTGTTGACAAAGGGCAAAATTCAGTAAGAATATTGTCTGACAGGCAATTTTCCAGTCCAGGAGGAAAAACACCAAGAGAAATCTGAGAGAAAGAGTAGCAGGGAAAGATGTGCTGCAGCTTCCAAACTCAGCTTCAAGACTCCAACAACTGCTACTGGAAAAATAAAACTAAAAATCCTGGAACTGTGGGAGTTTAACTCCACTCATTCAGGCTACTTCTATTGTTTCAACCTTAAAGGAAAAAAGAAGGCCTCACAAGTGTTTACTTTATGGGCTTTGAAGCAGACTGATCAACACTTTGACCTCAACTGTTCTTCATAAAATAAAGGACAAAATACACATCTTAAAGCCATAATATTGTCACAAGCTAGTCATAATTATACTGACCAAAATGCAATAGATCAATGTTGAGCATATTCTCCACATTAATGTTGATGCTGAGACTTCTAGATCTGGGGGAATGTCTGAATCCTTGTTTGGGTTTGGTAATCTTCTCAATTTATCAGAGATAACCATTTTGGTGTCAGGGGTTTGTCTTACCCTTTATTTTTACTATTTGTTTCTGTTGTCTAGGTGGTGCACTAATCAATTTTCTTGTGCCAAATAATTTCTAATAGTTGGTGATGAGTTTCAAAATTAATTGCTTACTGAAGTTATGTATTAAAACTTATAATAATAAACAGTAAAGAAAATGTTTTGTGTTCTGTGTTGGAGTAATTGGATTGTGCTTGTGATAGATTTGGATCCAAGTGCAACTGCATTGCAATTCTCAGTGCTGTGCATTCCTGGCCCTTTCTTTAAAAACTTCCTTGGTTTGCAGGACAGCAGAGTGCAATTTTCTGCTGATGACACGTGTTTGAGAGATTTCAACATATGTTGATGGTCCTCATTCTATCTACATGATACAGGATTCTAGATAATCCAAGATAGAGGATGGGAAAAAAATTATGGTTGTAACAGTCTGCTTTTTTGAGGTATTTTAAGTGTTGGAAGTAATTTCCTCAAATTCCAGGAGCAGCAATTACTGATTTAAATGCTGCTGCATTGTTTTGGAATTTTTTTTTCCCAAAGTCAAAACAGCAGCACTAGTAAAAGAGAGGGGGACAGACAAAGGCAGCACATTGTCAGGTCAGCACAGGAATGAGAAAGAAAGAAAGCCATACTGCTAACTGACACAGCAATGAACAACAGTTACCGCCTTTGCTGTTGAATTCATGTATCGCTGGACATCAGAGTGCGTCTGGGAAAATTAACAAACAGTAAAATTCCCAACTGACTTTGGAGGAACCTGTTTGGGAGAGGTCACAACATAAAATTATTCACTTACCTGTTTCTAAGTATAGTCTTGCTGTAAATCTACAATAGTGAGTAGAATGGGTTCTTTCTTGATTATATGTTTTATTTGAAATATGTCTCTTGATTAAACTTAAAAATATAAGCCATTAGTATTAATTTAACCTGGAGCAGTATTTTGTAGAGAAATAAGACAGTGCTATTTTCTGGGTCTGTAGATTGGAAGAAGCAAAACTTGCCTTAAGTAGAGTGATATGCTCTTCTTGTCGGATGTGCGAGTTTAGGGAGAGTTTATGTGTTACTGAAGATCATATCTACAATAAGTATCATTGGTTGTGAATCTATCAGATTGAATGGGTCAGTTGGAGAGACAGTTAAAGGCAATGAGGAATTTACAAGAGCAAGAGGGTGTGATGGATGGCAGTTATAGGAAACAAGAAAAGTCACAGATATAGTCACATAGATGGGTTAACTCCAGAAAAGGTAAGACAGGATTCCTGTGGCTATCCCCATTTCAAACAAGTATGCTGTTTTGGAAAACGTAGGGGGCAATGGATTCTCAGGGGAATGTAGGAAGAACAGTCAAGTTTCTGGCATCAAGACAGGCTCTAATGTAATGAAGGGTATGTCAGGTTTCAAATGATTGATTGTGTTAGGGGACTGTATAGTCAGTCAGAGGCATAGACATTTCTGTGGCCAGCAGCGAAAAATCAGAATGGTGTGTTGCCTCCCTGATGCCAGGATCAAGGATATTTCAGAGAGGATGCAAAATGTTCTCAAGTAGGAGAGGGAGGTCATTGTACAAATTGGAATTAATGACATAGGAAGGGGAAAGGATGAGATTCTGAAGGGACAATATAGAAAGTTAGGCAAGAATTTAAAAAGGAGGTCCTTAAGAGTATTAATATCTAGATTACCCCTGGTGCTGTGAGTTGGTGAGGACAAGAATAGGAGGATAGAGCAGATGATTGCATGGCTGAGGAGCTGGGGTGTATGGGAGAAGAATTCACACTTTTGGATCATTGGAATCTCTTCTGGGGGAGAAGTGACTTGTACAAGAAGGACGGATTGCACCTGAATTGGAAGGGGACTAATATAGTGGCAGGGAGATTTGCTGGAGCTGCTCGGGAGCATTTACAATAGTGAGATGGTGGGGGTGGGGGGTGGGACCCAGGGAGATAGTGAGGAAAGAGATCAACCTGAGACTGGTACAGTTGAGAAAAGAAGCATTCAAAGTCAGGGCAGACACGGACAAAGCAGAGAACGATGTAGGACTGATAAATTAAATGCATTTATTTCAATGCAAGAGGCCTAACAGGGAAGGCAGATGAACTCAGGGCATGGTTCGGAACATGGGACTGGGATATCATAGCAATTACAGAAATGTAGCTCAAGGATGAACAGGACTCGCAGCTTAATGTTCCAGGATACAAATGCTACAGGAAGGATAGAAAGGGAGGCAAACGAGGAGGAGGAGTGGCATTTTTGATAAGGGATAGCATTATAGTAGTACTGAGGGAGGATATTCCTGGAAATACGTCCAGGGAAGTTATTTGGGTGGAACTGAGAAATAAGAAAAGGATGATCATGTTAGTGAGATTGTAATATAGACACCCTTATAGTCAGCAGGAAATTGAGAAACAAATTTGTAAGGAGATTTCAGTTATCGATAAGAATACTTACTTATGGTTATGGTAGTGGTTTTAACTTTCCAAACATTGACTGGGACTGTCATAATGTTAAGGGTTTAGATGGAGAGGAATTTGTAAAGTGTGTACAAGAAAATTTTCTGATTCAGTATGCGGATGTACCTACTAGAGAAGGTGCAAATTTGACCTACTCTTGGGAGGTGTCAGTCACTTTGTGGCCAATGACCATAATTCTATTAGATTTAAAATAGGAAAAGGATAGACCAGATCTAAAAGTTGAAGTTCTAAATTGGAGGAAGGCTAATTTTGATGGTAATAGGCAAGAACTTTCAAAAGCTGATTGGGGGCAGATGTTCACAGGTAAAGGGACGGCTGGAAAATGGGAAGCCTTGAGAAATGAATAACGAGAGTCCAGAGAAAGTTTTAGGGTGAAAGGAAAGGCTGGTACATGTACGGAATGCTGGATGACTAAAGAAATTGAGGGTTTGGTTAAGAAAAAGAAGGAAGCATATGTCAGGTATGGACAGGATAGTTCGAGTGAATCCTTCGAAGAGTATAAAGGCAGTAGGAGTATACTTAAGAGGGAATTCAGGAGGGCAAAACGGGGACATGAGATAGCTTTGGCAAATAGAGTTAAGGAGAATTCAAAGAGTTATCACAAATACATTAATTACAAATGGGTAACTTGGGAGAGAATAGGGCCCTCAATGATCAGCAAAGTGGCTTTTGAGTGAAGCCACAGGAGATGGGGGAGATACTAAATGAGTATTTTGCATCAGTGTTTACTGTGGAGAAGGACATGGAAGATATAGAATGCAGGGAAATAGATGGTGACATCTTGAAAAATGTCCATATTACAGAGTCTTGAAACGCATAAAGTGGATAAATCCCCAGGACCTGATCCCGTGTACCCTAGAACTCTGTGGGAAGCTAGGGACGTGATTACTGGGCCTCTTGCTGAGATATTTGTATCATTCATAGTCACAGGTGAGGTGCCAGAAGATTGAAGGTTGGCTAACGTGGTGCCACTGTATAAGAAAGGTGATAAGGACAAGCCAGAAACTATAGACTAGTGGTGGTCAAGTTGTTGAAGGGAATCCTGAGGGACAGGATGTACATGTATTTCAAAAGGCAAGGACTGATTAGGGATAGTCAACACGGCTTTATGCATGGGAAATCATGTCTCACAAACTTGATTGAGTTTTTTGAAGTAGTAACAAAGAGAATTAATGAGGACAGAGCAGTAGATGTGATCTATATGGACTTCAGAAAGGCATTCGACAAGGTTCCCCATGGGATACTGGTTAGCAAGGTTAGATCTCACAGATTACAGGGAGAATTAGCCATTTGGATACAGAACCGGCTCAAAGATAGAAGACAGTGGTTGGTGGTGGTGGTTGTTTTTCAGACTGGAGGTCTGTGACCACTGGAGTGCCACAAGGATCAGTGCTGAGTGCACCACTTTTCATCATTTATATTAATGATTTGGATGTGAGCATAAGGGGTATAGTTAATAAGTTTGCAAATGAAACCTAAATTGGAGGTGTAGTGGACAGTGAAGAATTTTACCTCAAATTACAACAAAATCTTAATCAGAAGGGCCAAAGGAGTAAGAATTGGCAGATGGAGTTTAATTTAGATAAATGCGAGGTGCTGCATTTTAGCAGGATTTATACGGTTAATGGTAAGTTCCGAGGGAGTATTGCTGAACAAAGAGACCATGGAGTTTAGGTTCATAGTTCCTTGAATGTAGAGTCGCAGGTAGATAGAATAGTGAAGAAGGTGTTTTGGTATGTTTTCCTTTATTGGTCAGAGTATTGAGTATAGGAGTTGGGAGGTCATGTTGCGGCTGTACAGGATATTGGTCAGACCACTTTTGAAATATTGGGTGCAATTCTGGTCTCCTTCCTATCCGAAGGATGTTGTGAAACTTGAAAAGGGTTCAGAAAAGATCTGCAAGAATATTAAAAATCACACAACACCAGGTTATAGTCCAACAGGTTTAATTGGAAGGACACTAGCTTTCAGAGCCTCAGGTATGAAGGAGCGGCGCTCCGAAAGCTAGTGTGCTTCCAATTAAAACTATTGGATTATAACCTGGTGTTGTGTGATTTTTACCTTTGTACACCCCAGTCCAACACCGGCATCTCCAAATCATCACTACAAGGATGTTGCCAGTGTCGGAGGATTTGAGCTATAGGGAGAGGTTGAATAGACTGGGGCTGTTTTCCCTGGAACGTTGAAAACTGAGGGGTGACCTTATAGAGGTTTGTAAAATCATGAGGGGCATGGATAGGATAAATAGACAAAGTCTCTTCCCTGGGGTAGGGGAGTCCAGAATGAGGGCATAGGTTTAGGGTGAGAGGTAAAAGATATAAAAAAGGGACCTAAGGGGCAAAATTTTCACGCTGAGGGTGGTATGTGATTGGAATGAGCTGCCAGACAAAGTGGTGGAGGCTGGTACAATTGCAACACTTAAAAGGCATCTGGATGGGTATACGACTAGGAAGGGTTTGGAGGGATTATGGGCCCGGTGCTGGCAGGTGGGACTAGATTAGGTTGGGATCTCTGGTCAGCATGGACGAGTTTGACCGAAGGGTCTGTTTCCGTGCTATACATCTCTATGACTCTCTGACATCTTTCTGTAGGATCTCTTTCAATGATGATGCATACCAGGAAAGTATTTGCTGCCAAGAGGTTAGTTAATTTAAGCATCTAACTAGGTCATCTTCATCTTGTGAGGTTGACGTGTTTTATATCTTCAATCTTACATGTTTTAGGATGGTTCTGCAATCTGAATATAAGCAACTGAAAAAAATGATCTGACTTATGTTCACTTGGCAATTCTTGCCGTTGAAAATAAGCCTATTACATGCAACCACTGCCATCATTGAACTAAGATCCTATCACACTTTTCTAGTTTTGTCCATTACCAGCAACATTATCAGCAATGCAAATGCATCCAGGCACATTTTCTGTAATTCTGTCCATATGTTGCTGAAACAGATCTTGGCTGACAGAGAAAGGTAGTCCCTGGTAACAATATTTTCCAAATAGTGCTTATAATATTCCATGACTAGGTATTCTGATCAAATATCCATGTTTGGTGTCTGGCTTGGAGAAGTATTTAGCTCCTGTGAACTTGGAATTTAACTGCCTGAGCATTGGAACCTTGTGTGGGTGTCTCTTCAGGAAAGTATTCAGACATTTTGGATCTAAACATGTGCTGATTGCCCTGTCCTTCTTAAAGCACACATAATTGAACTGTGTCAAGTATAAATGATGATTCATGTGGCAAATGATGCTATAACTTTCTATGTCATCCAGCTTGTGCTTAAATTCTTCTTTGTGAATATTCCATTTTCTGGGAAAGTCATTACACAGAATGACTTCTGAGATGCAAAAGCATTGCTTTTGAAAGTTACAATGACATTGAAATTGCTGGGTACAATTGTTGTACATTCTTGACTGACTCAATGTGTGCATCTCGGCCTCCTGTGCTTCCATGGATACTTCTGTGATCTAATGGATAGTCACAATGCTGTTAATTTTCCAAGCGAGTAGGACTGTCACTGCTGGTCCACTTGCATCAACCAGCTAAACTATTTGTGATTTACATGATGCATTACCATAACTGCAATGCATTGTTAATGTACCAAAGCAAGGGATTGCTGACTCATTATAATGGACATGATAGCCTGCTGGGTATTATTGCTGCACTGCTAATCTAGAGACCCAAATAATGTTCTGGTTACCGAAGTTCTAATCCCACCTCAGCAGTTGATGGAATTTGAATTCAATATAAATCTAGAATGAAGGGTCTAATGACAACCATGAATCTATTGTTGATTGGTGGCAAAACCCATCTGGTTCACTAATTCCTTTTAGGTAAGGAAACTACATCGATAGTCTGGTCTATGCAGTATATGACTTCAGATCCACAGCAATGTGGTTGACTTTTAATAGCCCTCTTGGCAATTAAGGATGGGCAATAAATGCTGGCCAGCCAAGTGACGCCCTCATCCTGTGAATAAAGTTTAAAAATATATAATTTTGTGGTTGCCAGATGTGGTATTGAGTTCCTAACACAAGTCCTTCAGAATTCAGATGGTTGAATATTTGCACTAGCAGCTTCAGGTATGTGGATTTCTTTTACTAAAGGTCTCTGGGTTTATTTAAAGCTAAAGTAATATACACTAGATAATCACCAGAGACAGCAAGTGCCTCAAATACTACAGTGCAGATGTAGTCAAATGATAACATTTAGGTACTTGACTTATTTTTATGTTGAGTTCATAAAGGAATATCACTCCAAGTATAATAATGCATTCCATTTTTGACTGCTAATATAATGGTAAGACTGTAAAACCTCAAGTAACTGCCACCAATCCTTTTTTTGCTGATATTATTTTATGCAAAAAGTTCTGTGTGGGGAAAGATGACTTTTGGCAGAAGGTCGTCTTAGTCTTCATGAACAGTAAATAGGGTTATTATATATTTTTTCAGAGAGTTGGTGTGGACTTGTTAGGCCAAATGGCCTGTTGCCTCACTGTAGGGAGGAAAGCTGGTTACTTTACACTGATGATAAATGATGGTCCATTGTGAGGCATCTGGCTCAACTTAAGACTAAGTACAGATTGTTGCTATTGAAAGATTATGGTACACAACAGAGACAATTGAACAGTGGTAACTCAGGTGATGGAACTTATTAGCTCCTTCCAAGAACAGTCCCTTAAGTTCTGCTCATCAGAATGTAGCTCCTGTTGTCAGCTTCAGATACAAACTGGCTTGTACAAGAGATATGGCTGACTTCCTCTGTGCAGCAAAACCCACCACCTCATGATGCTCCCCAGCCTAAACTTTTCACTGCCTTTCTCTGAACCTCTAAACATGTGTCTTCCCAAGAGATGACTATTAACTGGTCATGAGCTGATGAGCTGAGGTGTGGATATAGGACCAAGTATTCTGGCTCTCTCAACCTGCCAAAAAACATAAAAGCCAGCCCATGGCCTTTACGGTAAAACCCTGCTAAGTCAAATTTGGAGAAACCTGTATGCATCAAAGTCATCAACTGTTCCTCCAAGCAAAATTACAAATCTAATAGATTCATGCCCATGATAAGCCAAAATTCCATACTAGTAGCTCTGGATTAGCTCATCTTGTGTAAGATTTCTTTTGTGAACTCCCAACTTTTTTAAAAAGTGAAAAAAAAGAGACTTTTTCACACATTCTTGTATTATTGTGTTCATATTTAGAATTTTTGTGCAGTGTGGTTCTAGGCAAATTGGGTTACCTCGGGCCATCTTCAGATATCTGGATATTCCATTTAAAAACAAATTTACGGGTGGATCTTTTGGGATTCAATTCACAGGGATTTTATTGTTGTTAAATTTTACCCTTGTGAAAAACTACAGTAAATAATAAGTTCAACCATTTGTTAGCTAAGTACTGCTTAGTTGATGTGTTTTTACCAATGTCTGGAGGTATAGGAATGAATAATTGTCATGATTTATCAGAACTGTTACATTTGATATAACAAGGTGGGCTCTACAGGCATGAAAGTAGTAGAGTTGTTACAACTGATTTGATTTATAAGACTCTTGTAAGATCTTAACATAACAATTTCTTGTCCTAAATGAATGAGAGGTAAGTTTGAGGAATGGTTTGCAATGGGTTGTGACTTTTGAGTATTATCCAGCCCCGGCCCAAACAATGTACAGTTAAACTGTAGTAAGATCATATAATTTACTACATCAATGGTAAATGCTTAAGTAATAAAGTTTGCCAGGAATGCTTCTTGGGATTTCATTTTTCTGGAGTTTCTGTGGCTTTCTGTGGCTTCTGTAGACATACAGTAAGGCATGAATCTCTACAGTGTGGAAACAGGATATTCAGCCCATTGAATCCACACTGACCCTCTGAACAGCATCCCACCCAGATCCAACCCCATCCCTGCATTATTTAGGACTAACTCACCTAATCTACACATCCCTGGACACTAGGCAATTTAGTATGGTCAACCCACCCAACTTGCATATCTTTGGACTGTGGGAGGAAACCAGATCACTTAGAGGAAACCCACACAAACAAGGGGAGCATTTCCAAATGCCACACAGCCACCTGAGCATGGAATAAAATCCTGGTCTTTGGCACTGAGGTGGCAGTGTTAACCACTGAGCTGCCTGGGCATTCTTGTCACTATAACCCTATTGGACCTTAGGACTGCTCTCTCTTAGAGACAGCTTCCAATGGTATAACCCAAGGATTATAATGCCCCAGGTGAGGGTAAGAGGAGAGGTTGAGAAAGACAGTCCAACATAGTAACAATAGACAATAGACAATAGACAATAGGTGCAGGAGTAGGCCATTCAGCCCTTCGAGCCTGCACCGCCATTCAATATAATCATGGCTGATCATTCCTAATCAGTATCCTGTTCCTGCCTTATCTCCATAACCCTTGATTCCACTATCTTTGAGAGCTCTATCCAACTCCTTCTTAAATGAATCCAGAGAGTGGGCCTCCACTGCCCCCTGTGGCAGAGCATTCCACACAGCCACCACTCTCTGGGTGAAGAAGTTTCTCCTGAGCTCTGTCTTAAATGGTCTACCCCGTATTTTTAAGCTGTGTCCTCTGGTTCGGCACTCACCCATCAGTGGAAATATGTTTCCTACTGCCAGAGTGTCAAATCCTTTCATAATCTTATACGTCTCAATCAGATCCCCTCTCAATCTTAGAAACTCAAGGGTATACAAGCCCAGTCGCTTCAGTCTTTCAGTGTAAGGTAATCCTGCCATTCCAGGAATTGACCTCGTGAACCTACGCTGCACTCCCTCAATAGCCAGAATGTCTTTTCTCAAATTTGGAGACCAGAACTGCACACAGTACTCCAGGTGTGGTCTCACCTGGGCCCTGTACAGCTGCAGAAGCACCTCTTTGCTTCTATACTCAATTCCTCTTGTTATGAAGGCCAGCATGCTGTTAGCCTTCTTCACTACCTGCTGTACCTGCATGCTTGCCTTCATTGACTGGTGTACAAGAACACCCAGATCTCTCTGTACTGCCCCTTTACATAAATTGATTCCATTTAGGTAGTAGTCTGCCTGCCTGTTCTTGCTACCAAAGTGGATAACCATACATTTATCCACATTAAACTGCATCTGCCATGCATCTGCCCACTCACCTAACTTGTCCAGGTCACCCTGTAATCTCTTAACATCCTCATCACTTTTCACCCTGCCACCCAGCTTTGTATCATCAGCAAATTTGCTAATGTTATTGCTGATACCATCTTCTATATCATTAACATATATTGTAAAAAGCTGTGGTCCCAGCACGGATCCCTGCGGTACCCCACTGGTCACTGCCTGCCATTCCGAAATGGAGCCGTTTATCACTACCCTTTGTTTCCTATTAGCCAACCAATTTTCAATCCAATCTAGTACTTTGCCCCCAATACCATGCACCCTAATTTTACTCTCTAACCTCCTGTGTGGGACTTTATCAAAAGCTTTCTGAAAGTCCAGGTACACTACATCTACTGGATCTCCCTCGTCCAACTTCATAGTTACATCCTCAAAAAATTCAAGAAGATTAGTCAAGCATGATTTCCCGTTCATGAATCCATGCTGACTCTGTCCTATCCTGTTACTACTATCCAGGTGTGCAGTAAATTCATCCTTTATAATAGACTCCAGCATCTTTCCCACCACTGAGGTCAGACTAACTGGTCTATATTTACCTGCTTTCTCTCGCCCACCTTTCTTAAAAAGTGGTATAACATTTGCCACCCTCCAATCCTCAGGAACCGACCCCGAATCTATTGAACTCTGGAAAATAATCACCAACGCATCCACGATTTCCCGAGCCACCTCCTTCAGTACCCTGGGATGCAGACCATCAGGCCCCGGAGACTTATCAACCTTCAGACCTAACAGCTTCTCCAACACCAAATCCTGGCAAATATAAATTCCCTTAAGTTCAGGTCCTTCAGCCACTGTTACCTCAGGGAGATTGCTTGTGTCTTCCCAAGTGAACACAGATCTGAAGTACCCATTTAATTTCTCTGCCATTTCTTTGTTCCTAGTAATATATTCCCCTGTTTCTGTCTTCAAGGGCCCAATTTTTGTCCTAACCATTTTTTTGCCTTGCACATACCTAAAAAAGCTTTTACTATCCTCCTTAATATTCTTGGCCAGTTTACCTTCGTACCTCATTTTTCCTCAGCTGATGTATATGATATGAGGTGCTGGTGTTGGACCAGATGTGCATAAAGTCAGAAGTTGCATGACACCAGGTTATAGTCCAATCAGTGTATTTGAAATCACAAGCTTTTGAGTGCTGCTCCTTCATCAGGTGAAGTCAGCTAGAGTAGGATTTGAACCCATACTGTTGGTATCACTATGCATTGCAAATCAGCCATCCAGCCAACTGAGCTAACTAATCATTAGTTTTTATGGTATTTTGTTTATATATGTTATTATTATCTTGCTAAAATTGTTTACATTTACACAGTGTAGTTACAGAGATGGACTACCAACAAACTGCTTAGGATTACAAGAACATATTAAACCGTGCAATGATAATCTTTAGGAAATCTGAAAAAAAAAGTCTGGGTAAGAAATTGGATTTCATAATGCACACTCTTAAATGATACAAGAGCCCTTGAATTTGAAAATGGCATTATAATGGAAAGCATGCTGGATGGTATTTTGTTGCAGACGTTAACTTGTAGGCTGTGAAATTTCATTTGAAATATATATATCAGGTAGATAGTCAGGGCACAATGCTACTTTGATGCCTGTGCTGTCATTTTAGAGTTCAGAACTGATGCCCACCATTAGTATTGCGTAGTAGAACACAAATTAAACAACATGAAGGACCACAGTCACTGCTATTTAGAAGAGAATCAATGGCCATCATTGTTGTCAATTGTTTTCTTGTGCTATGTTCCTAACACAAAGATACAACTATACCACTGATTAGTAAATAGTGGTTGGGGAATTGGGGGAGCTTTGAGTTGATTGGGTTTGCGTATATCTGTGTGTTTGTGTAGTGTAGTATTGGGGTGGGGGGTTAAGAGGTTTGTTGAGGTGAATCTTGGAGAAAGGGCCCAAGATGTGTTGCTTGGAGGTGGGAGTCAGTTGTGAGTTGAAAGGTTAGTTTAATAGTTAATGAATTAGAGTAGGTCTTCAATTCTCTAACTTCTCCTGAAGTTAAAGTGTGTCATACCCTCTGTATTCTCACTGTTGATGGACACTTTCTGGGGGTTTCAGATGCAGGGGTCTTTCCCATTGGAAAATTCAATTTTCCAGGCAATTCCTATGGAATTTTCTTCATTGGAGATTTTGCATGGACTTGGTGCACAGTCTACACTACTCCAATGACTCTCTGTCATTAGAATATCTAGGCCAATGATTCCAGAAACTTAGCACTTGCAGAGAAAGAAAACTGCAAATCTTAACACTTGAATGCTGCAACCTGGAATACTCCTGCCTGATGAGCACAAGCCCAGTCTCTGGCTCATTAGCATACTCAGCCCTTAAAACAATATTACACCACCTTGATTTGGGAATGATATTTATTCAAGATTGGTGGTTTCTGCAGTGAGTCTTTATGTGATTTAACAGACCATTTTCTGACTTGCAGCCCTTTGTGCATGAGTGGCAAGATGCCCTATGTGGTAGTGAGATTTGGTGTGCAGGATTTGTTTCCTTTTCTTACCTCCATCACTGCTCAGCCTCATCATTAAGGCATATGGCCTCAAAGCATGATGAAGCTTGATGGTTTTCAAATGGTCAGCATTCCAGGGAAGGACAAAGAAAGCTACAAAGATACTAAAGCTGTCCCTGAAGTATGGTAGCCTTAACATTAATGATTAGGAGAATCTTGTCATAGATCATTCAAGACCATCTGCCACTTCCAATTTAGTTTCTGCTTTATTTCTTCCCTCAGTTGCTGCTACATTACATGTCATATTTTTTGATAGTTGTTTCAAAAATCTACAGGGGTGGTGTGGCCAGCACTGAAATATATTGATGGCTTCAATATTTCTGAAGAAGCCAGTTGTTCCAAGACCTGGTGCACTAATAGATAATCTCTTTTAGAATACAGCTATGATGGGAAAACATATGCCCTCTGTTCAGAGTAAAATAAGCTGCTAGAAGGAGGAGGTGGAGAAGGAGGAGAAAAGTACTCAACAGGAGGTCATCCATGTTCACAAAACAGTTTTGTCACCTGACCGTCAGTGAGAGGCAATGCGTGAGACACCTCTGCCAAACTAAAAGCCCTCATTCAAATCTATTGCCTACTGCAGCCAGAACTGCAACACCATCACATAGCAAGATCACATTGTCAGCGTTGAGCAGGTAACCATGATGATGAACTTTTATGCATTTTGTTTCTTCCAGGCTTGAGTTGGAGATATTGGCAATATTTTGCAGTTTATCATACACTGGTGCATAAGAGAAGTTTCTGAGGCTCGTTATTCACAGAAAGCTAAATTCATTTCATTCCTTCTTGCTTGAGATGAGCAGGGATTGTGAGCATGAAGGTTTGTTGGAATTGTCGGTTTCCCCATGGTGCAGAGTATCATGAGCTGCACAAATAGTGTTTTCTCCGCACTGAATATCAACCCTGCAATGTACCAGAACAACAATATTCTGACAATGTCCAATTCTACCTCCTCCCCTCTACACACACACACACACACACACACACACACACACACACACACACACACACACACACACACACACACACACACACACACACACACACACGATTTTCTGCAGGTTGCTGCACCATCCTGCCAACATGTGGGGACAGCTTTTGTCACCACCTGTCAAGCAACAAGCTAAGGAACTAGACCATGCGATGGATAGTGTAAAAGACATAGTACCTTTCTGCACAAATTGTACCCAAAACACCTCAATCATGTGTGATAGTAGTAGCTGTAATGCCAATTTCTCATTCACAGCAGTCCCAAATTTTATCCTCCCTGTGACCGAACATCACATTTTCTTCTTAGCCACATTGCAAACTTAAAAATTATCATAAAATAAGTATTTCAAACATGATATATAAAGGGAATCTGATCATATTGCAAATAAAATTCAAACAATTATCCTTATACATTCTTTCTGTGTTTATCTTCTGTGGGTCTCTGCCGAGGGTTGGCACGGTGGCTCAGTGGTTAGCTCTTCTGCCACAAAGCACCAGGGACCCAGGTTCAATTGCAGCCTCAGGCAACTGTCTGCATGGATTTTCTCAGGGTTCTCGGATTTCCTCCCACAATCCAAAAATGTACAGCTTAGGTGAATTGGGCATGCTAAATTGTGCATAGTGTTCAGGGATGTGTAGGTTAGGTACATTAGTCAGGGATAAATACAGGATAACAGGGTAGGGGAATGGGTCTGGGTGGGTTACTCTTTGGAGGGTTGGTGTGGACCTTTTGGGCCAAAGGACCTGTTTCCACACTGTCGGGATTCTATTGTAGTGCTCCTACATAATGATGTTCCAGCAGCTATAACGTGGCTGGTTGAAAGCTTCCATGGCCTTCCAGGAGGAACTCAGACAGTCCTATATTTAGAATACTGGTTGCAGATTGCATCATCTTGGCATGGACAGCAGCAAGTTAGGCTGAATGACTAACATATAACATCAGGTGATGAGTTGAGATGGCAAGACAAATCACTTGAAAGAGACAGCAGATCACTCCGCCCAAAGCTACTGCCACTCCCTGAGTTGGTGCCTCAGCAATCTAACCTTTTGTAAGACAATAGCCGAACAACTATAACAACTTTGCATGCCCCTTTGTGCACTGCATGTTTCTGGCAGGTTTCCAGTGCACTAAGCATTTCATTGTACATGCCTGACAGCCTTACTCTGAGACTTGGTCCATCAGGAACAAGATCTGAGATCACAATAGAAGATGTTGTGTAAAACCCCATTCTCTGAGTAATCCTTTCCCCTTACACGTGGTGTAGTTCAATAATGCTCTGTTTTACCACACATATATCCTGCTTCTATTAATCCTCTAAAGTACACACAGCAGCAGTATTTAAACAGGAATTGCAAGTGAGAAATCAAGTGGCGATGTTCTTCAAAATCACTGTCACTTTTATGCACCTATATTTTTTGGACATGTTGCACTAGTTTTACATTTTCAAGGAGAAAAAAATAAAAGGGTAAGGTATCATATGTATTTAGTAAATCAGAAGAAATTGAGGTGAGGAGTAATAAGATATGAGAAGGCAAATTAGGTATAAGAATACCATTTTTGATAGCTTCAGTCCTGCCAATATCCACATTCTCAGCAATAATCATTCTAACAATGGCTATTGTCACCTCCTGCAGGAATGTTAGAACAATTAGGCACACCTCTCCTCTTCCATTAATTTGTACTTTATTTGGTTATGTGCTCTAACAAGTTGCAAAAGAGAGGGAAATGTGCCAATAAGTGATATATAAAATATTTGGGTGATGTGATAATTATATTTGCATATTTGACAATGAGTGTGAGGTTTGAAATGTAAGGTTTTTTAGAGTGCTAAGTACATGAACTGAACAGTATATGTTAGTTATGGATTGATAGAGATTGTTGGCGGTGGGGGGGGTGTGGAGTGGTGGGGGATGTGGTGAATTGAGTAGTGGGTAAGATCAGTAGTACAGTTGGTGGGATATGGCGTATTAAGACATGAATTCATTGACTTTGATTATTCATGTGAGGTAATTAAACTTCTTGTGGCAAGGTTTTCAGGGAAAGACTTTGTGATTGACTTCCATGGATACTTGAAGTTACTGCCTTTTCAGCATTGATTAAATTTCACCAGTCCTCTGGAGACAGATTTTACCATGTGGAAGGCATCATAAAATGGCACTAGGAAGGTTGGAATGTTAGTATGGCCATGGACTAACCAGTACTGGGCAGTAAATTAAATCAATTAACTGACCAGTTAACAACTTTCTGCTTCAGCTGTCATTTTATCAGAGCATTTTATTGTTGAGTGGGTAAACCAAGAGAGGAAATGAGCATCCCCAGAAGGTCCACAGAGGTTCTCACCAGTCCTGCAACAATGGCTGTTGCCTTGACTCTGCTACAACAGCTTGGGTTCACCTCTTCTACTACTGTGGCCTGGACATTTGTTCCTGGCATATTAGGAAAGCATCGAACCTCACTCTTAAATTCAATACAAGCTCATCAATGGATTTAAACATCACAAGTGTTGGGCTAAGCTCTTGAGGTGCTAGCTTTATGATTGGGCCGGCAGGTCTGAGAAATGGGCTGCCATCCTCAGTTGGACAACGATCCTGATGATGGCCTCTTTACTGGCTGCTGACTGTAAAAGCCTGCATAGGATTACTCCATCCACCTGCTTACCTCAGAACCTACTTACAGTCTTGGACATTGGACTTCCTAGTTTTTAATGAAATTCTCGCCCATATCTCGAGAAGGTTTCCTAGCTTCCACCAGACCTAGGACACCTTTCCTGTTTCGCACCTTCTGGATGTAATGTCAGAAAACCTGAATACCCTCACTGTCCCATGTTCAGCCATTTTTCTTTATTTCCCAAGTAAGATTCAGCATCTACAGGATTCTCAGCAAATGCTTCAGCAACAATGCCCTTTCTGTTTAAGAGATACAGGTTGACCTCAAGCAGGATTAGCAAGCATCAACATTATGTCCTAACTGATTCATGCAACCAATTAACAATGTTTAGTCCTGGCTGCACATTAAAATAAAATAAATACATAGGCAGCATGAAAATTCATGCCATCTACAAAACATCCAATTGTGAAAAATTAATTGTGCATCTTGATTTCTTTGTTTTTCAGAACTAACAAATTTAGCTGTAATATGCCCCCTTAATTTATAAAATTGCTGCAAATAATAATCAAAATATATATTGAACAAACAATGCTGTACCAATAATATCATCACTGTATGGTATGTCACTCCTTGACAGTGGTTAAACATTCTGCTGTTTGGCAAATGATAAAATCTATCAAGACAGATGCAGAGTACAGGAGAATATGTCACTGTTAGATTTCACAGTTGACTGTACACCAAATGTTTCTGCTTTCAGATTTCCAAACCTTCGCATAATACACCATGACATTAACAAAGGTAAATAAACTGTGTACATACATATTTTAACATCCTGTTGCAATAATTAATTTGCTTTACAAAACAATGATTAACTCCCTTTACCCAACATCACCAGTCAATGATAAGGACATGATGCTAGAAGTAATTTAATCGCTCAATTACAAAGTGGCATCTCTTTACCTTACATGCAAGGACAACATTGTGATAATTAAACAGACTGGTGTGGGCACATTACCACTGAGTACCACTAATATCAGAGCTTCTACAGCCCGACTGGATAGAGATTCATCATTCTCTGAGTGAAAATGTTCCCCTTCATCTCGGTCCTATATGAGCATAGAACATAGAACAGTACAGCACCCAGGTCCTTTAGCCCACCATATCTGTGCTAACTATGATGCCACTCAAACTAATCCCATTTGCTTATACATGGTCCATAACCCTCTATTCTCGGTCTGTTCATGCAACTAAATGCCTCTTGAACATTGCTATCGTATATGATTCTATCATGTCTCCTGGCAATGCATTCCAGGAG
Source organism: Chiloscyllium plagiosum (assembly GCF_037043375.1). Lineage (NCBI taxonomy): Eukaryota > Metazoa > Chordata > Chondrichthyes > Orectolobiformes > Hemiscylliidae > Chiloscyllium > Chiloscyllium plagiosum. The sequence continues at coordinate 76,136,772 of NW_028270142.1, forward strand.
ATCCTATGTATAAAAGAATTGCCTGACATATCTCCATTAAACATTACCCTTATCATTTTAAACCTATGCCCCCTAGTATTTGACATCTCCACCATGAGAAAAAGACTCCGATTATCCACCTATCCATGTCTCTCATAATTTTTCACACTTCTAGCAGTTTACCCCCTCATTTGGGCGGCACGGTGGCACAGTGGTTAGCACTACTGCCTCACAGTGCCAGAGACCCGGTTCAATTCCCGCCTCAGGCAACTGTCTGTGTGGAGTTTGCACATTCTCCCAGTATCTGCTTGGGTTTCCTCTGGGTGCTCCGGTTTCCTTCCACAGTCCAAAAACATGTGCAGGTTAGGTGAATTGGCCATGCTAAATTGCCCGTAGTGTTAGGTGAAGGGGTAAATATTGGAGAGTGGGTTGCTCTTTGGAGGGTCGGTATGGACTTGTTGGGCCAAAGGGCCTGTTTCCACACTGTAAGTAATCTAATCCTCCAATGCTTTAGCGAAAACAATCCAGGTTTGTCTAACCTGTCCTTAAAGCTAATACTCTCCATTCCAAGCAGCATCCTGGTAAGACTCTTTTGCACCCTCTTTAAAGCATCCATATCTGTCTAGTAGTGTGATGACCAGAACTTAATGAGATACTCCAAATATGGCCTAACTGATGTGTGCAACTTGACTTGCTCACTCTTATACTCATTGCCCCAACCAAGGAAAGCAAGGATGCTGTATGCCATCTTTACAATCTTCCTCTTGCATTTGACTTCCCAAAATGCATCACCTTATATTCATCCGGATTAAACTCTATCTGATATTTCTCTGTTTGACGAACCAACTGATCCATATCCTGCTGAATCCTTGAACAACCTTTCTCACTATCAACTCCAAGAATTTTTGTGTCATCTGTGAACTTACAAATCAAATGTCCTACATTTTCTTCCAAGACGACCAGAAATGCACACAACGCTGGTGCAGTCTAACTAATGTTCAATTCAACTGAAACAAGACTTTGTTGGAGCAAATTACTGCAGATGCTGGTATTTGAACTGAAAACAAAAAGTGCTGGAGATCACAGCAGGTCAGGCAGTATCCACGAAGAGAAAGTAACTTTTTTGTTCATGTTCTCAAATTATCTTGTAATAAAGGCTAACATGTCATTTACCTTCTAAATTGTTGCTGCATCTGCATGTTAACTTTCAGTGACTTACTTACAAGGACAATTTTGAACGTCTACATTTTCCAATTTCTCATTATTCAAGAAATACTCTGCACCTCCATTCCCCTACCAACGTGGACAACTTCACACTTTTCCATATTTTCATGCTCATGCCTGCACACTCCCAAATGATTCCACTTGAATGCTGTTGCTACAGGTTATGAACTAGGCTAATGCTGACACTTTCACACATCAGGGACCAGATTTTCATGTCTCCATCTATTTCAGCATAGAGATGGGGTTATTTAAAATGGCAAATGGAACCCAATTCTGCCAAGTGGGATTTTTATGGACCAGAATAAGGGTATAGATAATGAGACTGCATGCAACAATCCAACCCTTACCTATTCCATTGTAGTGGTAACCATTTTCATTAAGTCAGGATGATTCTGTTAAGAGATGACATTCTTGACATTTCAAAGGAGTTGTGAACCATGGGGGAAGCCGAGCTCGGAGTTGGGAACCATTTGATATGTAAGTTTGAAAGGTCTTATGAATTTGAAATGTCATAAGTATATAACACATTTGTGTGTTACCAATGCAATGATTGATTATAGGATTCTTTTTAAAAGCTAAGTTACCTTGAAAGTGAACAACATTAATTCAATGTTCAGATATAATAAAGTATTTTATCCAGTCGATAAAGTGCTTTTCTGCATTTAAAATGTATTGAGAACAAGATATTAATCTATCATCTGGACCCAGTGTTTTAATTTTTACATTGATTTAAAGTTCAAGTCTTTTAAATAGTTGATTATATACCTGGCTTATTTTCTATTATTTATAATTTATTATAATCTAATTATTGATTATTTATTTATTCGGGGACACGGGGCTCAATGGTTAGCACTGCAGCCTCACAGCTTCAGGGACCTGAGTTCAATTCCAGACTCTGGTGACTGTATGTTTGGAATTTGCACATTCTCCCCATGTCTGCGTGGGTTTCCTCTGGGTGCTTCAGTTTCCTCCCACAATCCAAAAATGTGCAGGTAAGGTGGATTAGCCATCCTAAATTGCCCATAGTATTAGGTGTATTAGTCAGAAGGAAATAGGTCTGGGTGGGTTACTCTTCAGAGGGTTGGTGTGGACTTGTTGGGCCAAATGGCCTGTTTCCACACTATAGAGAACATAATCTAATCTAAAAACCTATATACCCAAAAGGTCATGCTTTGAGCCATTGAGGAAAAACAAATGGGTGTCATCTATTCAAGCAACTTCAAAGTACCACTGAATTGAATTGGAAATGTTGCATATTGAATTATGCAACGGAATGTGATTAAGGTTGCATGGTTGATCTCCAGGTCCCACCAGTGGATTTAGCTGAGGAGGATTTGCCAAAGAGAAAATGAGATTTGTCTGATTGACAATTTTATGAGCAAACAATAGAACTGAAATATTTGAGAAGGCTTTGAATGGCTGTTTACTTCAACAGATTTATGAAGAATTAAAAAGGAAGATTTTTTTATTTTCGCTGAAGCAAGTCTGAGTGCCTTTGTTTGAGGTACAGGCTTATCAGCTCCAAGCAATGGTATTTATTTAAAGTTAAATTTAAATTTAATCACTTCATGACCATTTCAAAAACTTCCACGTGTTATCATAGAACTCATGAGCTCTGCATGTAGTGGCTGTGAAGGGGACATGGAGGATAGATGGATGTAGGGAAGTATTAAGGAGCACAACAGTGGTGGGAACGCATATGAGGAGGGAAGTGAGGGTTAAGACTAGAACGCTGAAACACTAATTTATGGAATTTGGTTGATATCCCAGTGAATGAAAGGATTCTTCTAACATGCATAACTCAGGACTATTTAGGGTTTACTTCCAGAGACAGCGGCCTTAACTCCAGTCTATCTGCTCCAACTCACTATGAAATAACATGGGCAGGCATGCTGAGAACGGAGTTTGACAGCATTATCAGAAAATGTGAATCCTGTCTTCACAATGAAAATCTGGGCTCATGTCACAAAATCAGATATTGGAGATCTGAAATTTAAAAAAAAACCAGAAATGATGGAAATGCTCAGGGGTGGCATTGTTAGTGGTAAGAAACAAAATTACATCAGCCTTTCAATGATTTAAAACATTAAGATCTGTTTCTTTCTCGACTGATGTTGCCTGACATGTTAGGTATTTCAGCATTTCCTGGTCTCTACCTTCCAATGTCAGATGGATATCCAAAATACCTGAAACTGCAAAAATGAAGGGATTATAGTCATTTGTAGCTGAGTTGGAATCTGTGTATATCATTGAGTGAACTTATTTTATAGTGTTCTCCAGTGTTAAATGTGTTTTTTTTTAAAATATGCTTTCCTAGGAAAGGTCAGATTTTGTTGTCCATGCCTTGCTGCCTTGACAAGGTGGTAGTGGGCAACATTTGAAGATTGCTGCTCTGGTGTAGATAAATCTTCTGTTAGGAATAAAGTTTGAGGATTTTGACAGAATGACAGTGAAGAAACCAGGATATAATCGTAAGTCAGTACATGACATGCAAGTGATGATGTTCCCATGTGTCTGTATCCTCGCTCTTTTGGGCTGAGTTTGGAAGTTTGAAAGGTGTTGTCGAAGGAGTAATAACTAATGTATTTTACAAAGTATTGATTAATTGTTATTTACTGCTTCTCTTGCTATACTATACAATTTGTACCTACATTAACAACATCTTCTATGCTTTTGAAAAACATGCCAAGGTTCAAAGCACAATGAAGTATAATTAGTAAGAAAACTAATTAACTCAAATCAAGGTCTTTTGTATACAATAGAGATTATGGCACTTCATCAGTATGTCTTATCAATGTATAAACTCCCTGCATTTGTGCAGTTTCAATTATTCTTTTGAACCAACTACTGGGAAGTTCAATAGGACCTCATTTTAATAACACACACAGATACAAGATTATAAGAAATATGACCAGGAGTAGGGAGTTTGGCCCCTCAAACTTGCGCCACAATTCAATGGGATCATGGCCGATCTGACAGTTCTCATGTCCACTTTCTTGCCCTTTCCTCATAATTCTTGATTCCTCTAATGATCAAGAATCTGTTTATCTCACTCTTAAATATACACAAAATCTTTGCTCCCATAGCTGTGGCAAGGAATGCCAAAGACATGGACTGATACATTTGATAATATGCTTTTCACATTGATGAAGTAAAAATGTAGAAGGCTGAATCTTCCCATGTTTTGGCTAAGAAGTTTCAAGGAGTTTTTCCCCACCATGCTCCTTGACAACTTTCTCACACAACCTTCCACTGCTCCCCTCATGAATTATACTTTCAGGCTCTATGGTGTCCTTCTTATGCAAGCATGTGGCAGCAGAGATGGGATATCTCACCACTAATGGAACCATGTGTCAGTCACATCACTGGTACCATTTTTAAACCCAGCTGTGCATTTCTTCAAACACTGCAATCCAGGATCTGCCCTTTATACTTTTCTGCTTCACCAATGTGATGTCAAAACATGAATGATGTTGGCAACCTGGCTTGGAGGATTGGACCTGGATGCAGTGATAGAAAGAAAGGTCATTCTCTTTCTTGTGGATCATCAAAGGTGGCAAAAGCATTAAACACAACCATCCTAGACAAGGATAGTGCCCTGGGTTAATGACATTTCATGAACCAAAAGAAATGCCAGTAGTGCTGGCAGAAGAATGATTTTCTGAATTCCGCAAAGGTAATTGCCATTGTCTCTTTCTTTGCTCACACTCACTCTAAATCTGTTACTGCACACTAACATCACCAAAGCTAATGATCTACAACTCTCATTAATGCATGCAGCATTTGCACTGAATTATTGTCATCCAATTTTAATTTCTAAACCACTAATACTTTCTGCCCTCTGAACTAAGTTACAACACCTTCGCTACTCCTGTACCACCACTAGCAGTTCTTCCACTCATTTTCATCTCTCCTTTGTTTCAATGAAGAAAAATGGCCTCATAACAAATCAGAAAGGGCCAAGATTTCGCTTGGAAGAAAAAATATAACTTGTGGAACAAAAGGAACAATAGCAACACAGGCATAAAATTGGCTGAGTATTAGGAAACAGAGAGTAATGGTCAACAAATATCTTTTGGGTTGGAAAAAAAGTTGGTGGCCACCTTGCTAAATCAGAACCAGCAGAAAGCTCAGCAGAGCTGCATGGTATTGTTGCTCAACATGAGCTACAAGAGAGGGATGAGGGACCTCGATGCCATTTCAGGTTCCCTTTCCTCTCAAGGAGGCAGGGTAGTGCCAGCAAGAATTCACATAGAAGAGGAATCATAGTCAGGCTCTGCAGAAATTTCCTTCCAAGACACTCCAAAGTTTCCAGATTCCTCCACCTCCACCTCCACCCTGCCTGTGATCCACAACTGTATAGACATTGCAGCTGAGGAGTATCTGGGTAGTATACCCTCAGCATGCCCGGGCCCTGTAGGTACAAATGTCCTGGGGATTGTCCCCCAAATCTTCCAGGCCACCATGTTGCATTACAGAGCAGACTACCTCCATCCCAGTAGGCTTTGGGAATAACCTGAGAAATAATGGGAGGGCAAATAGAAAACAATTACTCCAAGACTGCAGAGGTATGATGGGTGACATCATTATAAATGTACTTTCATATTTCTAACTATATATGCATTTTCACTCAACTGATCAACTGTCATTTTAACAATATGTGGCTACCTTGTCGGTGTTATGCCGCCTCTTCAGACATACCAAGAAGTTATGTTAAGGGGCATTGGTCATCCATGAGAAGCATCTTGCATAACAGCAGGTTTTAGGGAAATCTTCGATCTTTACATTCATGAAGACAGCCAAGACTTGATGGTTTAATGAGAAGATCACTGACGCAAAAGGTAATTAGCTGAAGCTAAAACTACATGCCTTGAAAAAGGGCCTTGCCTATTCTAGTGTTCCAAAATGATGGCCACCTCCTGTGCGTGACTGCATGATCATTGATGAGTGCACACTTCTCTGAAGGCAAAGTTTCATTCCACCTTTGTGTTTAGCAAGGGAGTGCACATTTGTTCAAAGGTGGGAAATTACCACCTGCTCATCTACTGTCCACAGTCAGCCTTATTGCTCAGACATACACACTGCTCCTGTACACCAAAAATAAACCAGACTCTGCGAATATGTTGGCAGCCAAATTTCTACCTTATTGCGCTGTTGAGATTTGTCCACCTATTGAAGCCAGGGCAGTGGTGACTTGCAAAGTCACCCCCTCTCCACTCCCCCCCCACCCCCAACACACACACACCTCCAGCAGTACCCTGTGACTTCTCAGATATTTACCATACAAACCTGTTCAAAATTTCATCATCTCTGGAGCAGATAGGATTTAAACACTGGTCTCCTGGCTCAGGAGTAGAGACACTATCTTGGCATCACAAAAGCCTCTGGATTAGATCGTACCCCTACATCTGGAGTTGGTCCCTTCACTATAATTAAGCCCTCAGCAAGACAGCATTATGCAACCTACCCCCGGCAGGAGTTTCTCTCATTATGCTACTCTGCATGGAATACCCCTTGACATTTACTGCCAAAAACCCCAGGGAAGACTGCAGCCAATCCCCAAACTGAAAGGACATGGATCCACAGATCTTAGTTGCAGCAAGTGCCTGAATGACATGGCTGACCACTTGTACAACTGAGCTTGAATAATGCACTCGACGGAATTTTGCTTAAAGCTCTGACTGATTGTTAAAAATCAGACAACACCAGGTTATAGTCCAAAAGGTTTAATTGGAAGCACTAGCTTTCGGAGTGCTGCTCCTTCATCAGGTGGTTGTGGAGGACACAATTGTAAGACACAGAATTTATAGCAAAAGTTTACAGTGTGATGTAACTGAAATTATACACTGCAAAATACCTGGATTGTTTGTTGAGTCTTTCATCTGTTTGAACACCATGATAGCATTCTTTGTTTTCAAATGGCTACAGGAAAGTTTACTTTGTATTTTGACCCCTTGTTGTCCCTACTCAGAGTACTTTTGATGAAGACAGAGTGAAGGAAAAGTCATTCTTTATTTTCAAAGTCGAATGAACTTTATTTTAGGTTTATAGTTGAGGGACCTTTGAGTTCCAAAGAGTCAAGGAAACCTTATTTTACTTGCTGAGCTGCAAGGTTAGTATTCAAACATTTTGTCACCATACTAGCCTCATCAGCGAGCCTCCGGGTGAAGCACTGGTGGTGTGGCCCACTTTCTATTTACGTTTTTAGGTTTCCTTGGGTTAGTAATGTCATTGCCTGTGGTGACATCATTTCCAATGATGTCATTTCCTGTTCTTTTTCTTGGGGGGTGATAAATGGGATCCAAGTTAATGTGATTGTTGATAGAATTCCGGTTGGAATAAAAACATTGACGTGGATTCCATTTACCAACCTTGAGAAAAAGAACAGAAAATGACATCACCATAGGAAATGACATCACCAACTTAAGGAAACCTCAACATATAAATAGAAAGTGGGCCATACCACCAGTGGTTCATCGGGAGACTTGCTGATGATGTTACTTAGTATGGTGACGAAATGTCTGAAAATGAACCTTCCAGCTCAGTGAGCAAACCTACATCCAGAACCTCAAACTGAGCTACAAATCTTCACACAAGTCACTATTTAGTTTTCTGTTTAAAAGGAATATATTGACAGCTGTTGCTACCGCTTCATACTCCACTACCTGATCGAAATGACTGCTAGGTGTTTTAAAGAGTACCTGGAACAAGCAACAGATATTGTATCAAGGACCCAGGGATAGATGTGGACAACTCTGCAGTTAGACTACGAGCAGGGTAAAAGACCTATCTCTGGGTAGTGTTAGAAGGGGTCATAGTGCTCTAATTCTACATGTCTAAGACTTAGGCTGCAATGAGAATTTATTTGAAGCTTTACCCCAGCACAGCCACTTCCCACAAATTAAAAACATAAAAATAATCCAGTAAAGGACCCAGCAATAATATGCCTGCTAACAAATTGGGACAAGTGTCCCTTCATCCTACATGGGAGAACAGTCTCAGACAATATCTTTCAAAAAGTGGCTCAAATGGATAGAAATCTAGAACAGCCCAGACTGGCTCTGGACCATGGGTTCCATAGCCCAAGCCATAACTCCAGGAAAGGTAAGAGAGGTAGGCAGTTAGTGCAGGAGTCTTCTGTGGAAATCTCCATTTCAAACCAGTATGCTGTTTAGGAAAATGTAAGTGGTGATGGATTCTCAGGGGATATAGGGAGGAAAGACATCAATCTGAGACTGGTACAATTGAGAACAGAAATGAGTCAAACAGTCAGGGCAGGCAGGGACAAAGCAGAGAGCAAGGTAGGCGTGATTAATTAAACTGCAATTATTTCAATGCAAAGGGCCCAACAGGGAAGGCAGATGAACTCAGGGCATGGTTCGGAACATGGGATAAGGATATCATAGCAATTATAGAAACATGGCTCAGAGATGGATAGGACTGGCAGCTTAATGTTCCGAGATACAAATGATACAGGAAGGATAGAAAGGGAGACAAGAGAGGAGGAGTGGCATTTTTGATAAGGGAAGTATTATAGCTGTACTAAGGGAGGATATTCCCGGAAATACATCCAGGTAAGTTATTTGGGTGGAACTGAGAAATAAGAAAAGGATGATAACCTCATTGGGATTGCATTATAGACCCCCTAATAGTCAGAGGGAAATTGAGAAACAAATTTGTAAGGAGAACTCAGCTATCTGTAAGAATAATAGAGTGGTCATGATAGGGGATTTTAACTTTCCAAACATAACACAATGGCAGTCCCAGTCGAAGGGTTTAGATGGAGAGGAATTTGTTAAGTGTGTACAAGAAAATTTTCTGACTTTAGTATGTGGATGGACCTACTAGGGAAGGTGTGAAACTTGACCTACTCTTGGGAAATAAGGCAAGGCAGGTGACTGAGATGTCAGTGGGGGAGCACTTTGTGAACAATAACCATAATTCTATTAGATTTAAAATAGTGATTGAAAAGGATAGACAGGATCTAAAAGTTGAAGTTCTAAATTGGAGGAAGGCCAATTTTGACGGTATTCGCAAAGAACTTTCAAAATCTGCCTGGAGGCACATGTTCGCAGGTGAAGGAATGATTGAAAAATGGGAAGCCTTTAGAAATGAGATAATGAGAGTCCAGAGAAAACATATTCCTCTTAGGATAGGATAGATCAAGTGAATCCTTAGAAGAGTATAAAAGCAGTAGGAGTATACTTAAGAGGGAAATCACGATGGCAAAAAAGGGACATAAGATAGCTTTGGCAAATAGAATTAAGGAGAATCCAAAAGGTTTTTACAAATACATTAAGGACAAAAAGGTAACTAGGGAGAGAATAGGGCCTTTCAAAAATCAGAAAGGCGGCCTTTGTGTGGAGCAGCAGAAAATGGGGGAGATACGAAATGAGTATTTTGCATCAGTATTTACTGTGGAAAAGGACATGGAAGATATAGAATGTAGGGAAATAGATGGTGACATCTTGAAAAATGTCCATATTACAGAGGAGGAAGTGCTGGATGTCTTGAAATGCATAAAAGTGGATGAATCCCTAGGACCTGATCAGGTGTACCCTGGAACTTAGTGGGAAGCTAGGGAAGTGATTGCTGCGCATATTACTGAGATATTTGTATCATTGATAGTCACAGGTGAGGTGCCGGAAGACTGGAGGTTGGCTGACGTGGTGCCACTGTTTAAGAAGGATGGTAAGAACAAGCCAGGGAACTATAGACCAGAGAGCCTGACGTCAGTGGTGGGCAAGTTGTTGGAGGGAATCCTGAAGGACAGGGTGTACATGTATATGGAAATGCACGGACTGATTAGGGGTAGTCAGCATGGCTTTGTGTGTAGAAAATCATGTCTCACAAACTTGACTGAGCTTTTTTGAAGAAGTAACAAAGAGGATTGGTGAGGGCAGAGTGGTAGAAGTGATCTATATGGACTTCAGTCAGGCGTTTGACAAAGTTCCCTATGGGAGACTGGTTAGCAAGGTTAGATCTCATGGAATATAGGGAGAACTAGCCATTTGGATAAAGAACTGGCTCAAAGGTAGAAGACAGAGAGTGATGGTGGAGGGTTGTTTTTCAGACTGAAGGCCTGTGACCAGTGGATTGCCACAAGGAACTGTGCTGCGTCCACTATTTTTCATCATTTATATAAATGATTTGGATGTGAGCATAAGAGGTATAGTTAGTAAGCTTTCAGATGACAATAAAATTGGAGATGTAGTGGATAGCAAAGAAAGTTACCTCAGATTACAATGGTATCTTGTTCAGATAGGCCAATGGGCTGAGGAGTGGCAGATGGAGTTTAATTCAGATAAATATGAGGTGCTGCATTTTGCAAAAGCAAATCTTAGCAGGACTTATACACTTAATGGTAAGGTCATCGGGAGTATTGCTGAACAAAGAGACCTTGGAGTGTAGGTTCAAAGCTCCTTGAAAGTGGAGTCGCAGCTAGATAGGATAGTGAAAGCGGCGTTTGGTATGCTTTCCTGTGGGCGGCACGGTGGCACAATGGTTAGCACTGCTGCCTCACAGCGCCAGAGACCCGGGTTCAATTCCCGACTCAGGCGACCGACTGTGTGAAATTTGCACATTCTCCCCGTGTCTGCGTGGGTTTCCTCCGGTTTCTTCCCACAGTCCAAAAATGTGCAGGTCAGGTGAATTGGCTACGCTAAATTGCCCGTAGTGTTAGGTGCAGGGGTAAATGCGGGGAAATGGGTCTGGGTGGATGCATTTCGGTGGGTCGGTGTGGACTTGTTAAGCCGAAGGGCCTGTTTCCACACTGTAAGTAATCTAATAAAAAGTGGGCGGCACAGTGGTTAGCACTGTTGCCTCACAGCTCCTGTGACCTGGGTTTAATTCCCGCCTCAGGCGACTGACTGTGTGGAGTTTGCACGTTCTCTCTGTGTCTGCGTGGATTTCCTCCGGGTGCTCCGGTTTCCTCCCACAGTCCAAAGATGTGCAGGTCAGGTGAATTGGCCATGCTAAATTGCCCGTAGTGTTAGGTAAGGGGTAAATGTAGGGGCATGGGTGGGTTGTGCTTCGGCGGGTCGGTGTGGACTTGTTGGGCCGAAGGGCCTGTTTCCACACCGTAATGTAATCTAATCTAATCTAATGACAGACATGAGACTTATTGGTCAGAGTATTGAGTACAGGAGTTGGGAGGTCATGTTGCTGCTGTACAGGACATTGGTTAGACCACTGTTGGAATATTGCATGCAATTCTGGTCTCCTTTCTATCGGAAAGATGTTGTGCAACTTGACAGGATTCAGAAAAGATTTACAAGGATGTTGCCAATGTTGGAGGATTTGAGCTATAGGGAGAGGTTGAACAGGCTGGGGCTGTTTTCCCTGGAGCGTCGGAGGCTGAGGAGTGATCTTCTAGAGGTTTACAAAATTATGAAGGGCATGGAGAGGATAAATAGACAAAACCTTTTCCCTGGGGTGGATGAATCCAGAACTAGAGGGCATAGTTTTAGGATGAGAGCGGAAAAATATAAGAGACCTAAGGGGCAACTTTTTCATACGGAAGGTGGTATGTGTATGGAATGAGATGCCAGAGGAAGTGGTGGAGGCTGGTACAATTGCAACATTTAAAAGACATTTGGATGGGCATATGAATAGGAAGTGTTTGGTAGGATATGGGCCAGGTGCTGGCAGGTGGGACTAGATTAGGTTGGGATATCTTGTTGGCATGGACGGGTTGGACTGAAGGGTCTGTTTCCATGCTGTATGCCTCTGTGACTCTATGACTGTATATAGTAAGAAACATATAACAAATTAGAAAAGGCAGCCACTAAGATAACCATAACAGTAGCAATAACATGCAACCTAGAACATTTCCATGGGCAACAAGCTGAGATTTGATCACTGTGGGATTGATTAGAAATCACTATTGATGAATTGGAAAAGTTAAAACTTGAATCGCAGGGCACCAGACTACAGGAAAATCTGATCCAAATGGGACAGTTCCAGTCACAATTCGAAAAAAACTACTCTGGTGATAGGAGGGCCCTTGGAGACTGGTAGGCAGCCTCAGCGTACAGTGGCAAGCTGGAACAATGGTGTAGATAGCTCCAAACAGCTGAATATGTTTTGCAAGACTGCATCATGGAGCAATATACACCAGGCCTGAGTACTGAGCATTCAAAGTGCCAGAAATATAATCTGTAGTGAATCAGGTCTCTGCCCAGAATGTGAAAATTTGTGCCTTTGGAGTCCTGTGGCCCGATGGATATAACGAGAAGCCTCAAACTGACACATCCACACCCATTCCCAGATGGGGACTCTTGGCACCTTTCTCCCAGGTGACTACACCTTTGGACCCACTCCTGACCCATAGCTGAAACCAGAGCCCATGAATCGTGTGGTCAGCCAGCATCAAACAGCTGATTGTCACACTGCATACACAACACCCAGGCTAGCCATCAAGCTGGCAGACATCACTAAAGGCACTATTTAATTCTACTTCAGGCCCATATACATTTTTTGATGAGGTCTACCAACAGTCCACTATACATGGACTGGAGACTACTGAGCAAACCAAATTGGTCACCATGGACCTTAGTCCAATGGTCCATTTAACCTTACCCTAAAAGCAACAATTACAGAAGGGGACCTAGAATGAAGGCAGCTGTCCTCACTGCCATAGGGCAGGATAAGACAAACCCCATAACAGCACGACATAAGTGCCAACAATAACAAGGGGAGCACTCTGGGTCCATTTTAGAACATAGAACATAGAAGAATACAGCGCAGTACAGGCCCTTGGGCCCTCGATGTTGCGCCGATCCAAGCCCACCTAAACTACACTAACCCACTATCCTCCATATACCTATCCAATGCCCTCTTAAATGCCCATAAAGAGGGAGAGTCCACCACTGTTACTGGCAGGGCATTCCATGAACTAACGACTCGCTGAGTGAAGAACCTACCCCTAACATCAGTCCTATATCTACCCCCCCTTAATTTAAAGCTATGCCCCCTTGTAATACCCGACTCCATACGCGGGAAAAGGTTCATACTGTCGACCCTATCTAACCCCCTAATCATCTTGTACACCTCAATCAAGTCACCCCTAAACCTTCTTTTCTCTAGTGAAAACAGACCCAAGTGCCTCAGTCTTTCCTCATACGATTTTCCTTCCATACCAGGCAACATCCTGGTAAACCTCCTCTGCACCCGTTCCAATGCCTCCACATCCTTCCTATAGTATGGCGACCAAAACTGCACACAATATTCCAGATGCGGCCGTACCAGAGTCTTATACAACTGCATCATGACCTCAGGACTCCGGAACTCAATTCCTCTACCAATAAAAGCCAGTACGCCATATGCCTTCCTCACCGCACTATTTACCTGGGTGGCAACTTTCAGAGATCTGTGTACATGGACACCAAGATCCCTCTGCTCATCCACACTACCAAGTATCCGACCATTAGCCCAGTACCCCATCTTTTTGTTATTCTTCCCAAAGTGAATCACCTCGCACTTAGCTACATTGAATTCCATCTGCCACCTTTCTGCCCAGCTCTGCAGCTTCTCTATATCCTGCTGTAACCTGCCACATGCTTCCTCACTGTCAACAACTCCTCCGACTTTCGTATCATCCGCAAACTTGCTCACCCAACCTTCTAACCCCTCTTCCAGGTCATTTATAAAAATGACAAACAGCAATGGTCCCAAAACAGATCCTTGCGGAACACCGCTAGTGACGGCACTCCATGAAGAAACTTTGCCATCAACTACTACCCTCTGTCTTCTTCCATCCAGCCAATTCCTCATCCAAACCTCTAACTCACCCTCAATGCCATATCTCCGTATTTTCTGCAGTAGCCTACCATGGGGAACCTTATCAAACGCCTTACTAAAATCCATATATACCACATCTACCGCTTTCCCCTCATCAACCTCCTTTGTCACCTTTTCAAAGAATTCAATAAGGTTTGTGAGGCACGACTTGCCCTTCACAAAACCATGCTGACTATCCTTGATCACATTATTCCTATCTAGATGTGCATAAATCCTATCCCTTACAATTCTCTCTAAGACTTTGCCCACAACAGAAGTGAGACTCACCGGCCTATAGTTACTAGGGCTATCCCTACTCCCCTTTTTGAACAAGGGAACCACATTTGCTATCCTCCAGTCTTCTGGGACTACTCCTGTAGACAAAGAGGACATAAAAATCAAGGCCAATGGCTCTGCAATCTCCTCCCTTGCTTCCCAGAGAATCCTAGGATAAATGCCATCAGGCCCAGGGGACTTATCTATTTTCACCTTTTCCAGGATTTCCAACACCTCTTCTCTACATACCTCAAAGCCATCCATTCTACTTATTTGTGCCTCAGTATTCTCATCGACAACAATGCCCTGTTCCTGAGTGAATACTGAAGAAAAGTATTCATTCAGTGTCTCCCCAATCTCTTCCGCCTCCACACGCAACTTCCCCCTACTATCCTTGACTGGACCTATTCCTACCCTAGTCATTCTTTTATTCCTAACATACCTATAGAAAGCCTTAGGGTTTTCCCTAATCCTATCTACTAAGGACCTTTCATGTCCCCTCCTTGCTGCTTTTAGCTCTCTCTTCAGGTCCTTCCTGGCTACCCTATAACTCTCAATCGCCCCAATTGAACCTTCACGTCTCATCTTGAGATAGGCCGCCCTCTTCCATTTAACAAGGGATTCCAATTCCTTATTAAACCACGGCTCCCTCGCACGACCCTTTCCTTCCTGCCTGACAGGTACATAATTATCAAGGACACTCAATAGTTGCCCCTTGAACAAGTTCCACATATCATTTACACTCTTGCCTTGGAGTCTACTTTTCCAAGCCACACATCCTAAGTCATGCCTCACCGCATCATAATTTCCCTTACCCCAGCTATAATTCTTGCCCTGTAGTACACACTTATCCCTCTCCATCACGAGTGTAAAAATCACCGAATTATGGTCACTATCCCCAAAGTGCTCACCTACCTCTAATTCTAACACCTGGCCTGGTTCGTTACCCAGAACCAAATCCAGTATGGCCTCACCTCTTGTTGGCCTGTCTACATATTGTCCGGGTTTTCGGGGACATGACCTGCACCTTTCTTAGCAACAAACAATGGGAAAACTGGGTCTGAACCTTAGTCTTCCATGCCTCAGAAAGAGGGAGGGGGCGCATGTCTGGGATTCGACCCCTCCAACACCTCTTGTAATGAGACTTGGGTCCTCTGCAACTTAATCGCTATATGGGAAAGGGACTTGAGGGCACATTTATCATCTGGAAAATCAGTCTGCATAAGCACGATCTGGGCTTCTTTTAGCCCCTCCTGCAACTTGGAGGACTGAACAAAGCGGCAGGAATGCGCCAAGAAATCCCAGACAGATTCCCCCTCTATTCTGGATTAGTGGTGCTGGAAGAGCACAGCAGTTCAGGCAGCATCCAAGGAGCTTCGAAGTCGACATTTCGGGCAAAAGCCCTTCATCAGGAATAAAGGCAGTGAGCCTGGAGCGTGGAGAGATAAGCTAGAGGAGGGTGGGAGTGGGGAGAAAGTAGCATAGAGTACAATGGGTGAGTGGGGGAGGGAATGAAGGTGATAGTTCAGGGAGGAGAGGGTGGAGTGGATAGGTGGAAAAGGAGATAGGCAGGTAGGACAAGTCTGGACAAGTCGTGGGGACAGTGCTGAGCTGGAAGTTTAGAACTAGGGTGAGGTGGGGGAAGGGGAAATGAGGAAGCTGTTGAAGTCCACATTGATGCCCTGGGGTTGAAGTGTTCCGAGGCGGAAGATGAGGCGTTCTTCCTCCAAGCGTCTGGTGGTGAGGGAGCGGTGGTGGAGGAGGCCCAGGACCTCCATGTCCTCGGCAGAGGGGAGGGGGAGTTGAAATGTTGGGCCACGGGGCGGTGTGGCTGATTGGTGTGGGTGTCTCGGAGATGTTCCCTAAAGCGCTCTGCTAGGAGGCGTCCAGTCTCCCCAATGTAGAGGAGACCGCATTGGGAGCAACGGATACAATAAATGATATTAGTGGATGTGCAAGTAAAACTTTGATGGATGTGGAAGGCTCCGTTAGGGCCTTGGATAGAGGTGAGGGAGGAGGTGTGGGCGCAGGTTTTACAGTTCCTGAGGTGGCAGGGGAAAGTGCTAGGATGGGAGGGTGAGTTGTAGGAGGGGCGTGGACCTGACCAGGTAGTCATGGAGGGAACAGTCTTTGCGGAAGGCAGAAAGGTGTGGGGAGGGAAATATATCCCTGGTGGTGGGGTCTGTTTGGAGGTGGCGGCAATGTCGGCAGATGATTTGGTTTATGCGAAGGATCCACTCCATCCTCTCCTCCCTGACCTAGCACCTTCATCCCCTCCCCCACTCACCCATTATACTCTATGCTACTTTCTCCCCACCCCCACCCTCCTCTAGCTTATCTCTCCACGCTTCAGGCTCACTGCCTTTATTCCTGATTAAGGGTTTTTGCCCGAAACGCCGATTTCGTAGCTCCTCAGATGCTGCCTGAACTGCTGTGCTCTTCCAGCACCACTAATCCAGAATCTGGTTTCCAGCATCTGCAGTCATTGTTTTTAACCTCGTTGAGATTCCCCCTCCATGCAAGTCCCCTGCCCCCAGAAGTAGAGAACTCCCACAATTTAATTCCAAACCCAATTTGTGCTATAACTGTGGCCAAACCAGCCATCTCATTCTGGACTGTGGACACCTAAGATTCCAACTTGGCAATAGGAAGTTTAGAAAAAAGGGCCAACACCTAGATTGCCTGGGCAACAACAGCTGGTGCAAAAATAGTGTTTGGCTTATACACCGAGGATGACAGGGGAAACCCTATAATGGAAATAGCTTTAAAGCTCCACAGCCCCACATGACTGGACAAGATGCTATGTGGGAGTTCATCAGGAAAAGTTCCTGCCACTGTTAAACATCCATTTGCAAACTGGGTGATAATTCACCCGTCCACATCCTACATACAGGGCACATTTATTCTATTCCCCATTTTGTTTGCTGTTTTTTATAAAAAAGGGCTAGGACTGGGTGACAATTGGACAATTATAAAATGTTATGTAGAACCCAGTGTCAAATATTAGACAAAGATAATTTCAGAATTTACTCTTGTTCTGTTTTTAGGAAACATATCAGAACAGCTAATCCAAAGCCGTGGTGCAACTGATCCGGAGCATTTATTGTGTATTACATTTATGTATTATAATGACTGCATTCAAAAATGTAAGGCAGGCACAAAAGAAAACAATGTATGCAGTATATCTGTGGTACAACCCACCAGAGTGTGTAGATGGGATCCTCTGAGTTGTAAAATTAGCAGTATTTGGATGTAATAATCGACTCATGGTATACCATAAGACCATAAGACCATAAGACATAGGAGCGGAAGTAAGGCCATTCGGCCCATCGAGTCCACTCCGCCATTCAATCATGGCTGATGGGCATTTCAACTCCACTTACCCGCATTCTCCCTCTAGCCCTTAATTCCTTGTGACATCAAGAATTTAACAATTTCTGCCTTGAAGACATTTAGCGTCCCAGCCTCCACTGCACTCTGTGGCAATGAATTCCACAGGCCCACCACTCTCTGGCTGAAGAAATGTCTCTGCATTTCTGTTCTGAATTTACCTCCTCTAATTCTAAGGCTGTGTCCACGGGTCCTAGTCTCCTCGCCTAACGGAAACAATTTCCTAGCGTCCACCCTCTCCAAGCCATGCATTATCTTGTAAGTTTCTATTAGATCTCCCCTTAATCTTCTAAACTACAATGAATATAATCCCACGATCCTCAGCCGTTCCTCATATGTTAGACCAACCATTCCAGGGATCATCCGTGTGAATCTCCACTGGACACGCTCCAGTGCCAGTATGTCCTTCCTGAGGTGTGGGGACCAAAACTGGACACAGTACTCCAAATGGGGCCTAACCAGAGCTTTATAAAGTCTCATAGCACAACGGAGCTTTTATATTCCAACCCTCTTGAGATAAATGACAACATTGCATTCGCTTTCTTAATCACGGACTCAACCTGCATGTTTACCTTTAGAGAATCCTCAACTAGCACTCCCAGATCCCTCTGTACTTTGGCTTTATGAATTTTTTCACCATTTAGAAAGTAGTCCATGCTTGTATTCTTTTTTCCAAAGTGCAAGACCTCGCATTTGCTCACATTGAATTCCATCAGCCATTTCCTGGACCACTCTTCCAAATTGTCTAGATTCTTCTGAAGCCTCCGCACTTCCTCAGTACTACCTGCCTGTCCACCTAACTTTGTATCATTGGCAAACTTCGCTAGAATGCCCCCAGTCCCTTCATCCAGATCATTAATATATAATGTGAACAGCTGCGGCCCCAACACTGAACCCTGCGGGACACCGCTTGTCACCGGCTGCCATTCCGAAAAAGAACCTTTTATCCCAACTCTCTGCCTTCTGTCAGACAGCCAATCCTCAATCCATACCAGTAGCTAACCTCGAACACCATGGGCCCTCACCTTGCTCAGGAAATCCAACAGGAGTCCCACCTTGTATTATTAAGTAGGCAGATGATTGGTGCAGTTTCTCTGAGAACGGGAGTATGGTAGTGGGATGCCTAGCACATAGCCTAGGAAAGAATCAGAGATAGGATGGCATCCCTGAGAAGCCCCACCAGGGAAATTTCCACAAATATGAAGTTAAAATATGGGCTAAGAAAGAGTGAGGGCCCCTTCCCCAACATGTCCCACACATACACCAGGCCCTCACAATGGTCTGGTAATTAAACTTGCAGGTAAAATCTTGTTTGATAACACTCACCATGAACTAATACCAATCATATTAGATATATCAGGGATACGATTACCGGAGTGCTGTCCTTTCCCATTAAAAATGATTATATTCCCACTGCATTCTGTGCAGTAGCCAAGGGAAATTCCTGCCCCAGATTAGTGATGAACAGAGTGAACATTTGTTCCAGGAGAAGAACCATACTAATATCTCGAGCTGTCAGCTGCGGCAACTTACCAAGGTGGAGTATAATGACACCTGCAAGGACGCTCTTGACTAGGTACTGGGTTCAGTGCTAGGGATTACAATTATTCATATTGACAAAATTGGGTTGAGGACTTTTGAAGTGGAAAATATTGGAATCATAAAAAAGACATTTGGAATGCTTACCATGACACCCTCCCATATGCTGTGAACAGATAGGGTACATTGCATTTATTCAGAGTGGTCTCTGACAAACAAACAGGCCATTCCATATGCCCATTCCCTGTAAATCATGAATTCCACTCCTCTCACATCTAGCTGTGGTCCTAATTGCACATTATTTGATATACCTCAGGATACTGGCACTCAAGATTACAGATATCATAACAGATCAGCACACCCACTATGAATAATATTATAAATGTACACAGGGGCTATAAGATAAATGGAATTCCCAGGGTTATCACTACTTGTTCTGCTGATTGAATGTTGCCTCCGTATCACAATCTTGTATGGACTTTTGCGATGGGAGTTTCTCTTTTTTTGTACATAAAAATATGGGATAGGCTTGGTCAATGCACACAATGGCTTTCACATGAAAATTTAGGTTCCCCTGACATAAACAACATTTATAATTACGTTTGAACTTTATTTATATAAGCTTCTTTCCATTCGTAATTGGGGAAATGTAGCAATTTCCTGGCTTCTGAACCACAGAGAGACCCACTTACTGTCCAGAGAGAGAGAATCAGAATCCCTACAATGTGGAAACAGGCCCTTCGGCCCAACAAGTCCACACCAACCCATTCCCCTTCCTGTATTCCCCTCAACTAATAACCTACACTATGGGCAACTTAGCATGGCCAATTCACCATTTGACAAGTCCAGATCTTCCGTAATTACACCGGCACCACTCCCCACCTCTTCCTCCGCTACATTGATGACTGCATTGGCGCCACCTCGTGCTCCCACGAGGAGGTTGAGGAATTCATCAACTTCACCAACACATTCCACCCTGACCTTAAATTTACCTGGACCATCTCTGACACATCCCTCCCCTTCCTGGACTTCTCCATCTCCATTAATGACGACCGACTTGACACTGACATTTTTTACAAACCCACCGACTCCCACAGCTACCTGGATTACACCTCTTCCCACCCTACCACTTGCAAAAATGCCATCCCATTTTCCCACTTCCTCCGCCTCTGCTGTATCTGCTCCCAGGAGGACCAGTTCCACCACAGAACACACCAGATGGCCTCCTTTTTTAGAGACCGCAATTTCCTTTCCCACGTGGTTAAAGATGCCCTCCAACTCATCTCGTCCACATCCCGCACCTCCGCCCTCAGACTCCACCCCTCCAACCATAACAAGGACAGAACGCACCTTGCTCACCTTCCACCCTACCAATCTTCACATAAACCAAATCATCCGCCGACATTTCTGCCACCTCCAAAAAGACCCCAACACCAGGGATATATTTCCCTCCCCACCCCTTTCCGCCTTCCGCAAAGACCGTTCCCTCCATGACTACCTGGTCAGGTCCATGCCCCTCCTACAACCCACCCTCACATCCTGGCACCTTCCCCTGCCACCGCAGGAACTGTAAAACCTGGGCCCACACCTCCTCCCTCACTTCTATCCAAGGCCCTAAAGGAGCCTTCCACATCCATCAAAGTTTTACCTGCACATCCACTAATATCATTTATTGTATCCGTTGCTCCCAATGCGGTCTCCTCTACATTGGGGAGACTGGGCGCCTCCTAGCAGAGCGTTTTAGGGAACATCTCTGGGACACCCACACCAATCAACCACACCGCCCCGTGGCCCAACATTTCAACTCCCCCTCCCACTCTGCTGAGGACATGGAGGTCCTGGGCCTCCTTCACCGCCACTCCCTCACCACCCAACGCCTGGAGGAAGAACGCCTCATCTTCCGCCTCGGAACACTTCAACCCCAGGGCATCAGTGTGGACTTCAACAGCTTCCTCATTTCCCCTTCCCCCACCTCACCCTAGTTCCAAACTTCCAGCTCAGCACTGTCCCCATGACTTGTCTGGACCTGCCTATCTCCTTTTCCACCTATCCACTCCACCCTCTCCTCCCTGACCTATCACCTTCATCCCCTCCTCCACTCACCTATTGTACTCTATGCTACTTTCTCCCCACCCCCACCCTCCTCTAGCTTATCTCTACACGCTCCAGGCTCACTGCCTTTATTCCTGATGAAGGTCTTTTGCCCGAAACGTCGATTTCGCTGCTCCTTGGATGTTGCCTGAACTGCTGTGCTCTTCCAGCACCACGAATCCAGAATCTGGTTTCCAGCATCTGCAGTCATTGTTTTTACCTAATAGATACATGCAGTTTTCCTATTGTCCTTGTGTTTGACAAATAAACTCTATGCACATCCAACAAATTTGAATGTTCCACAATGACAAAGAACATTGAGCCCATGAAAGGATATGCAGAGTCAATACTTAACTGAGTCCAGGGTTTACCCAGCCATTCCCATGAATGTGGGGGACCTGGGGGAATGTGGTTTTTTTTGTCCTTCTGGCACTCTGGGCTCTGCCTCACCAATGCAACAATGTCTGCACACATTCTTGGACACCGGATATAACTTCTCGCCAACGTCTTCATTTTGGAAACCCCCGGATGACCCTGGGAGGAGTTCAGCAAGTTGATATAAAGTGGAGGTTGGTATCTCCTCTGAGAACTACAACCAAATTACCCAAAAGGAGCACCTCACTCTACAATCTGTTAAAAAGAGTGAAAAGGGGTGTAATCTATTTTTCAGCAACTTCTAGGTGTTAAATTTAAAAAATGCCTGACTCTCACTTCATAATGCATAAGTAAGTTTTTTTTATCTAACTCTAACAGTAAACAAAGTTAAAAATCACACAACACCAGGTTGTAGTCCAACAGGTTTATTTGGAAGCACTCGCTTTCAGAGTGCCGCTCCTTCATCATATGGTTGTCTGATCACACAACTACCTGATGAAAGAGTGCCGCTCCAAAAGCTAGTGCTTCCAAATAAACCTAGTGGACTATAACCTGGTGTTGTGTGATTGTTAACTTTGTCCACCCCAGTCCAACACTGGCACCTCCAAGACATAAAAGTAAACAAATTAACTAAATTATTAACAGACTGAACAATTCCCTTCTAACTGCTAACTATTCCCAAATAACACAAGATTCTAATAGTACGCTCTTCCAATAGGTACAAATCCCATTTATATAATAAAACAATAGAATTTAGTCTCTTGAATTTACAGCCAGATTACGTGTTTTCCGGAACTTTCTGTGTCTTCTCTGCTGATCCTTCTGTCAGCAATGCTTTCTCTATAGATTTTTCTGTCAGGAATTTAGATGGTGTGCTGTGGTACATAGTAAATAGATGGTGTTTTCAATAAGAGCTGAGAGCTGTTATCTTTAAGCAGATGGCAGTTAGTTCTCCCCTGATTTTCCAAATGCCCTCATCTTTCATATCCTAAATGACGTCAATTTCTTACAATAGGATTGATCCTAGGTTGTCAAAACTATCAGACTTAAATTTAATAGGTTTTTGATAGCTAAAGGCCTGATTTAAATTGATTAGCTAAATTTAAAAAGTCTATTGTCTTGATGAAAACTGCTAATTGAGCTTTTGATACAAAATGTTCCAGTTTGGGTGCTCTGTGTATTAGCAAACTCAGGCTGCTGCCAAACATCCATTTTAACTCCAAACACAGAAAAGACACTGTCTTTTAAAGGGACCATGCGATGCTTTCCCCATTTTACACACACGAACTTCGCAACACAGTGTTTGGTGGCAACCTTTGATCAGGAGAATCACTCTTGCTCCCCTTAACAATATGACATAATATTAGAACATAGAACATAGAAGAATACAGCGCAGTACAGGCCCTTTGGCCCTCGATGTTGCGCCGATCCAAGCCCACCTAACCTATACTAACCCACTATCCTCCATATACCTATCCAATGCCCGCTTAAATGCCCATAAAGAGGGAGAGTCCACCACTGCTACTGGCAGGGCATTCCATGAACTTACGACTCGCTGAGTGAAGAACCTACCCCTAACTTCAGTCCTATATCTACCCCCCCTTAATTTAAAGCTATGCCCCCTTGTAATACCCGACTCCATACGTGGGAAAAGGTTCACACTGTCAACCCTATCTAACCCCCTAATCATCTTGTACACCTCAATCAAGTCACCCCTAAACCTTCTTTTCTCTAATGAAAACAGCCCCAAGTGTCTCAGTCTTTCCTCATACGATCTTCCTTCCATACCAGGCAACATCCTGGTAAACCTCCTCTGCACCCGTTCCAGTGCCTCCACATCCTTCCTATAGTATGGCGACCAAAACTGCACACAATATTCCAGATGCGGCCGCACCAGAGTCTTATACAACTGCATCATGACCTCAGGACTCCGGAACTCAATTCCTCTACCAATAAAAGCCAGTAGGCCATATGCCTTCCTCACCGCACTATTTACCTGGGTGGCAACTTTCAGAGATCTGTGTACATGGACACCAAGATCCCTCTGCTCATCCACACTACCAAGTATCCGACCATTAGCCCAGTATCCCATCTTTTTGTTATTCTTCCCAAAGTGAATCACCTCACACTTAGCTACATTGAATTCCATTTGCCACCTTTCTGCCCAGCTCTGCAGCTTCTCTATATCCTGCTGTAACCTGCCACATCCTTCCTCACTGTCAACAACTCCTCCGACTTTCGTATCATCCGCAAACTTGCTCACCCAACCTTCTAACCCCTCTTCCAGGTCATTTATAAAAATGACAAACAGCAATGGTCCCAAAACAGATCCTTGCGGAACACCGCTAGTGACGGCACTCCATGAAGAAACTTTGCCATCAACTACTACCCTCTGTCTTCTTCCATCCAGCCAATTCCTAATCCAAACCTCCAACTCACCCTCAATGCCATATCTCCGTATTTTCTGCAGTAGCCTACCATGGGGAACCTTATCAAACGCCTTACTAAAATCCATATATACCACATCTACCGCTTTCCCCTCATCAACCTCCTTCGTCACCTTTTCAAAGAATTCAATAAGGTTTGTGAGGCACGACCTGCCCTTCACAAAACCATGCTGACTATCCTTGATCACATTATTCCTATCCAGATGTGCATAAATCCTATCCCTTACAATTCTCTCTAAGACTTTGCCCACAACAGAAGTGAGACTCACCGGCCTATAGTTACTAGGGTTATCCCTACTCCCCTTTTTGAACAAGGGAACCACATTTGTAATACTCCAGTCTTCTGGCACTACTCCTGTAGACAAAGAGGACATAAAAATCAAGGCCAATGGCTCTGCAATCTCCTCCCTTGCTTCCCAGAGAATCCTAGGATAAATGCCATCAGGCCCACGGGACTTATCTATTTTCACCTTTTCCAGGATTTCCAACACCTCTTCTCTACATACCTCAAAGCCATCCATTCTACTTATTTGTGACTCAGTATTCACATCGACGACAATGCCCTGTTCCTGAGTAAATACTGAAGAAAAGTATTCATTCAGTGTCTCCCCAATCTCTTCCGCCTCCACACACAACTTCCCACTACTATCCTTGACTGGACCTATTCCTACCCTAGTCATTCTTTTATTCCTAACATACCTATAGAAAGCCTTAGGGTTTTCCCTAATCCTACCGACTAAGGACCTTTCATGTCCCCTCCTTGCTGCTCTTAGCTCTCTCTTCAGGTCCTTCCTGGCTACCCTATACCTCTCAATCGCCCCAATTGAACCTTCACGTCTCATCTTGAGATAGGCCGCCCTCTTCCATTTAACAAGGGATTCCAATTCCTTCTTAAACCACGGCTCCCTCGCACGACCCTTTCCTCCCTGCCTGACAGGTACATAATTATCAAGGACACTCAATAGTTGCTCCTTGAACAAGCTCCACATATCATTTACACTCTTGC
This sequence comes from Chiloscyllium plagiosum, assembly GCF_037043375.1. NCBI lineage: Eukaryota > Metazoa > Chordata > Chondrichthyes > Orectolobiformes > Hemiscylliidae > Chiloscyllium > Chiloscyllium plagiosum. The sequence goes on from NW_028270142.1 coordinate 76,161,879, forward strand.
CTTGGAGTCTACTTTTCCAAGCCACACATCCTAAGTCATGCCTCACCGCATCATAATTTCCCTGACCCCAGCTATAACTCTTGCCCTGTAGTACACACTTATCCCTCTCCATCACGAGAGTAAAAATCACCGAATTATGGTCACTATCCCCAAAGTGCTCACCTACCTCTAATTCTAACACCTGGCCTGGTTCGTTACCCAGAACCAAATCCAGTATGGCCTCACCTCTTGTTGGCCTGTCTACATATTGTGTCAGGAAACTCTCCTGCACACATTGAACAAACACTGACCCATCTAACGAACTTGAGCTATAGCTTTCCCAATCAATATCAGGAAAGTTAAAGTCCCCCATAACAACCACCCTATTACTGTCACTCATCTCCTGAATCACCTTCCCTATCCTTTCTTCAATGATTCTAGGACTATTAGGAGGCCTGTAAAAGACTCCTAACAGGGTGAGCTCACCTTTCCTATTCCTAACCTCAGCCCAAACTACCTCAGATGGCAAGTCCTCATCCATCGTCCTTTCCACCACTGTAATACTATCTTTGACAAGCAATGCCACACCTCCCCCTCTTTTACCCCCACCTCTGACCCTACTAAAACATTTAAATCCTGGAACCTGCAACAGCCAATCCTGTCCCTGTTCTAGCCATGTCTCCGTAATAGCCACAACATCGAAGTCCCAGGTACCAACCCACGCTGCAAGTTCACCTACCTTATTTCGTATACTTCTTGCATTGAAGTATACACACTTCAAGCCACTTTCCTGTTTACAGGCACCCTCCTTGGAAATTGATGCCATGTTCCTAACCTCCCTACACTCCAGGCCCTACACTATTACTGTGATCTGGTCTTTTTGGATCTAAAAGGTTCCAAATCTGCTTATGACACGCCTTTAGTTTCCTCCAGTACCACCAGCTGTATCAGTTTTGCAGCACCCAACCTTTCTGCGTTAAAATCTGATATTGTCAGCTGTGACCGGAAGGACGCCCAGAAAATTTAAAACCATTTCAGATTGTTCTAACGGAGGTACCACTGGTGGTGTATCTGACAGCAGGTGATTCAATACATTCACATTTGTTATTTGGCCTCCTGGATGGTGTAAGTGAGGACTGCAGATGCTGGAGATCAGAGCTGAAAATGTGTTGCTGGAAAAGCGCAGCAGGTCAGGCAGCATCCAAGGAGCAGGAGAATCGACGTTTTGGGCATGAGTCGAAGAAGGGCTCCTGCCCAAAACTTCGATTCCCCTGCTCCTTGGATGCTGCCTGACCTGCTGCGCTTTTCCAGCAACACATTTTCAGCTCCTGGATGGTGTTCCAACTTGAAATTATATGCGTTTAAAATCGGAGCTCAATGCTGAATTTAGCCTGAAGCTATGGTCAGCACTGCTTTACCTTATTTAAGTTGGTCTAGCAAGGATTTGTGGTCTATTATTATTACAAATTTATGTTCAAAAAGACATTACTGGAACTTTCTGACTCTAGGTATGACAGCCAAAGCTTTCTTCTCAACCTGGGCATACTTATACTCTGCATTCAGTGAAGTTCTGGATGTATACGCTATTGGGCGTCCCTCTCCACTGGGGCACTTATGAACTAATGCTACACCGATGCCATATAAGGAGGCATCATCCAACACCTTAGAGGATGATAGCAGCTTTCTCACTTCCATGAAAAATATGGCTTCCAAGCCTGACCCTTTTTATCGTATTACTTTCAAGATGGAGGCCAGGATATTTATGAACTTTCCATAATAATTCACCAGTCCAAGGAAAAACCTAAACTCTAATACAGACATGGGACCTTTGATTGCCCTCACTTTATTTTTCAATGGGTATAACACGGTCTTGTCGACCCTATAGCACAAGTAGGTCACTTAGTGTGCCTGGAACACTCGTTTTTCCTTTCTAAGGCATATGCTAGGCTGGGAGAACATCTAAGGACTACAAACAAGTTCTGTAAGTGCTTGTTATTGGTTTGCCCTGTTATTAATGTGTCATTTAGATAAATGGTAACCTGGGGTAGACCTTGTAAAATACTGAAAAATTGCACGGGCTGACGATACTGTAAATAGCACTCTCGTATATTCATGCAAACCATTATGGATATTAATTGTAGTGCACTTCGGAGGATCTTCATCCAAATGCAATTGCAAACACATATGGCTCATGTCCAGCTTCATGAAGGACAGCCCCCCTGCCAGTTTTGCGTATTAGTCTATGTGAAGGACTTTATATTTATCCAGCTGTGAAAAACAGTTTACCAATTCCCATAAAGTTGATCTGACTGTTGGGCTTCATAATTGGTATGACTGGTGCTGCCCATTCCACAAATTGGTCTGGTTTGATGAGTCCTTCACTTTCCAGCTGTCTCATTTCTGCCTCTACCTTTGCCTGCAAGGCAAGTGATACAGGCAGGCCTTGCAGAATCATAGAATTGCTTCATGGTCAACATGTAAGGTGGCCATGGCTCCTTTGATAGCCCCTTGTCCTTCCTAGAATATTTCTGGGTATTTAATTATGACTTCACTCAAGCAGCCTTTTTCTAACTGAACAAATGTTGGGCCAATTTCTCTCAATCAATTTGGACCCATCAAGCATGGACCCAAACCTTTTACTATTACCAGTGTTAACTGAATCAGCTGCTTCTCATAAGTGACCAGAACTGACGTATATTTAATCTGTAAATTTCCCCCAGTATAGGTTCTTAGTCTAGCTGAGGTTTTGTGCAAACGTAAGAGTTGGAGTCCAGAACAAAGTTTGTTAAAGATTCGTTCCAGGATTACTGAAACAGCTTTGCTGATATCGACCTCTATTGGAAGCAGGTGACTTCTCTTACTCAATTAAGATTTAATGGGACCCTTTTGTGGTCTCCAGTCTGCATACCAACAGCGACCACAATGGCTTGACTGCAACTCATATGCTCCATTTGCCGCATTTTCCAATGAGAAAAACAAGTTGTAGTCCCTTTTGAGTCCAGTTGGACTAGTAGATGCTTTTGTATCGTTAATCCCACAAACCAAATGGTGTCTCAGCATCTCATTAAAAATTAAACCTAAGCCACATCCCTCTGCCAGTTATCGTAACCAAGTCAAAAATCTCGATACGGATATCCATGATTCTTGAATTACTGATTAGAGGAGGCTTGGGTTGTAATATTCTTTAAATAAATCCATCAATTCTTCAAAGGTTTTACTAGCCAGTGTCTCAGAGAAGGTTAGTCACTTAACAACCAAACAAGCTGTCAAGAGAATTACTTGTTGCTTTTCTTCTGCCCCAGTGCCATTTGTCTGGAAAAATTAGTGCATGCTTTCCACATACTAAGTCCAGTCTTCAACAATAGGATTGAATGAGTCAAACTTCCTAAATAACAGCCAGAAATGCTTACATCAGCTCTATTATTATGAGTGAATTTGTTCAGGAGCATGCTTTTCTCTCATTGCCACTGAAATAATTCCACAGAGGCCAATATCCTGTCACAAAGTTTCCCTCTACTGACAAGTGTAGAGTTGTTGACACTGTTCCAACTCCCTCAGAACCAGCTGTCAAAATGAACAGTATATCTGACATTTGGGAGGTATGACACTCCCATTTATATTTTATCTTTTTTTAAACTTTCCTCCACACTACCACCTAACAGCGGTAGTGCTTATGTTTCCCTAGCATCCATGTCATGTGTGTGGAGGTGTCAGACACACTGAAGAACAACAAGTGAGTAAGTCTTTATTGATATCCCGCCACCAGGAAGAAAGGAAACACCAGAGTGGCTAGTGATAAGCAATGCCCTTCTCGACAAAGGGCAATGCTGCGTGATCAAACAGTGAAGGGATGGGTTGGGTGGGGGGGGGGGGGCAGGAATTAAATCAAAATAGAATGGGGGGGGAATGACACACTTACCAAAAGAGGGAGTTTGACCCCACCCCACAGCTCACCAATAGGATAAACAACACACTGAGGAACCTACAAAAAAACAGACAGATAACCAGGTCGGACCTACAAAGAATGAAACCTGAAAGCAACAACACCCCCAGATTTATGGACTACCTAAAGTGCACAAACCAGACATCCCCCTCAGACCCATAGTATCACTACCAGGGACACCATCACACAAACTGGCGAAAGAACTACAGCAGAAACTGAAACACCTGATCAGCGGATTCAGACACTCTATACAATCAACACAGGAATTCTTGGACATCATCAGAAATATACACATAGACAAGGAAGAATCCATTGTCTCATTCGACGTAACGGCACTGTTCACGTCTATTGACAAAGCCCTAGCCAGAGAAACAATAGCCAACCTGCTGAACAGACACAACAGACAACAGGACGTTGAACTCATCAACAAAGACGGCATACTTAAACTACTGGACTTGTGCCTCACAACACACTTCACATTCAACAACCAGGTATACGAACAAATCAACGGAACACCCATGGACTCACCGATCTCGGGACTCATAGCAGAAGCAGTAATGCAAAGGTTAGAACAAACAGTCTTACCACAAATTCAACCCAAACTCTGGGTCAGATACGTTGATGACACCTTTGTAATCATTAAAAACATGGAAATAGAGAATACACACGGGATCATCAACTCCACACTCACAAGAATCCGATTCACGACAGAGGAAGAAAAGGACAACCAACTCCCATTCCTAGATGTGAGGGTACAGAGAACACCAAACGGAGAATTCACCACTAAGGTACACAGGAAAGCCACACACACAGACCAAGTCCTGAACTATGAAAGCAACCACCCCAATACACACAAACGAAGTTGCATCAAGACACTATTCAAAAGGGCCACAACACACTGCAGTACACCAGAACTGCAAAAAGAGGAAGAGGAACACCTATACAAGGTATTCGCAAAAAACGGATATCCTCGCAATTTCAACAACAGATGCCTAAGGGAGAGACAACAGAACGAGGACATGCCGCAACCCAAAGGACTAGCCACACTACCATACATCAAGAATATCTCTGAAATGACAGCCAGACTACTGTGACCACTAGGACTTATAACAGCACACAAACCAACAGCCAATCTCAGACAACAACTCACCAAAACGAAGGACCCGATACCCAGCATGAGCAAACCTAATGTAGTGTACAAAATCACATGCAAGGACTGCACAAAACACTACATAGGACAAACAGGGAGACAGCTAACGATCCGCATCCACGAACATCAACTACCCACGGAACGACACGACCAGCTATCCCTAGTAGCCACACACGCAGACGACAAGCAACATGAATTTGACTGGGACAACACTACCATTATAGGGCAAGCCAAACAAAGAACAGCCAGGGAATTCCTAGAAGCTTGGCACTCATCCACAAACTCCATCAACAAACACATAGACCTGGACCCAATATACCAACCACTACAGCGGACAGCTGAAACTGACAACCGGAAGCGGCAGGGACAGACCACTATAAATGCCGGAGGAACCACCACAGAAGCGCTTCACAGGAGGCTCCCAAGCACTGAGGATGTCACCTAGATAGGGGACGAAACGTTTGCAACACAAACTCCCAGCCCGGCGAACAGAACCACAACAACATTCTGTTATCCCAATGGAGGTGAGAATGAGGTTAAGTAAAAAAAAAAATTGGGATTTTTGATTACAAAATCTAATCAACAGAAACATTCTGATCTGTACTTTTTAAAAAAATCTAACATTCTTAAGATTCAGAAAAGCCTTCGGTACAAACCTCACATGCACCTCTTCTTAGTGAGATTTAAATGTCATGTCCCTATGTCTAATCTTCACAGATTGTCAAATTACCCTTTCTGTGAGTAAATTCAGAGTTAAACATTTGCTATCTGGTCATTTCACTTTATCTTTTTTTATATATTCATTCATGAAATGAGGGTGCCGCTGGCTAAACCAGAATTTCACTTCCATCCCTAATTGCCCAGAGGGCAGTTAAGAGTCAACCATACTCTAGGTGAGGATAGCAGAATTCCTTCCCTAAAGGATGTTACTGAATCACATGGGTTTTCCCAACAATCGACAATGGATTCATGGCATCATTAGATTCTCAATTCCAGATTTTTAAAATTCATATTATAGATATCAGGATTGAACAAATTTAAACAGAGAATTTTTTTGTATTGCATCCTGACACATTCTCCAGGTACCTCTGTGGGCCAGCACCCACTTCACCTCGTGTGAGGTGACATTCTCAATCCTGGCTGTGATGACCATCTTCTAGGAAATACCTTCCATCACCAAACTTGAAAATTCCCATTATCACTATGCTTGTAGAGCTACAAGCCTTTGGCCTGGCAACATGTTGATGTTACAATTTTCATACCTTTTAAAAATCTTTCCATGGCTGCTCCCATGCTTTAGTGTAACGTGTTCAAGCCTACAAATCTCAAGGATATCTAAAATCTTCCAACTGGCCTCTTGGGTACCCCGATTTGAATCACTTGACCATAATAGAGGAAACCTCAGCTGCCTGGGCCTTCACCCTCTGGAATTCTGCTCCTGCCTCTTCACCTTTCTAGCTCACAAAAATGGTCTTTAAAAACATCAATTTTATAGAGTCATAGAGATGTACAATATAGAAACTGACCCTTCAGTCCAACTTATCCATACTGATCACATATCCTAAACTAATCTAGTCATTTGCCAGCGCTTGGCCCATATCACTCGAAACACTTCCTATTCATATACCAATCTAGATGCTTTTTAAACAATGTAATTGTACTAGCCTCGACTTCCTCAGGCATCTCATTCCAAACATGCACCACCCTCTGTCAAAAAAATTGCCCCTTGGGTTTCTTTTATACCTTTCCCCTCTCACCCCAAATCTATGCCCTCCAGTTCTGGACTCCCCCACCCCAGGGAAAAGACCTTGTCTATTTATCCTATCCATGCCCCTCATGGTCTTACAAATCTCTATGAGGTCACCTGTCAGCCTCTGATGCTCCAGGGAAAACAGCCCCTGCCTGTTCACCCTCTCCCTCGAGCTCAAATCCTCCAACCTTGGCAACGTCCTTGCAAATCTTTTCTGAACCTTTTCCAATTTCATAACATTCTTCCAATAGGAGTTGCACACAATATTCCAAAAGTGGTTTAATCAATGTCCTATACTACTGCAACATGACCTCCTAATTCCTATACTCAATGCTTTGACCAAATACCTTCTTCACTATCCTATCTACATGTGACTCCACTTTCAAGGAACTATGAACCTGCACTCCAAGGTCTTTTTGTTCAGCAACAGTCCCCTGGACCTTACCATTAAGTATATAAATCCTGCCCTGATTTGCTTTCCAAAATGCAGCACCTCACTTTTATCTAAATTTAACTCCATCTGCCACTTCTCTGCCCATTGCTGATCAAACTTTTGCCCCAGTATCTCCTTTTTTTCAAATACATTCACAAGATGTGGGTATTGCTAGCTGGATCACACTTACTGCCTATCCTTAGTTTCCCTTGGGAAGGTAGTGGACAACTGCCTTATTGAAAACGGCAGTCCATTTGGAGTAGCTAACCCAATGATGTTGGGGAGAGAGTTGCAGGATTTTTACCCACTGACACTGAAAGAACAGTGAAACATTTCCAGTTCAGGATGATGAGTGACTTGGAGGGAAACTGTGGTGGTATTCCCATGTTTGTGCTTTTCTTGTCCCACTAGGTGGACATATTAATGGGTTTGGAGGGTACTGTCTAACAACTGAATTATTGCAGTTGGTACGTATTGCTGCTACTTAGCATCGTTGGTGGAAGGAGTGGATGTTTGTGGATGTTTGCTCCTTTGTCCTGGATTGTATCAAGTTCCTCAGTGATTTTGGGGCTGCATTCATCTAGACAAATGGGGGGCATTCCATTATATTCCTGACTTGTGCTTTGTAGATGGTGGACAGGCTCTGGGGAGTCAGAAGCTAAGTTACTCATTGCAGCATACTAGCTTATGGCATGCTCTTGCAGCCACATTATTTTGTATGACTAGCCCAGTTCAGTTTCTGGTCAATGCTATGCCTCACTATTAACATCCTGAGGATTTCAGTGATGGCAAAGCCATTAAGTGTTAAATTGTCTCTAGTTGGAGATGGGAGCTGGAAATGTGTTGCTGGAAAAGCGCAGCAGGTCAGGCAGCATCCAGGGAACAGGAGAAGCGACGTTTCGGGCATAAGCCCTTCTTCAGGAAGGGCTTATGCCCGAAACGTCGATTCTCCTGTTCCCTGGATGCTGCCTGACCTGCTGTGCTTTTCCAGCAACACATTTCCAGCTCTGATCTCCAGCATCTGCAGACCTCACTTTCTCCTCTAGTTGGAGATGGTCATTGTCTGGCATTTGAGTGGCACAAATGTTACTTGGTTATTGTCCAAGTCTTGCGGCATAGGGACCCATGTTTTAGAATGTTCTATGTTTCTATGTTTTATGTTCTAGAATCTGTGGAATTGCGAATGGTGCTGAACATTTTGCAATCATTGCAATCATTCATAACCTTATGATGGAGGGAATGTTGTTGGTGAAGCAGTTGAAAATGATCGGGCTGAGGAAACTACCTTGAGGAACTCCTTTCGAGATATCCTAGAGTTAACTATCTCCAATTACTACAATCATCTTTCTATGTGCCAGGTACAATTCCAACCAGTGGAGATATTTTCCCCTGATTCTCACTGACCCTAGTTTTGCTAGAGATCCTTAATAGCACACTTGGTTGAATTTGGTCTGGTGTCAACAGCAATCACTCTTGCATCCCCACTAAAGTTTGGCTAAAAACTCATTTTGTTAGTTTATCCGACTTGTCTATTAGTGCTTCTCCACCCATTTACTTTATAATTGCAGCTTGATGACTCATTCAGAAATTCAGTCAACTTTCTTTAGACCCATTCTTAATTTAACTATCACAATGCAGTTCATCTACAATGTCAAGAATGCAATCAGCACAATTCATGCAAAGCCTCAGTTATACCCACAACCAGCATTAACACACAATCACACCAGATTGTGGCTCTTAAATTCACTCAGCTCAACTTCACACTTTCAGCTTCTCAGACTCTTGTTCTCTCATTGCTGTCATATATTAATGAATTAGTTCTATCTTAATTTCCTGCCCTTCAGTGCTACAGTGTGCAACACAGAATGATTACTTTAGTTTCAAAATATTAGAATAAATGAATCAATAATTTTATACAACAATTTCACCAGTTTGGGCATATACTATTTGTATAATCTTAAGGTCGCAGTTGTCTTCCTGAAAAGTGAAACTTTAATTGAAACAGCTTTTAAGTGGATGAGATTTTCCTGTTGTAATCAATGTAGAAGTTGTAGTAAGGTTCTATATGATATTTCTCCTCAGAAAATTGCATTAAAGCAGGTATAGGAGTGGGGGAACCAGAGCAGTAAATCAGCAAGTTAAATGACTGAAGAGGAGTCAGAGATTAAGGCCAGTGAAAGAACTAACAGAGAAAGGTTACTACACACAGGAGTCTGAAGTGTATTTGTTTTGATGTGGGGAGTATGACAATTAAAGCAGATGAACTTAGAACTTGAATTAATACACGTATTCTAATATTGTCACTACTTTAGAGAATTTGTTGAGAGAGGGACATGACTAGTAGCTTAACATTCCAAAATTTAGATGCTTCAAGCAAGTTAGAAAAGGATGTAAAAGAGATGGGAGTGTTGTGTCACTAATAAAAGGGGAATATCATATTTTCACTAAGGGGGATGCCTTGAAGGGCTCATCCTGCGAGGCTATATGGGTAGAACTCAAGCATGGGACGGATGCAATCAATCACTTTGATGGGGTTGTACTACAAGCCTCCCAAAAGCTAACAGATGATAGAGGAGAAGATATGTGGACAGATTATGGAAAATGTAAAAACAACAGGGTTGTTGTGATAGGAGATTTTAACTTCCCCTATATTGACTGGGACTTGCTTAGTGCCAGGGACTAGGATGGGGGTTAATTTGTTAGATGTATCTAGGAATTCTTTTTGAAGTAATACGTCAAACTCGGGAAGGTGTCATACTAGACCTGGTATTAGGGTAAAAGTTTCAGTAGAAGAGTACTTTGGGAACAGTAACCATAATTCTGTAAACTTTATGTTACTTGTGGATTAACTAATCTGTGAGATAGCTTTCCCAAATTTTGACACAACCATAACATACTCGTAAGGAGGGTCAGCAGAGCTATGTGTGTCATTATCATTTCTGGTATCTTTGTTGATGCTGGGTTGTCCATCTAGTTTCATTTCTTGTATCAGACTTCGTAAGAATTGCAAATTTTCCATCCCCAAAGAACATTATTGAAGATTTTTTTTTTTAAAATGACAATCATTTCATCACTAGCAATTTAATTCAAAGATTTATTAATTGAATCGAAATGCCACAATCTGTAGTGGTGGGATTCAAGCCACAACCCCAGGGTCACTGGATTACTGATCCTGTGACAATATCACCATACCACCACCACCTCAATTGATGAGTTCATTATTTTAAAAATAAACACTTTCACTGATAAAAACACATTCAGTACATTTAACTTCCTTTAATTGCTTTAGCTAAGAATGATCCGCACATACGCAGTGGTCAGCACAAGCATACAGTCTTCATCAGACTTTAATGCCAGCCTTTCAGGTATGGTCAGTTTCACTCTGCATATGCTGATGACAACACTTAACCCAAATAGATTATAGGGTGACTTGGCTGGGTGTGATTGTAATTTGTTTAAAAGGTGGAGGCATGATTGATTTAATAGTTTCTACATGTATGAATGTGCCATTTTACCACCACTGTTTCAGCTTGGAAGAATTGCCAGGAATGCTCCAAACTTTCCATCCTGTGCAGATATTAGCTGAGTTTATTACTGGAAGCTGCTATCCAGACACCTAGTACATAACACTCTGACACTTTGAAATTGCACATGCATGTGGCATTGGCAATAGATGTAGCTATAAAAACAAGCAGTTGTATTCATTACCCCTCTTCAAAGCACTTCAGGCGTTTGGAGCTGTCAATCAATATAATGTGCTGAGATAGGTTGTGAAATTAGTCGTGAAGCACAAATGCTTTAACATGAGAGATTGAGACTCTACTCCTTGTAGAGAAAAAGGACAAGAGGAGATCTGATAAAAGTTTTCAAAATCACAAAGGAGCTGGATGGAATAGATGAAGAGAAACTATTCCTGTTCATAAAAGGGTTAACAAGCAGGTCCAGATTTAAAGTGATGCAAGAGAAGCAAACATTTTTTATCCCCCACCACAATGAGCGAGTTTGAAATGCACTGCCTAGCAGTGTGATGGAGCCAGGTTCAATTGAGGGATTCAAAGTGGTATTGAATGGCTATTTAAAGAGGAACAATGTGCAACGATAGGAAAAAGGCAGGAAAACAACATTAAGTCATGATGCTCATTTGTAAAGTTGCTGAAGACATGATAGATCATCAGTCTGGGATTTATTCTGTGAAAGACCCAGGATTATGTCAACAGAGAAAAATAGCAAGCATTGAATTTATTAAAAGTTGTAGGTAGTTTTTTTTCCAACACTTTAATGGCCAGGAATTTTAAGTGACTTGACAGCTTAACAGTTCTAATATGTTTGACATCTCAGGTTTATTGATTTTTCACAGGTTATGACTAATTTTAACAATCTCATATTCCATTTTACCTCTCTCTTAGGTGTCCCTTCACCTATCCCATTGTGTACCCTACATCTACAAAAGAGAAGTACCTCTCCAAAGATAGTCTTGGGCAGCTTTAGACATTTTACTGCAAGATCTGATGTTTTGGACAAGCCACTAATGGTAATTGGATTTGACCTGAATGCAATCATATTTCAATATTTTCATTTCCTTCATTGAACCACAGGTGAGCAAAGTAGAACCTGGCCACTCCTTCTATTCCCCAGAGTAAATGGCAGATGTTGGACTTGGAGCTGGGACTTCCTGAATAAGCACTCTGTCATCATTTTGGCTAAGCTGAAGACACTCTACATCTATGCAAAAAAAATCAGGTCTTTGTATTGACTCAAAATTATATCATTAGTTTTCCACATTTCTTAGATTCAGCGTGGGTTAAATAGATTAATATTGTCATATCATTAAAAATAATATCTTCAATTGATTTATAAGAACTGTTAAAGCTGTCAAAAAGTGCTGTATCTCTTTAGGATTTATCAAAAAAACATATGCTCCTTGCTGGATGAAAAAAAATGTAGTCACTATCTGGATTGCTCCTTAAAAACTAACCTAGCCACCGTCAATGCAATGCTGAATTGGTTGAACTCAGTGAAGCACGAGGAATGGAACAGGCTTGTGGTGAAAATTAATTTCACTCATTCAAAGAGGAAAGCCTGAGATTTGTTGCACTAACTTGGCAAATCCCATCTTTAGTTATGGGATGACCATCAGATTGAAGCCAACAATATTCCATTAAAAATAAATCTCAAAAGCACAGCTGACCAATGGTTTTCAATATCAGGAGATGCAAAAGCTTTTTAACAAATGTGCATCAATATATTTCGTCTGATCTATTATTTTAGACAAAACAGCAACATTGACAACCAAACCTGGAAAAAAAAGTTCACTTGTTCAGACAGTATTTCCCCAGAATTCTTATAAATATGTGTCCAAATTAAAGAGATGGTTAATTTCCAATTTCTCCAACATCTTGGCAACTAATACAACGTTATTTATCTGGTAGAATGCTAAAATAATTGGTCACTTTGAGTAAGAGGAAGAATGCTTATGAAGCCTCCTGCAGCAGATGGGGCAATCACCATTCAGAAAGTATTGAGTTTGCTTACAGTTTCCTAGGATTGATAGGTTGGGAGGAGTACAGCGAGTTACCATGATGTCAGGCACATCAGAAGTTCACTAGGCCACTGTCAATACATATCTTTGACTAATAAGCTGATATGGGACTAAAACAGGCACAAGGGTCTCATGCTTTGATTTTCTGGAAAGCATAGAACAATGCTGGTTCAAATTAGTTCACCTGGTTGCAACTACTTACCTGTGCCGAGTTTTATTAGGAACAATTTGATGTCCTATATGATAATAATGATCAATTTTTACCCCAATGTAAGATTTTTATTTTCAAATTCAAAATCAACTATCAGAATAAAATTATTTTCCAGGTGGACAATCAACATAGAAATGAGGCATGCTAATTAAAATCCTTTTGGTGTGATACTGCTCAGAATTTAACTGACAGCTGTGTTTTTCAACTAAAGAAACCTAACTCTGTGGACTTCTAACCTGGCCATCCAGAAAACAAGCAAAGTTAGGTGTAACACTGCTTTTACACAGTGTTAATTTAAGCTAATGCATAGTGATATGTAGGGTGTGACAATGTTAGCTTTAAGAGATATATTCTGTCCTGGTTTCTTTTAGACAGAAATTGTGGGACAAAGGATGAGCAGTCTATAAGGAAATTAACAACCTGTGAACCCTTGAGTGTTTTGTTTTAAGCTAGAACAGCAGAAGAAGCCTGAAATGGCGCAGTCAAGCTCTGACATAAAAAGGGAATTTTAGTTTTCAGCAGCAGTTGTTGTTAGGGTCTTGACGAAGTGGAAGCTATTTTTCCCCCTCGATTATAGTGAAAAGCTAGGAGTTCTCTCCCTGGGATGCTGGATTGCATGTGAGACAAATCTGTTTTCTGAATTTGTCTTTTGCCAAAGGGTTGTTTATGGGATGTTACTATATTGGAATAGTTAACTAGTAATAGTTACTGCAACTATAACTCTTAAGTTTTCCAATAGAGTTATGTTATTTCAAGTTCTTTTTTCTTTAGTTGTATTTTAATTGTAGTGTTGTGAAGTTGCATACAGTAGTTGCAAATTGGGAGGCAGGAAGTTAGAATTTGGTGTTTGTAAAATGCTAGGGAGGGAACAGTGTGATCTCTTCAAAAGATAATGCTTTTTCTGTGCTTAGAGATTTAAAACGAATGTCTGAGTTGCAGCCTGAATTTGCCAGTACACAGAGAGCCCAATCTGAAACATTTGTATCAAATGGCCATACATTAGCAGTGTGGTGCTGGAAAAGCACAGTAGGTCAGGCAATATCTGAGGAACAGGACAATCGACATGTCCGGAAAATCCCTTCATCAGGAATGATGAAGGGTTTTGCCTTAAATGTCAATTCTCCTTCTCCTCGAGTGCTTCATGACCTGCTGTGCTTTTCCAGCACCATACTCTCGACTCTAATCTCCAGTATCTGCAGTTCTCACTTTCACCATACAGTTAGAGGACCAAATAGCAGTTTTTAACCAAGATAAGCTTTTGAATTTAGCCAATCATTTTGAACCAGACACTTAGATACCAAAAACCTATTAAATTTAAACCTGATAGTTTTGACAACATAGGATCAATCTTATAATAAGAAATGTTGATATCTCATAAGGGTATAAAAGAAAGGGACAGTTGGACAAAAACCCCAACGCAAGCTACCATCCACCAAAGCTAACAGCCCTTAGCTCAAGAGAGAATCATCAGCTCTCACAACCTTATTTATTTATTTGAGAAAGCATCGTCTAAGTACCAATGACAGAGAAGGTATTCCTCACAGAAGAATCAATGGAGAAGGCATAGAACATTCTGAAAGACATGCAACCTGGCTATAATTTTGAGAGACTAAATTCTATGTTTTGTTATATGAATGGGATTTGTATTTATTGCTGAAACTTTATTGCTGGAACAGCACAGCAGGTCAGGCAGCATCTAGGGAACAGAAGATTCGACGTTTCGGGCACATGCCCTTCTTCAGGAATGAGGAGGGTGTGCCAAGCGGGCTAAGATAAAAGATAGGGAGGAGGGACTTGGGGGAGGGGCATTGGACATGCGATAGGTGGAAGGAGATTAAGGTGAAGGTGATAGGCCGGAGTGGGGGTGGGGGCGGAGAGGTCAGGAAGAAGATTGCAGGTTAGGAAGGTAGTGCTGAGTTCGAGGGTTGGGACTGAGACAAGGTGGGGGAGGGGAAATGAGGAAACTGGAGAAGTCTGAGTTCATCCCTTGTGGTTGGAGGGTTCCTAGGCGGAAGAAGTTTAGTTTAGAAGTTTAGTTAATTTGTTCACTGTTTGAGTTAGATAAATTAATGCTTACT
Source organism: Chiloscyllium plagiosum (assembly GCF_037043375.1). Taxonomy (NCBI): domain Eukaryota; kingdom Metazoa; phylum Chordata; class Chondrichthyes; order Orectolobiformes; family Hemiscylliidae; genus Chiloscyllium; species Chiloscyllium plagiosum. The sequence goes on from NW_028270142.1 coordinate 76,176,962, forward strand.
TGTTGATTTTAAAGTGAATGTTAGGGATTTATTTTATTTAAATACTAGAAGATGCTGAAAAGCAGGTTATCCTACTTTTCGCATTCTTTTTATAGATTTTAGGATTGCAGGGTGAGGTGCTCCTTTTTGGGTGTTTCAGTTTTAGTTCTCAGAGTGGGGTCAACTTCCACTTTACAACAATAGTGTTTGACTAAATTGTGTTTTGCTAAATGTTGAGTAGTTTGACTAATCAAATTGCACCTGGAATACAGCACCTGACATTTACTTTAAATAAGAAATAAAATAAAGAGTCTAGGCTATCTTCTTAATATACTTTGAGAGCATCTGGTTTGGTCCATAACAAAGTGAATGGAATTGAAAAGCTAAAAGGTCTTAAAATTGACAAATCTCCTGGCCCCGATGGGCTACATCCTAGAGTTCTGAGGGAGGTGGCTGAGGAAATAGCGGAGGCGTTGATTGAGTTCTTTCAAAAGTCACTGGAATCAGGGAAAGTCCCAGATGATTGGAAGATCGCTGTTGTAACCCCCTTGTTCAAGAAAGGATCAAGGCAAAAGATGGAAAATTATAGGCCAATTAGCCTAACCTCAGTTGTTGATAAAATTCTAGAATCCATCATTAAGGATGAGGTTTCTAAATTCTTGGAAGAGCAGGGTCGGATTAGAACATGTCAACATGGATTTAGTAAGGGGAGGTCGTGCCTGACAAACCTGTTGGAGTTCTTTGCAGAGGTGACAAGTAGGTTAGACCTGGGAAACCCAGTGGATGTGGTCTACCTAGACTTCCAAAAGGCCTTTGATAAGGTGCCACACGGGAGGCTGCTGAGCAAGGTGAGGGCCCATGGTGTTCGAGGTGAGCTACTGGTATGGATTGAGGATTGGCTGTCTGACAGAAGGCAGAGAGTTGGGATAAAAGGTTCTTTTTCGGAATGGCAGCCGGTGACAAGCGGTGTCGCACAGGGTTCAGTGTTGGAGCCGCAGCTGTTCACATTATATATTAATGATCTGGATGAAGGGACTGAGGGCAATCTAGCGAAGTTTGCCGATGATACAAAGTTAGGTGGACAGGCAGGTAGTACTGAGGATGTGGGGAGGCTGCAGAAGGATCTAGACAGTTTGGAGGTGTGGTCCAGGAAATGGCTGATGGAATTCAATGTGAGCAAATGCGAGGTCTTGCACTTTGGAAAAAGAATAGAAGCATGGATTACTTTCTAAACGGTGAGAAAATTCGTAAAGCCAAAGTACAGAGGGATCTGGGAGGGCTAGTTGAGGATTCTCTAAAGGTAAACATGCAGGTTGAGTCCGTGATTAAGAAAGCGAATGCAATGTTGTCAATTATCTCAAGAGGGTTGGAATATAAAAGCACTGATGTGCTACTGAGACTTTATAAAGCTCTGGTTAGGCCCCATTTGGAGTACTGTGTCCAGTTTTGGTCCCCACACCTCAGGAAGGACATACTGGCAGTGGAACGTGTCCAGCGGAGATTCACACGGATGATCCCTGGAATGGTTGGTCTAACATATGAGGAACGGCTGAGGATCGTGGGATTATATTCATTGGAGTTTAGAAGATTAAGGGGAGTTCTAATAGATACTTACAAGATAATACATGGCTTGGAGAGGGTGGACGCTAGGAAATTGTTTCCGTTAGGCGAGGAGACTAGGACCCGTGGACACAGCCTTAGAGTTAGAGGGGGTAAATTCAGAACAGAAATGCAGAGACATTTCTTAAGCCAGAGAGTGGTGGGCCTGTGGAATTCATTGCCGCAGAGTGCAGTGGAGGCTGGGACGCTAAATGTCTTCAAGGCAGAAATTGATAAATTCTTGATGTCACAAGGAATTAAGGGCTACGGGGAGAATGCGGGTAATTGGAGTTGAAATGCCCATCAGCCATGATTGAATGGCGGAGTGGACTCGATGGGCCGAATGGCCTTACTTCCGCTCCTATGCCTTATGGTCTTATGGTCTTAAGGTCTCTTCCTGGGATCAAAATCTCTAATTCCAGTTGGGTTTAGGATTATTGGATTTAAAGGCAGAGAGTGGTAAGTGTTAGTATCTTTTATTTTGTGTGTGGTGAATTTAGTTGGTTTAAACAGGGTGTGACTTCTGTAGTAATGTTGGTTTCAGTCGCTAAGAGTTTTCTGGAGGTGGAAGTAATCATTTTGGCAGTTTTACAGGAAGTGAGGAAGGCAATGCTTTCCGAATTAGCAAACAAGCTGGAGTCGGGTTGCCTGCGTCTGCGAGGAAAGCGGAAATAGTTACCAGGAATGCCATTGGAATCTTTGGAAATGGCTGAAATTCAATTGCAAATGAAGCAGCTTGATTTAGAGGCAAAAGAAAAGGGAAGAATAGTCCTGGCAGAAAAAAAAAGAAAAAGAAGGAAATGAAACAGTTATGATTAAAAGCAGAGGAAGAAGAGGAGGAGAGGAAGGCCCTATCAGAAGAAGGGGAGAAAGAGAGAGAAGTAAAGTAGAAAGTGTGAGCATTTGAACTTCAGAAGTTATAAATTAGACAGGAAAGTCAACTTAAAACGTGTGAAGGTTAAGGTAGAAGTTGACTTCATGAGAAGGATAGTGATAGAGAACAAAACCATCACAGGCAAAGACCTGGTGGGGTTCTGTTTAAATATGTGCAAGCATTGCCCAATTTCGACAAGAAAGATGTAGAAGACTTTTTCACTTCATTTGAGAAAGTGGCTAAACAAATGAAATGGCTGGTGACTATGTGGGTATTGTTGGTCCAAACAGAGTTGGTAGTAGTGCAAGTGAGGTATTTGCATCGCCATCAGAGAGAGTATCCGGGCAGTACGAGAGGATGAAAAATCAAGTGGATATGAACTAATACCAGAAGTCTACAGACAACATTTTAAGAATCTACGGAGGGACCCTGGTCATACAGACATTGAGGTTAGCAATGGAAATGGCAGATCCTATTGAGTTTGTTCATAAATTAAAGTGTGACTTCTAACATCAATTTCAGTTTGTGAGGGATAAAATTAGGGGGGAAAAGATATCCTCAGGTAGTAAAGTAAAGGAGATCTCACTGAAGATAATAAAAGTAGTTTACTACAGATCAAAAATGGAACACGTGGGGCAGAAAGAGAAATAAAAGAACTCATGTGTTTTTACTGAAATAAAATCAGCCATATGCAGTCGTAAAGTCAGTGGTTTCGAAAAAATACTCGGAAGATGGATGTGGGGAAAATAGGATAAACCAGTGAGTTTTGTTGAAGTGGTAAAGGAATGCACAGTGGAAGCTAAAAAGTTGCATCAGAATGTACAACTGGGTCATGGTTTGGTTGAGAAGAAAGTACCAGATCTCTTTAAAGAATTTACTCGTGAGGGTAAGATTTGCTCTTATATGTCAGGAGGAGCAGGTAAAGAAATTACAATTCTAAGATATATGGAAGAATGTCAGTCTTTGATGATAAAAGATGAGGTTTTATGTAATTCAGAAGGAGTATTACCAGAAAAATTGGTAATGTGTGGAATTCATGGTGAGAAGAGCAGTGTTGCAAAACATAAAGTGAGGTTGGAAAAGTGAAGTGGTGATAGGCGTACTAGAGAAATTTCAGTTGTGGGTATCCAATTTGTTTTTTTCAGAGAGTACATGAATTACTAAGAGGAAGTCATTTGGGAGTAAGGAAAACTCAAGTCAAAACACACCAAAAATGGTTTTTGTAAACTGTCTAAGGATGTGGTTGAATTTTGCTGGACATGTCATACATGTCAGTAATTGGAAAACATTAGACAGTGATAAAACCAGCAGCCTTAATACACATTCCTGCATTTGAGGAACCTCTGACATGGGTCTTGATTGTATAGGTCCCATACCTAAAGCAAAAAAGTTGGAATCAGTATTCACTGACCCCATAGTATACAGATAAAAATTATTGAGCAAGGGAGGAAATGGTGACCATCAGACAGAGGAAGAGTAGGAAGGTAGTTCAGGGGTCCACTGTGATCACCTCCCTGCAAAACAAACATACCATTTTGGATATTATTGGGGGAAGGTGGCTTATTAGGGGAAGGCAGCAGCAGCTGTCCAGTTGATGGCACCATGGCTGGCTCTGCTGCACAGGAGGACCGGAAAAAAAGTGAGTTGTAGTAATAGGGATTCAATTATAAGGGGAATAAATAGGTGCTTCTGTAGCTGAATTGAGGATGGTATGTTGCCTCCCTGGTGTCTGGGTTTGGAATGTTTCAGACTGGCTGCAGGACATTCTGGAGGGGGAGGATGAATAGCCAGCTATCAAGGTGCATAATACATACATCAATGATAAAGGTAAAAAGTGGGATGAGGTCCTACAAGCTGAATTAAGGGAATTAGGAGTTAAACTAAAAAGTAGGACATTGCAAATAGTAATCTTAGGATTTCTAACAATGCCACATGCTCGTCAGAGATGGAAGCTAAGATGAACATGTGACTTGAGCAATGGTGCAAAAGGGAAGGATTGAAATTACTCAAACATTGGAACTGGTTCTGGGGAGGTGCGACCAGTACAACTGGGCAGGACTGAAACAAATGTCCAGAAGGAACATTTACTAGTACTGGGGAGGGTTTAAACTCATTTGGCAGGGGGATGGGAACCAATGCACCAAGTTGGAGGGAAGTAAAGTTGGGACAGAAACAAAAGACAGTAAGGAGAAAAGTGAAAGTGAAAGGCAGAGAAACCAAAAGACAAACATCAAAAAGGGCAACATTATATCATAATCCTAAAGGGGCAATAAATGTAAAAACAAAATGAGCTTGAGGGCTCTGTATCTCAACGTGAGGAGCATTTGTATTAAGGTGGATAATTAACTGTGCAGACAGTTATTTATGAATATGACATAATTGGGTTCAGAGTTCTAGCTCTGAGGTAACCAAGGATAGGAACTCAAATCCAGAGGTATTCAATTTTCCAGAAAGATAGACGGAAAGGAAAAAGAGGTGGGGTAACATTGATGGTTAAGGAGGAAATTAATAGAATAGCACATAAAACACAGAACAGTGTGCCAGCCTTTTATCCTGCTCGAAGATCAGACTAACCTGCATACCCTTCATTGTACTAACTTCCATTTGCCTATCCAAGAGTCACATAAATGTCCCTAATGTATCTGACTCTACCACCAATACTGGGATTCCTGAGGAAGGGGTTATGCCTGAAACACCGATTCTCCTGTTCCTTGGATGCTCCCTGACCTGCTGTGCTTTTCCAGCATTACTCTCTCAACTCTGAGGAGTGCATTAGCTAGGATAGGTTGGCCAAGGATACTTAAAGGGTTAACGATGGATAGACAATGGCTGGGATTTAAAGAACAAATTGATGGGCTTCAACAATTGTATGTCTGTCTGGTGTAAGAGTAAAACTGAGAAGGTAGCTAACAGAAAGAAATCAAATTGGCCAGGAAAAGCTGCAAACCTGAGGACTAGGAGACACTTACAGATCAGCAGAGGAGGACAAAGAGTTTAATTTGGAAGCGGAAAATAGAGTACAAGCGTAAGTTTGTAGAAAACAAAAACTGATTACAAAAGTTTCTATAGATATGTGAAGAGAAAGAGACTGGTGAAGACAAATGTAGGTCCTTTACAGTTCGAATAAGGTGAATTTATAATGGACAACAAAGAGAAGGCAGACCAGTTGAACAAATATTTTGGATCTGTCTTCACTAAACACAAATGAATTCTAGAAATGCTAAGAGACTGAGGGTTAAACATGGAGGAGCTGAAGGAAATCCTGATTAGTCAGAAAATTGTGTTGGGAAAATGGATTGATTTTAAACCCAGCAAGTCCCCAGGGTCTAATGCTTTGCATCCTAGAGTAGTTAAGGAAGTGGCCCTAGAAATAGTGGACACATTGGTGATCATTTTCCAGCATTCTATGGACTCTGGAAGAGTTTCAATGGACTAGTGGATAGCTCGGGTTACTCTACATATTGTTTTAAAAAGGAGAGAGACACAGAGAAAAACAAAAACAGGGAATTAAGGCTGGTTAGCCTGACACTGGTGGTGGGGAAGATGTTGGAGTCAATTAAGGATATAACAATTGAGCAATTGAAAAGCAGTGATAGGATTGGTCCAAGTCAGCATAAATTCACTGAAGGGAAAACTTTCTTGACAAATCTTCTGGAATTGTTTGAGGATGTGACCAGTCAAGTAAACAAGGGTGCATCAGTGGATGCTGTACATCTGAAAGATTTTTGCAAAGGTTCCTCATTAGAGATTAATAATCAAAGTTAAAGCTCATGGTATCATAGGTGATATATTGATGCGGATAGAGAACAGGCTGGCAGTAGGAAGCAGAGTTGTAATAGACTGGTTCTTTTCAGAATGTCAGATAGTGATGAATGGGGTACCACAGGGTTCAGTGCTGGGACCCCAGTTGTTCATAATATACATTAGTGGATTAATGAAGGAATTTAATGCCATATCTCCAAACTCATAGACGACACTAAGCTAGGTGGCTATGTGTGCTGCCAGGAGAATGCTAAGAGGCTGCAGCATGACCTGAAGAGGCTGGCTAAGTAGGAAAATACTTGATAAATGTAATATAACATGGACAAATGTGAGTTAATCCACTTTGGTGACAAAAACAGGGAGGCAGATTATTATCTGAATGGTGGCAGTTTATGAAAATATGAGGTGCAATGAGACAATTCAAATCCACTGCATGCTATCCAGAATTAGAATGGGGGCATCAAAATTTAAAGACCATGTTGAGGGCTTATAGTCAAGACTATCCAGGGAACTGTGATAAAGGATTATGTTTGTATATTTTGAAATTAGGGATGCACCTAATGAATCAATTACATTCATTCCATTTGAATTCGTTTTTGGACATGAGCTGAGAGGAAGAGTAGCTTAGTTCCAATGCTTTTTTTTTTGTCCATAACACTCTAAATTCATAATTCTCAAGTACCTGTCTAACTCCCTTTTAAACTTATTTACAGAATCAACTCTCATCTTTTCTTCAGTTAATGTATTTGAGATCTCAATTCCTCTGAGTAAAGATCCCAACTCTTCTGAGGGTGTGGTCCTGACCCACCTGTGGATGAGATCCTGAGCCCTCAGCTAGTGAGATCCCGATCTGTCTGAGAGTGAGAGTGGGGCGGCACAGTGGCTAGCATTGCTGCCTCACAGCAGCAGGGTCCCAGGTTCGATTCTTACCTCAGGCAATTGTCTGTGTGGAGCTTTCAAATTCTCCCTGTGTCTGCGTGGGTTTCCTCCAGGTACTCCGATTTCCTCCCATAGTCCGAAAGATGTGCAGATCAGGTGGATTGGCCATGCTAAATTGCCCATAGTGTTAGGTGCATTAGTCAAAAGGAAATTGGTCTGGTGGGTTACTCTTTGGAGTGTTGGGCTGAAGGGCCTGTTTCCACAATGTAGGGAACCTAATATATCTAATCTAACAACTCTGTGGATGAGATCCTGAATGCATTGACATGAGATCCCAACCATTCTGAGGGTGAGTACCTAATAATGCTGTAAAATAAGACTTCTGCGATAGAGACTTAGATGGAAATTATTCAAACTCATTTTACTCCCAATTCACAAGTCACTTAGCAGCCTGTGTTTTTCTGATCTTTATAAAATACTGACATTTTAAAGTGACAACTTATTGTAGTGAATTAACACTGCATGTTGAATGGAGACTAACAAAAACGATACAGAATGTAGTCTAGATCAAATTAAGGTACAGCAATGCATTTGGGTGTGGCAAGGAAATTACTGCTTCTGTGAAGGACCTGCACAATTTATGCATAATGTCACCATACAACTATAATCATATTTCATATTAATCATTGACTCTGCCATTGCAAAAAGAGTGTTTAGTTTTTGTTTGAAAATTATCTACAAAATGTACCGGCATAAGGGTATAAAGGGCCAGAGTGATTCCAAATGAATGACCAATCTTTACCAAGGTAGTTACTGTTAGCTGGTTCAGTATTAGGGTTGTCACAACCCATTTCAATATCCATGATTTGAGGAGCTGAATACAAAGTGTCCAGCTGCAGCCTGCCATTACACAAAAACACAGTGGAGTATGTGCACATGTGGAAATCAAATATTTATTCATCTGGATCAGCAGAGAAGAATTCCATACTCAAATAATTTTAACTATTAACATAGCGCCTTCTTTCCATGCATGGAATCTTGTCTATCAATATCAAATGTAAATACAATTTGGTACATAAAATTTGTCCTTTTGCACATTCTAACAATAATGTTTAAGTTGCATACACAACTTTCTAAAAGTGAAGCTGACAGCTTAGGAACAGCAAGGAGCTGTGAAGGCATTCACACAGAGCTACTCTTCTGATATTAATGACTTTCTTAGTGGGATCAACAATCATTGATACAGAGAATAGCCTGGTGTCCTAAACCATTTGGTCAATGATCTTTCCTCTTCAAGTGGTGCAGTTATAAGAATTGCTACATTAAATGCATCATGTTACTTCCTGAAGATATGACCACTGTCCTCAGTCATACAGCAATGAAACAGGGGTCATTCGGCCCACCATGGCTAACAAACACCAATTATGTTAATCCCATTTACCTGCACTTAAAATGCCAGGGTACAGTAGGCTATGCACTAAGTTCACATCCAGATGCTTCTTAAGTCTTACAAAAGTACCTGCCTCCACTTCCCTCTCAGGCAGCATGTTCCACATATTTACCATCCGCTGGTTGAAAACATTATTCCTAGATCCCTCTAAACTACTTACTCCTCAACTTATACATATGCCCTCTGGTCTTACACACATTTTCCCTGACTCAAACATTCTCATGATCTCCACCAACAGCTTTTACCACCTATTTGTAAGGAGAAAGTGAGGTCTGCAGATGCTGGAGATCAAAGTTGAAACTTTATTGCTGGAACAGCACAGCAGGTCAGGCAGCATCCAGGGAACAGGAGATTCGACGTTTCGGGCACAGGCCCTTCTGTCCGAAACGTCGAATCTCCTGTTCCCTGGATGCTGCCTGACCTGCTGTGCTGTTCCACCTATTTGTAAGTCAATTTTAGTTCCAGTCTGCCAACTTGCCTTGAATCCCATGGGCTCTTACCTTGTTAATCAGCCTTCCATGTAGGATTTTGTCAAGGGCCTTACTGAAGTCCATGTAAACCATATTAACTACACTACAATATGTTTTCTCACATTTTCAAAAAAACTCAATTAAATTAGTCAGACAGGATTGCCATCCAACAAATTTACACTGACTATCCTTGATCAATTCCTGCCTTTCAAAACATTGATTAATGCTAACCCTCAGACTTCTTTTTCCAAAACTTTTCCCTCCCCTAATATCAGACTAACTGCTCTGTAAATATGTGATCCATCCTTGCTGCCCTTCTCAAACAAAGGAATCATATTAGCTATCCTTCAGTCATCTGGCACTTTTCCTGTGACCAGTGAAGTACTAACAATCTTCACCAGTGCCCCAGAAATTTCCTCCCCTATCAGCCTTGGCAACCTGGGGTATATCTCATTACAATTTTGGGTTTTATGCACTTTTATGCTGCTAGAACATCTATAATACCTTCTCCTTAACATGCTCTAGAAGCTCACCATTTCAACTGATGTCTCCAGCTACAACATTTTCTCTTTTGTGAATACTGATGAGAAATATTCATTTAAGACCTCACCCAAGTTCTCTGGCTCCATGCACAGATTGCCTCTTTGGGCTCTAATAGGCACTACACTTTCTTTTGCTCTTAATATAATTACAAAATGCCTTTGGGTTTTTCTAACACCTGTCTAGCAGCCCCTCTTTCTTTCTAAGGACTTCTCCACACAGTCTCTGTACTTCTGAATGGCTTCCCCTGTTTTTAATACTGTACTTAACATATGCTTCCTTCTTTTTTGCATGATGGTGACCAGCTATCACCTGTATTCACCATATTTATGAAGGACAAAAGGCATGAAAGATCTTATAAATATTGTGGAATTCATAAACATTTATTTACAAAGTACTATTTCAAAGTGTTCCCCATTGATTTATTCACTAATCAGCAGAGACCACTCAGGTGTTGGCCCATTGTCAGTTTCGAGGGAGTCTAGCTAATCTCAAACGATGCAATGCAAACCTTTTTCGCTCTTCATATGCCCAATTCAGCTGATGTTTCCTTTTTGAAGGAAAAGTGATGATCACTCGCAAACAAAGCCATCACAGCCTCTGATATAGGCATGCAAGATATTGCCTTGAGACATTGGCGAGGTTTACATTTATGAGAGCGATCCCTGATCCCATGAGGTACGCAGGTCATAGAGCAGAAATAAACACAATGCTACAGCAACCTTTCCTAAATGAAGTAATGATAGGATTCTTTGATACGTTCAGATGATGTGGTAATAACAGATGCAGCTAAAGCACTGGAGGGCACAAGCTTTCATATTTCGCTTCTCCTCTACAACCCCTCTGCCTAATTTCAGTTATATATCGCACTTAGAACTACCAAAGGCATAACGGTTTTGTAAGCCATCTGTTACAAAGTCAGGTAGCTAACTTCTCAGACTCAGTGCTATTGGCTACTTTCATTTGCGGTCTGAGTATTAAAGGAGCGACTCACAGTCCGCTAAATATTATTGAAGACAACTCATATTTATATGTGATGGTTTAAAGGCATAGTATTCCTTCTTTTGCAGAAAGACCAAAGAAAACTGAAAGTGCACAGGCTTTTTACATTAATATCAGTCTTTAAAAAAATCCTTCAAGTGCAGACTGTTGCATACCATGCAGTTTCACTATGTAATTGTGGTGAACTACAACTCACTTTGTGCCAGTGCCATCTAGCTCTGCATGACAAAGGTGACCATATTTATCAAGTTCTCTTGATGGACACCAATGACTAAGTTGTTCTTCTTGTTCTGTTTTATAAATTAAGCTCAACAAAATTGTCGCCTCTTTTCCTCTTCCTTTTGTCCAATGATTACATCAGAGATTCCCTTGTTTTAGACATTCTTGTAAAATATAACTAAATAAGTTATGAAGCATCTAGTTAAGTTAACTAATAGTTGTAGTAATTGTAACAAGGTCAGCTAGCTGGCCAGCATAGAACACGAGTTCCCAGACTAGGTCAGCTATTCTGGTCCACTACATGGAACTTCAAGGCCCATAGTTTCACAGAATTTTATTATTGATGTATACCATGATTCTTTGTCTATAGAATGTAGTCATGTCGTTGGACTAATAATTTAGTTACCTGAACAAATGTGCACATGTAAAACAGTAAGCAGGAAAAGACCTATTATTTCAACCAGCTGGTTCCACTCAATTGTCATTAGCTTCAAAATATATTTATATACTCCTTACACCACCCAGAAGCCAAATACCAAAAAGGTCCAAGAACACCTGTGGAGTAGAACATTTTCTCTCTGACCCAGTCTGGTTGGGCTGATTAGCTCAGTTGGTTGGATAGCTTGGTTGTAATAGATTTTGTTGAGCTTAATTTATAGAGTAATACCAACTGTGTGGGTTCAATTCCTGCACTGGCTACGGTTACTTTGAATATCTCTCAATTTCACCCTTCTTGAGGCTCAGTTAACTATTGCGGTTAAAATTAGAGTCAAATATGACTGTATCATCACACTATAAATTTTCTCAAAGTGCCTCAAGCACTGCACATCAGCCTCAGAAAATGACCCACTCTCATAGAAATAGTCAACAAAATATTCAGGTAAATGTTCGTTCAAGGCATCTTCAACTCAAAGCCAAAAACACTCCAAACTCAGTGTTTTAACCTTACCTCAAGTTGAACTACCATCAGCTGTCTCCCTCTATTGAGAGAGCAGCCTTGTGGTCTGATAAGACTGTTACAAGTTTACTTGATTAAAACTAGTTCAGGCAATCACACTGACATCCTAATAGGCAAATCAGGGCCAAAAATTGGTATAAATAATTTAAATAATTGAAGCACGATGCAATACTCCTTATACATCACTGCCTATTTTCTCTTTTTTAAAGCATGTGTTGAAAATACTAATGAATAAGGATGTGAGGAGTGGAGTCCCTCAGGGAGTCTGGAACCTTGGGTTTTTGTAAAAATATATCAATAATGTAAATGAAAACAGTGAAAGCATGGTAGCTAAATTTGAAAACAGGCATGCTGCAAAAATAAATATATAAAAGGTTGAATGTGTGGACATAAATCTTACAGATAGAGTGTAATGTGGAAAAATGTAAAGTTGTTCAACAGGAAGAATGAAAGAAACAATAATCTTTAAATGGTGAACAACTGCAGAATGCTGAGATGTAAACACTCACGGTGTTCTGGTGTACTATTATGGACTGGACCAGACTGCCTCAAAATATTTTAAGAAGGTAGCCTAGACCCTAAACTTTTCTTCTTTTAAAGGCAAATGAAAAGTATCTGTTCCAGGTGCAATACAACTGGTTAAACTACTCAATGTTAAGAAAAACACAACTAATTTAAATACTGTAGTTAAAATACAAGTAAAGAATGAGGAAATTAGAATGTTGTAACCCTATTGGAAAACTTAGCAGCATAATAGATATAGTAGCTATTACTACTTAACTTTTACAATATAGTAACACCCCATAAACATATCCTTTGTCAAGAAAGGAAAATTCAGACACCAATTCTCACATGCAGTTTTCCCATCCAGACAGAAACAATGTCAAGAGAAAATTGGGAGACTGAAGCTTCCAACGCTGTTCAGACATCAATTACTACTGAGAGAGCTGGCCACACCCATTCAGACTGCATTAAAAAAATCCCAAGGCCTCCCTACTCAAGTGGTCTTCAATATGCAGCTCAAAACCTCTGCCTAACAACATCTCTTCAACAAAAAAAAGGACAAAATAATCTCTTAAAGTGACAGCATTGTTGCACTTTACCTTCAAAGAAAATTAACTATCAAATTAGAATTATTCATTATAAGATATCCTTAGCCTAATTCTATTAGTATACTACAATACATAGACATTACACTGATTCTAAGCTTGCAAACATTCACTACTGCAGTCTATTTCAGGCCATTTATTCACGCCACTGCACACCTCTATCTTTCTTCTTCAAAGCTGATATTATGTTCTCTCATCCTGATACATGTATAATTTTCATACTGAATGCCTCTAATAACTAGCTCCATCTAAATAGTCTGGAATTTCTGTCCTTAAATTTCTCCAAAAACATTAATGGGTTATGATCAGTATGTACAATTATCTCAGATACATTACTGGCAATATAAATGTTGCAATATTGTAATGTCAACAAAAAGCTCAAGGGTTCCTTCTCAGTCATGGAATATTTCTGTTGCGGAGTATTCAATTTTCAGAAAACATACCCAATAGGTCTTTCTATCTACTTGTTATCTTCTTGTAAGAGTATAGCACTGACACCTACATCACTCACATTGATAGACACCTTGAATGGATTTATGTAATTAGGTTTGATTAACACTGGGGCAGTGGTTAACATAGTTTTCAGGCTGCCAAGTGTCTTCTGACAGTCTGTCATCCACTGAAATTTTCTGCACTTCTTCAGTAAGTCAGTCAGTGCAACGAACGCTCTGCTAAAATTCTGCATAAACTTTTGATAAAATCCACTAAATCCTAGGAGTTGTAGTACAGTCCTCTTTGTTGATATTCCCCAATAAACTTTGTTTTCATATCCCTTGGGGCCATTTGTCTATGTCCAATAACAATGGTCCAGGATTGTGACTTGGGCATTTGTGAATTCACACTTAGCCAGGTTGCTCACCAAATCTGTCTCCAAAAGCCAATGGAACAATTCAAATAGATGCTGCAAAAGTTTCTTCCATGTGTGACTAAAAATCACCATGTCGTCATACAGGTAATCCAGAAATGACTTTATTGGTTAGTCTTTGAAATGTGGCTCACTCATTTTTCAGACCAAATAGCATGACTTTAAATTGATATAGTCCATTTGGTGTTACAAAAGCCAAAATTGTCTTCACTCTTCTGAACAGATACATACTAGCGTCCTCTGAGTAAGTCGAACTTAGAAATATAAATTGCTTGTCCTACCTCTCAATAGGATATGAATCAGACTTAGTAACTACATTGATTTGTGATAATTGACACATAATTGTGTGTACCATCTAGTTTTGACAGCATTATTTTGGGTGATCTCCAGTCGCTGCAACTCACTTTGAGTATGTTATCTCTGACCATGCGTATAATCACTTTGAACGTAAGCCAACTTTAGAATGGTTAGGTCTATAAGGATGCTCCATAAATGGAACAGCATTTCCTATATATCATGTGTAATTAAATTAGAACTTCCCAGCTTAATCCCCATGTCTCCCCTTTTGACTGTAATAACTCTTTCAGGTCATTTCAATTTTCCTCAGGAATTTAACTCAATAATTTATCCAAACTTTGCAGACCTCCTCATTGTTCTATTTAATTAGATGGATGTCCAATCCAGAATGATCTGAACTTGGTTCTTCATGTCATATTGTAACCAGTAACACATTCTCCTTTAGCTTTCCTTCCCTATTAAAATATCTTTTGAGCATATTCACATGACATACCTTTGAGTCTTTGTATTTGGCAATGTTATCAAATAATTCACCTCATTCGATTTCCTTTCAATTTGATAAGGCCCATACCCTAGCTTTCAAAGGTTCACCCTTCACTAGAAGTAACACTAACACATTAGCTCAATTAGCAAAATTGTGAGTTTTGAAAAATTTCTTGTCTGCTACCTGTTTCACTCTCTCAATTTAGTCTTTCCCTTCAAATTGACATAGAGTCCTTAATTAACTTCAGTGATCTTCTCACCTCATGCCAAAAACTAATTCAAATGGACTGAATTTGGTAGGTTCATTTAGTGCATCTTTACTGCAAAAATAAATAATGGACTTCCTTTACAGACAGATGTTTCTGTGGCCAGCAGAGAAAAATCAAAATGGTGTGTTGCTTCCCTGATGCCAGGATCAAGGATGTCTCAGACAGACTTGAGAAAGTTCTCAAGGGGGAGAGGGACCAGCAGGAGGTCATTGTACACATTGGAAGCAATGATATAGGAAGAGAAAAGGTTGAGATTCTGAAGGGAGATTACAGAGTTTTAGGCAGGAATTTAAAAAGGAGGTCCTTGAGAGTAGTAATATCTGGATAAGCTAGAGGGCAGGAATAGGAGGATAGAGCAGATGAATGCATGGCTGAGGAGCTGGTGTATGCGAGAAGGATTCACATTTTTGAATCATTAGAATCTCTTTTGGGGTAGAAGTGACCTGTACAAGAAGGACGAATTACACCTAAATTGGAAGGGGATAAATATACTGGCAGGGAGATTTGCTAGAGCTGCTCGGGAGGACTTAAACTAGTAAAGTGGGGGGTGGGGTGACCCAGGGAGACAGGGAATAAAGAGATCATCTGAGACTGGTACGGTTGAAAACAGAAGCGAGGCAAACAGTCAGGGCAGTCAGGGACAAGGAAGGACTAATAAATTAAACTCCATTTATTTCAATGCAAGGGGCCGAACAAGGAAGGCAGATGAACTGAGGGCATGGTTAGGAACATGGGACTGGGATATCATAGAAATTACAGAAACATGGCTCAGGGATGGGCAGGAATGGCAGCTTAATGTTCCAGGATACAAATTCTACAGGAAGGATAGAAAGGGAAGCAGGAGAAAGTGAGGTCTGCAGATGCTGGAGATCAAAGTTGAAACTTTATTGCTGGAACAGCACAGCAGGTCAGGCAGCATCCAGGGAACAGGAGATTCGATGTTTCGGGCACAGGCCCTTCTTCAGGAATGAGCAGAGAGTGTTCAGCAGGAGAAGATAAAAGGTAGGGAGGAGGGACTCGGAGGAGGGGAGTTGGAAATGTGATAGGTGGAAAGAGGTCAAGGTGAGGGTGATAGGTCGGAGTAGGATGGAGGCGGAGAGGTCAAGAAGAAGACTGCAGGTCAGGAAGGCGGTGCCGGGCTGGAGGGATCCGGCTGAGACAAGGTGGGGGGAGGGGGAATGAAGAAACTGGTGAAGTCCAAGTTCATCCCCTGCGGTTGGAGGGTTCCCAGTCGGAAGATAAGACGCTCCTCCTCCGACCGTCGGGTTGTTGTGGTTTGGCGGTGGATGAGTCCAATGACCTGCATATCCTCGGTGGAGTGGGAGGGGGAGTTGAAATGCTGTGCCACAGGTTGGTTGGGTTGGTTCGTCCGGGTGGCCCAGAGGTGCTCTCTGAATCGCTCCGCAAGTAGGCGGCCTGTCTCCCCAATATAGAGGAACTTCTCTCACTTCTCTCCAAGGCCCCAAGGGAAACTTCCATATCCGCCACAGATTCACCTGCACCTCCACCCACATCATCTACTGCATCCGCTGCAGCCGGTGTGGCCTCCTCTATATTGGGGAGACAGGCCGCCTACTTGCGGAGCGATTCAGAGAGCACCTCTGGGCCACCCGGACGAACCAACCCAACCAACCTGTGGCACAGCATTTCAACTCCCCCTCCCACTCCACCGAGGATATGCAGGTCATTGGACTCATCCACCGCCAAACCACAACAACCCGACGGTCGGAGGAGGAGCGTCTTATCTTCCGACTGGGAACCCTCCAACCGCAGGGGATGAACTTGGACTTCACCAGTTTCTTCATCCCCCCTCCCCCCACCTTGTCTCAGCTGGATCCCTCCAGCCCGGCACCGCCTTCCTGACCTGCAGTCTTCTTCTTGACCTCTCCGCCTCCATCCTACTCCGACCTATCACCCTCACCTTGACCTCTTTCCACCTATCACATTTCCAACTCCCCTCCTCCAAGTCCCTCCTCCCTACCTTTTATCTTCTCCTGCTGAACACTCTCTGCTCATTCCTGAAGAAGGGCCTGTGCCCGAAACGTCGAATCTCCTGTTCCCTGGATGCTGCCTGATCTGCTGTGCTGTTCCAGCAATAAAGTTTCAACCTAGAAAGGGAAGCAAGAAAGGAGCGGGAGTGGTGTTTATGATAAGGGATAGCATTACAGGTGTGCTGAGGGAGGATATTCCCAGAAATCCATCCAGGGAAGTTATTTGGGTGGAACTGAGAAATAAGAAAGGGATGATCACCTTATTGGGATTATATTATAGACCTCCTAATAGTCAGAGGGAAATTGAGAAATAACGTGTAAGGAGATCTCAGCTATCTGTAAGAATAATGGAGTGGTTATGATAGGGGTTTTAACTTTCCAAACATAGACTGGGACTGCCATAGAATTAAGGGTTTAAATGGAGAGGAATTTGTTAAGTGTGTACAAGAAAAGTTTCTAATCTAGTATGTGGATGTACCTACTAGAGAAGGTACAAAACTTGACCTACCCTTGGGAAATAAGGCAGGGCAGGTGACTGAGGTGTCAATAGGGGAGCTCTTTGGGGCCAGCGACCATAGTTCTATTAGATTTAAAATAGTGATAGAAAAGGATAGACCAGATCTAAAAGTTGAAGTTCTAAATTGGAGAAAGGCCAATTTTGACGCTATTAGGCAAAAACTTTCAAAAGCTGATTGGAGGCAGATGTTCACAGGTAAAGGAACGGCTGGAAATTGGGAAGCCTTCAGAAATGAAAAGGACAAAAGGGTAAGTAGGAAGAGAATAGGGCTCCTCAAAGATCAGCAAAGACGCCTTTGTGTGGAGCTGCAGGATCGGAGATACTAAACCAGTATTTTGCATCAGTATTTACAGTGGAAAAGGACATGGAAGATATAGAGTGTAGGGAAATGTCCATATTACAGAGGAGGAAGTGCTGGATGTCTTGAAATGCATAAAAGTGGATAAATCCCCAGGACCTGATCAGCTGTACCCTAGAACTCTGTGGGAAGCTAGAGAAGTGATTGCTGGGCCTCTTACTGAGATATTTGTATAATTGATAGTCACAGGTGAGGTGCCGGAAGACAGGAGGTTGGCTAATATGTGCCATTGTTTAAGAAGGGTGGTAAGGACAAGCCAGGAAATTATAGACCTGCGAGCCTGACATCGGTGGTGGGCAAGTTGTTATGAGAATTCTGAGGGACAGGATGTCCATGTATATGGAAAGGCAAGGACTGGTGAGGGATAGTCAACATGGCTTTGTGCATGGGAAATCATGTCTCACAAAGTTAATTGAGCTTTTTTGAAGAAGTAACAAAAAGGATTGGTTCGGGGAGAGAAGTAGATGTGATCTATATGGACTTCAGTAAGGCATTCGACAAGGTTCCCCATGGGAGACTGGATAGCAAGATTATATCTCATGAAATACAGGGAGAACTAGACAATTGGATACAGAACTGGCTCAAAGGTAGAAGATAGAGGGTGGTGGTGGAGGGTTGTTTTTCAGACTGGAGATCTGTGACCTCCAAGGATGGGTGCTGGATCCAATACTTTTCATCATTTATATAAATGATTTGGATGTGAGCCTAAGAGATATAATTAGTAAGTTTGCAAATGACACCAAAATTGGAGATGTAGTGGACAGCGAAGAAGGTTACCTCAGATTACAACAGGATCTTGATCAGATGGGCCAATGGGCTGAGAAGTGACAGATGGAGTTTAATTCAGATAAATGTGTGGTACTGCATTTTGGGAAAGCAAATCTTAGCAGTACTTATATACTTAATGGTAAGGTCCAAGGGAGTGTCACTGAACAAAGAGACCTTGGAGTGTAGGTTCATAGCTCCTTGAAAGTGGAGTCGCAGGTAGATAGGATAGTGAAGAAGGCATTTGGTATGGTTTCCTGTATTGTTTAGAGTATTGAGTACAGGACTTGGGAGGTCATGTTGCAGCTGTACAGGACACTGGTTAGACCACTGTTGGAATATTGCATGCAATCCTTGTCTCCTTCCTATCAGAAAGATGTTGTGAAACTTGAAATGGTTCAGAAAATATTTAAAAGGATGTTACCAGGGTTGGAGGATTTGAGCTACAGGGAGAGGTTGAATAGGCTAGGGCTGTTTTCCTGGAGTGTCGGAGGCTGAGGGGTGACCTTATAGAGGTTTATAAAATAATGAGGGGTGTGGTTAGAATAAATAGACACAATCTTTTCCCTGCGGGTGGGGGAGTCCAGAACTAGAGGGCACAAGTTTAGTGTGTTGAAAAGCATTAAGGTAGGCAAGTCCCCAGAACCTGATGGGATTTAGCCCAGAATACTGAGGGAGGTGAGGGAGGATATTGCTGGATCCTTGTATGGAATATTGGTATCCTCTTTAGTCACAGGATAGTTCACAAATGACTGAAAAATCACCAAACCTGTTCCTTTGGTTAAGAAGGGCGAAAGAGATTAGATTGCCAGCAGTTTTGAAACAGGTATTTGGCCCAACAAGTCCATACCAATCCTCCACAAAGTAACCTACCCAGACCCATTTCCCTCTGACTAATGCACTAACACTATGGGCAATTTAGCATGGCCGATTCACCTGACCTGCACATCTTTAGACTGTGGGAGGAAACCGGAGCATCTGGAGGAAACCCACGCAGACACAGGGAGAATATGCAAACTTCACACAGACAGTTTCCCAAGGCTAGATGTGAACCGGGGTCCCTGACTCTGTGAGGCAGCAGTGTTAACCACTGAGCCATCTGGAAAATTACAGGCTGGTGAGCCTTATGTCTTTGGCTCTTATTGGAGCAGATTCTTAGGGGTAGGATTTACTCACATTTGGAAAAACCTGGATTTATTAGTCTTAGGTAGCATGACATTATGCGGAGAAGATTATGTCTCACAAACTTGATCGAAATTTATGAGAAAATGACAAAGGTGATTGATGAGGACAGCGGTTCACGTTGTCCACATGGACTTTAACAAGGTCTTTGACATTTTGGAAGGCTTAATGCAGGAGGAAGCAGACAATAAATGTCAGAACCCTTAGAAGTGGTAACATACAGAATAATCGACATATATAGGTCCAAACTTCCCTGAAAGGGTCAACACAAGTGGAAAAGGTTAAGAAAGCATATGGCATGCTTGCTTTCATTGATCAGGGCAGAGGATATAAAAAAATTCCAAGTCATCTTGCAGCTATATAGAACTTTGGTAAGGCCACATTTGGAAGATTGTGTCCAATTCTGGTTGCCACACTACCAGAAGGATGCCGAACATTTGGAGAGGATGCAGAAATGGTTTAACAGAATATTGCCTGGTTTGGAGGGTATTAGCTATGAGGAGAGATCGGACAAACATAATTTGATTTCACTTAAACTTCAGTGGCAGAGAGGCGATTTGTTCGAAGTTTACAAAATTATGACAGACATGGATAGAATGGCTAGTTGGAGTCTTTTTCCCAGATAGAAATGTGAATTACCAGGGGACATAGGTTTAAGATAAACAAAGGTTAGTTTAAAAGACACGTGAGAAGCAAGTTTTGTTTACACAGAGAGTGGTAAGTACCTGGAAAGAATTGCCAACGGTAGTGGTATAAACAGATACAATAACAATGCTTAAAGGGCATCTTGACTAACATATGTCGAGGCAGGGAATAGAGGCATGCGGATCCTGTTGAGGCAAAAGGTTTAGTTTAGAAAGACATCATGTGTTGGTGCAGGCTTGGTGGGGTGAAGGGCCTATTCATGTGCTATTCTGTTCTTTGTCTTTACATAAATCTTGAATAGTGTTGGCAAAGTGGATGTGGAAATGGTTAAGACCGAAACTAGAAGGGCTATATTGAATTGACTCTCTACAGATGTTACCATGCCTGCTGTGTTTCTCCAGCACTTTCCTTTTTAAATGCAGAACTAGGGTATATTGTTTCAAAATTTAGAGTCACTGCTTTAGGATAAAGATGAGATTTTTTTTTCCCAGAGGATTGTGTGACTATGGAACTCTGTTCCTCAGAATGTGATGGGTGCAGGAGATATTTAATTGTTTTAAGGCAGAGACACTGTCTTGCTGTACAAGGAATCAAGGGCATACTTGCATCTATGTTCCTACTCAAATTTACAAAATGATGCATTAAATGGATGAGGAATAGAATTTTCCTACTTCAATTGAAATGCATGTACAGGGACCTTGAGATCTTGATTGGATATTCCGAAATTCGGATAATTGATGTTCGGATAACCGATGTTGTTCTGAATTTATAATGTCTTTGGACTGAGGCAACAATTATCTGGAATCACGCAGTAGATGCAAATTGAGGTGTAGGTCAGAAATTTGAAGTGTCTCCAGCTGCATCTGTTTGATTAGGTTGGATCAAAACCAAGCATTTTCTTTCGGATCTGAGAACTGGCACATGAAGATGAAGTGTACTGGCTCTGTGCTATTTTTAGCTGCTCAGTTTCTTCTTGATGATTACATCACTGTTAGCTGCATACTGCAGTCATAATACAGCAACAGCACAAAGAACAAGTGACACTAGCCATATTTCCCAGGTGCCAATGTGTTGGGGGAGGTGGTAAAGTTTCGATTTTTCATGTGCAATATCGAAACAATACAAGGGAAAGCCATTTCATAAAGACCATGAGTGTAGTTTTGTTAAACATACTGTCTAAAGAAAAATCTCAGGTTATGAGTGCAGAATTTTGTAGCTAATTACGACCATAGAATATTGTGAATATATTGTAAATAAACTTCAACATCTTGTAATGTTTTGCAGCAGACTTGCTTGTACTCTTCCCCGTCGAGACTAGTTACAGAAGCGGCAGGATGTTAATGTTAATGACTTTCACTGCTTAGTCTCAATTAATTGATAAAAGCATTGTTAAATGTCCAAAGTAGTTTCTGTGTGGATAATAACCAATGTACAATATTGAAAATACTTTGATTCACTTCACAAAATGAAATGTCTCTGCGAGATTTCATTGTACCTACCATGTCAAGAACAGGCATTTGTTTTGACATGGAATGCATAAACTGCCAGATGTCATTTGGTTTTTGAAATTAAGTCAGCAATTTTTCTGATCAAGGTGATTAAGATGGAAAATTTCTCGTACTTTAAGGACAGCTTTGTTTAATCGAAAGTCATTTTCACTGTTCTTCTAACAAGCATGATAGTAAGATTGCGTTCTATGATATACTTCAGAACCTCCAATATGTTATTTATTTGAAGTTGTGTAATATATTTTTTAGATTACTTACAGTGTGGAAACAGGCCCTTCGGCCCCACAAGTCCACACCGACCCGCCGAAGCGTAACCCACCCATACCCCTACATTTACCCCTTTACCTAACACTACGGGCAATTTAGCATGGCCAATTCACCTGACTTGCACATCTTTGGACTGTGGGAGGAAACCGGAGCCCCCGGAGGAAACCCACGCAGACACGGGGAGAACGTGCAAACTCCACACAGTCAGTCGCCTGAGTCGGGAATTGAACCCAGGTCTCTGGCGCTGCGAGGCAGCAGTGCTAACCACTGTGCCACCGTGCCGCCCACAAAACCATATACTACCATATTGAAGCAGAGATCATGGCAGGATATTTCCTTGAAGTGGACCTTGTCTTTTGATTTTAACATGAGTGTGGTGGAAACATTATTTTGAAATATAAACAGGGCCCCACCTGGATGAGGCTTTGGGGGCCAGGGAAACAGAGGTCTTCGAGGAGGTGGAGGGAGTGGGTGGTGTCCCGAATGTATGTGGAGAATTCCTGGACCAGAGGGGATAGGACTCGATACTGTCCAGGAATTCTCCACATACATTCAGGACACCACCCACTCCCTCCACCTCCTCTAAGACTTGCGTTTCCCAGGCATCCAAAGTCTCATCTTCACCACGGACATCCAGTCCCTCTACACCTGCATCCTCCATGATGAGGGTCTCCAAGCCCTCTGTTTCTTCCTCTCCCCACCAGTACCCTTCCACTGACACTCTCATTCATTGGCTGAACCTGTCCTCACCGTCAAGAATTTCTCCTCCAAATTCTCCCACTTCCTCCAGACGAAAAGGGTAGCCATGGACATCTGCATGGGCCCCAGCTACGCCTGTCTCTTTATCGGCTACATGGAACAGTCTATCTCCTGCAGTTACACCGGCACTACTCCTCACCTTTTCCTCCACTACATTAGGGACTGTATCAGTGCCACCTTGTGCTCCCTTGAGGAGGTTGAACAGTTCATCAACTTCACCAACACATTCCACCCCGACCTTAAATTCATCTGGACCATCTCTGACACCTTCTCCCCTTCCTAGACCTCTTCATCTCCATCAATGGTGACCAGCCCAATACTGACATTTTCTACAAACCCACTGACTCCCACAGCTACCTGGATTATACCTCCTCCCACCTTGCCCCCTGCAAAAATGCTATCCGTTATTCCCAATTCCTTCGCCTCTACTGCATCTGCTCCCAGGAGGACCAGTTCCACCACTGAACACAGTAGATGGCCTCCTTTCTCAAAGACCACAATTTCCCTTACCACATGGTTGATGACGCCTTTCAGCGTATCTCATTCACTTCCCGCACCTTCGCCCTCAAACCCCTCCAACCGCAACAAGGATAGAACCTCCCGGTGCTCACCTTCCACCCCACCAATCTCCATATACATCACATCATCCTCTACCATTTCTGCCACCTACAAATGGACTTCACCACCAGAGATATATTTCCCTCCCTCCCCCTATCCGCTTTCCATAAAGACTGTTCCCTCCACAATTACCTCATTAGATCCACACCCCCCTAACAATCCAACCTCCCCTCCCGGCAGCTTCCCCTTCCATCGGAGGAATTGCAAAACCTGCACCCAGACCTCTCCCCTCACCTCTGTCCAAGTCGCCAAAGGAGCCTTCCACATCCATCAAAGTTTCTCCTGCACTTCCATGCATGTCTTTTACTGTATCTGTTGCTCCCGATGCGGTCTCTTCTACATTGGGGAGACAGGACGCCTACTTGCAGACCACTTCAGAGAACCCCCGCACCAACCAACCCCACTGCCCTGTGGCCAAACACTTAAACTGCCCCTCCCACTCTGCCGAGGACATGCAAGTCCTGGGCCTCCTCCATCGTCACTCCCTTACCATCTTCAGCCTCAGAAACCTACAACCCCATGGCACCAATGTGAATTTCACCATTTTCCTCATTCCCCCCCCACTACCTTACCCCAGTTCCAACCTTCCAGTTCAGCACCATCCTCATGACCTGTCCCATCTGTCCATCTTCCTTCCCATTTATCCACTCCACCCTCTCCCAACCTATCACCTTTACCCCCACCTCGATCCACCTGTTGCACTCTCAGCTACCTTCTCTCAAGCCCCATCCCTCTCCCATTTATCTCTCCACCCCTAGGCTCCCAGTCTCATTCCTGATGAAGGGCTTTTGTCCGAAACATCGATTTTCCTGCTTCTCGGATGCTGCCTGACCTGCTTGTGCTTTTCTAGCACCACACTCTTGACTCTAATCTCCAGCATCTGCAGTAATCACTTTCACCTGGGTTTCCAACAGCCTGGCTGGGGGTGTGAGAGCAGCTCTGAGGAAATCCCAGGTACATTTCAATATTTAAGTATGCATTTGTTAAATAGATGCATAAAAGGGAAATAAGAGGCTATTGGAACAGAATAAGAATATGGGCTTCATAGTGCTCATATGGAAGTTAAACACCCCCATGAACTGATTGGATCAAATGATTTATTTCCATGCTGTAATTGTTACACAATTATATGCTCCACAATTATAGTAAAAATAAGCTTTTATAATTGGTCTTTTGTAAATGGATCCTTTCTTACCTTGGAGTGCCTCAAAGCGATGGCTCTGAATAATGATGCACAGCTGCAGCACAAGCTGTGGAGCACTTTCCAAAAATGTCGCCAACAGATGTAACATACTTACATCTGCATATTCATACACCATCTTCCAGTAAAAACGCCAACGGTCGAGCTCCCCACTCTGACGGCTTCGGATACCAAGGTATATAGTGCGCAAATACCTTAAGAGAAAAACAGAAATTTAAAAAACCTCTATGGCAAAATTAGACAAAAATCTAAAATCCAAGATTGTATGTGTATGTGGGGGGAAGAGGATTGTTGCATATCAGCAGCCTATGAAATTTAAAAGGACACAAATGATTAATGCTGTATTAAGCAAAAATGCATAAAAATAGAAATTTTTCAAAAATTGTTTTGTTATTTCAAGTATTTCATAGTGCATATAAGTTGTTGATCAAAATCCAGTGATGGAGAATCTAGATGAAGAAGTATAAATTGAAGTATAATATCTAAACTGTCTTTTTGATGAATGATGCGGACATTTTGGTGTTGGACTGGGGTGGACAAGTTAAACATCACACAATACCAGGCTATAGGGGAAGGGGAGTAGGGATAACCCAAGTAACTATAGGCCGGTGAGTCTCACTTCTGTTGTGGGCAAAGTCTTAGAGAGAATTGTAAGGGATAGGATTTATGAACATCTGGATAGGAATAATGTGATCAAGGATAGTCAGCATGGTTTTGTGAAGGGCAGGTCGTGCCTCACAAACCTTATTGAATTCTTTGAGAAGGTGACTAAGGAGGTGGACGAGGGTAAAGCGGTAGATGTGGTGTATATGGATTTTAGTAAGGCGTTTGATAAGGTTCCCCATGGTAGGCTACTGCAAAAAATACGGAGGTATGGCATTGAGGGTGAGTTGGAGGTTTGGATTAGGAATTGGCTGGCTGGAAGAAGACAGAGGGTAGTAGTTGATGGTAAAGGTTCATCTTGGAGTGCAGTTACTAGCGGTGTTCCGCAAGGATCTGTTTTGGGACCATTGCTGTTTGTCATTTTTATAAATGACCTGGAGGAGGGGCTAGAAGGTTGGGTGAGCAAGTTTGCGGGTGATACGAAAGTCGGTGGAGTTGTTGACAGTGAGGAAGGATGTGTCAGGTTACAGCGGGATATAGATAAGCTGCAGAGCTGGGCAGAAAGATGGCAAATGGAGTTCAATGTAGGTAAGTGTGAGGTGATTCACTTTGGTAAGAGTAACAAAAAGATGGGGTACTGGGCTAACGGTCAGATACTTGGTAGTGTGGATGAGCAGAGGGATCTTGGTGCCCATGTACACAGATCTCTGAAAGTTGCCACCCAGGTAAATAGCGCGGTGAAGAAGGCATATGGTGTACTGGCTTTTATTGGTAGAGGAATTGAGTTCCGGAGTCCTGAGGTCATGTTGCAGTCTGGTGCGGCCGCATCTAGAGTATTGTGTGCAGTTTTGGTCGCCATACTATAGGAAGGATGTGGAGGCACTGGAACGGGTGCAGAGGAGGTTTATCAGGATGTTGCCTGGTCTGATAGGAAGATCATATGAGGAAAGGCTGAGGCACCGTGGGCTGTTTTCATTGGAGAAAAGAAGGTTTAGGGGTGACTTGATAGAGGTGTACAAGATGATTAGGGGTTTACAAAGTTAAAAATCACACAACACCGGGTTATAGTCCAACAGGTTTAATTGGAAGCACACTAGCTTTCGGTTTAGATAGGGTTGACCATGAGAACCTTTTTCCACATATGGAGTCAGCTATTACGAGGGAACATAGCTTTAAATTAAGGGGTGGTAGGTATAGGACAGATGTTAGGGGTAGATTCTTTACTCAGCGAGTCGTGAGTTCATGGAATGCCCTGCCAGTAGCAGTGGTGGACTCTCCCTCTTTATGGGCATTTAAACGGGCATTGGATAGGCATATGGAGGATAGTGGGCTAGTGTAGGTTAGGTGGGC
This sequence comes from Chiloscyllium plagiosum, assembly GCF_037043375.1. Lineage (NCBI taxonomy): Eukaryota > Metazoa > Chordata > Chondrichthyes > Orectolobiformes > Hemiscylliidae > Chiloscyllium > Chiloscyllium plagiosum. Next base: position 76,203,481 of record NW_028270142.1, read on the forward strand.
TTGGATCGGCGCAACATCGAGGGCCAAAGGGCCTGTACTGCGCTGTATTTTTCTATGTTCTATGTTCTATGTTCTATGTTCTATGTTCTATAGTCCAACAGGTCTATTTGGAAGTACAAGCTCTGAGTGCTGCTCCTTTGTAAGGTAGCTAGTGGGGCAGGATTATAGGACACAGAATTAATAGTAAAAGGTGAAAGAGTTACACACCTGGTGCAATGTATTAAACAAACCTGCACTACATTAGTGACCCCACTGCACTATACACTCTCACACACAAAAACACATACACACACACTCACATAGATCCTGTTTCATACACATGCTCTCCCTCAGACATACACACCGACACCCTCTCAAAGGCATATACTTCGTGAGACTTGCTCGCACACTCTACCAAACACACGCAAACATATAGTCACACAGTCTCTGCTTCCGCTCCCTCCCCCCCCCACACACACACACACACACACATTCACTCCCTTATACATGCACACGCACACTCATATAAGTCTATGGAGTGAATTTGTTTTTCCTGTTTGCATTACACAGCATTTTCCCTGTAGGACAGCAGTATGTCATGTCTGGCAGAATGCACAGATGGTCAATGCAGTGTATATCGTTGACCAAATTTTAAAACACATTCAGCAAAAAATAATATGACGCAGGAACTTAGGAAATGTAAGAATATGGGAGCAGGAGTCGACCCTTACAGCTGTTGTACCATTCTAGACCATGGCGATCATATTCATCAATGCCATTTTCCCACACGATCCTTGTATCCCTTAATGTCATTAGTATGAACGAAGCTATTGATCTCTTCCTTGAACTTGTTCAATAAATGAATTTGCATAGCTTTCGAGGGTAAAATAACTCTAAATATACATTTCTCACTGAGTGAAGAAATGTCTCTTCTGTACAGTTCTAAATGCTATGCTGCTAATTAGAGATTCTGTCCTGACTCTAGAACACCCTGCTACCACCACTGGCCCCTCCTCCCAATCCTTACCTTCTCCCAACCACAGGAATCACCTCCATAGAGTTCTGAAACAAAATCTCTCATAGAACAGTCCTGCCGTCTAAGAAGGCAACCTTGGACCTCTCTCTATGGAAAATACATCCCTCTGTGAGTAAGGAGACCACAATTGCTCACAATACTTCAGGGTGGTCTCATCAAGGTCCTATGTAAATGAAGCACATCATATTGGTGTTTGTACTGATATTGTATTTTAATGAAGGCCAACACACCTTCCTAATTGCTTGTTTCACCTTCGTGTGAGCTCTTAGTGACTTATGTACGAGGACACCTAGATCCCTTTAAACTTCAATACCTCCTAGTAATTCTCCATTTAAGAAATAGTCTGAATTTCCATTTTTTTATCAAATTAGATAACCTCAACCTTACCTAAATCATATTTTATCTGCTATGTTTGTGCCCAGTCCTGCAGCCTGCCTAACCCCTTTGAAAGCCTCTTTGCATCATCCCCTCAATAAAAATTCCCATCTTGTTTTGTGTAATCCACAAACTTGGAAAAATTACTTTGGATAATAAATAGTTAGGGCCCAAGTACTGATCTATGCAGTATACCTTGAGCTACAACCTGATAATGTACATTTATTCCAATTTTCTATTTTCTTTTTGTTATTCAATCCATATGCCAATAAATGGCCCTTTATCCTATGCAGTCTAAATATGTGTTTCTGGCTAGCTTACTTCATTTTGGTCATTCGTGGATTGCGGGCATCATTGGTACCAACATTTATTGTTGATCATTGAGTACCCTTGAACTGCTGCAGTCTTAGATTATTTACAGTGTGGAAACAGGCCCTTCAGCCCAACAAGTCCACACCGATCCGCCGAAGCACAACCCACCCAGACCCATTCCCCTATATTTACCCCTTAACCTAACACTACGGGCAATTTAGCATGGCAAATTCACCTAACCTGCACATTTTGGGATGTATGTTACACAGCAACCTAGAAAAAAAGTAGCGAAAGTAGGCCATTCAACCTTTTGCATAAAATTCATCATTCAATAGTATCATGGCCAATCTACAATCCCACATTTTCCTCAAACCATTGATACCTTTGCAATTTTATTAATCTTAATAATGTATTGCTCTTTTTCTTAAACATGTTCAGTGACTTGGCATACAAATCCATCTGTGGTAGAGAATTCAACAGGTTCACTACACTTTTATAGACAATAGACAATAGCTACAGGAGAAGGCCATTCTGCCCTTCGAGCCATCACCACTATTTATGATGATCATGGCTGATCATCCTCAATCAGTATCCTGTTCCTGCCTTGATTCCACTATTCTTAAGAGCTCTATCCAACTCTTTCTTGAAATTATCCAGAGAGTTGTCCTCCACAGCCTTCTGGGGCAGAGCATTCCATACACCCACCACTCTCTGGGTGAAGAAGATTCTCCTCAACTCTGTTCTAAGTGGCCTACCCCTTATTTTTAAACTGTGTCCTCTGGTTTGGGACTCACCCATCAGCGGAAGCATGCTTCCTGCCTCCAGAGTGTCCAATCCTTTAATAACAATTAATCAGATCCCTTCTCAGCCTTCTAAACTTAAGCATATACAAGTCCAGTCGCTCCAATCTTTCAGCGTAAGATAGTCCCGCCATTCTGGGAATTGACCTCGTGAACCTACGCTGCACTCCCTCAATAGCCAGAATGTCTTTCCTCAAATTTGGAGACCAAAACTGCGCACAATATTCTAGGTGCGGTCTCACCAGGGCCCTGTACAGCTGCAGAAGGACATCTTTGCCTCTATACTCAATTCCTGTTGATATGAAGGCCAGCATGCTATTAGCTTTCTTCACTGCCTGCTGTACCTGCATGCTTGCTTTCATTGACTGATGTACAAGAACACCTAGATCTCGTTGTACTGCCCCTTTACCTAACTTGACTCCATTTAGGTAGTAGGAGAAAGTGAGGTCTGCAGATGCTGGAGATCAAAGTTGAAACTTTATTGCTGGAACAGCACAGCAGGTCAGGCAGCATCCAGGGAACAGGAGATTCGACGTTTCGGGCACAGGTAGTAATCTGCCTTCCGGTTCTTGCCACCAAAGTGGATAACCACACATTTATCCACATTAAACTGCATCTGCCATGTATTCTGGACTACACCTCCTCCCACCCTGCCCCCTGTAAAAACGCCATCCCATTCTCCCAATTCCTTCGTCTCCGCCGCATCTGCTCCCAGGAGGACCAGTTCCAAAAACGTACAACCCAGATGGCCTCCTTCTTCAAGGACCGCAAATTCCCCCCCGACGTGGTCGACGATGCCCTCCACCGCATCTCTTCCACTTCCCGCTCCTCCGCCCTTGAGCCCCGCCCCTCCAACCGCCATCAGGACAGAACCTGCAATCTTCTTCCTGACCTCTCCGCCCCCACCCCAGTCTGACCTATCACCCTCACCTTGACCTCTTTCCACCTATCGCATTTCCGACACCCCTCCCCCAAGTCCCTCCTCCCTACCTTTTATCTTAGCCTGCTGGACAAACTTTCCTCATTCCTGAAGAACGGCTTATGCCCGAAACGTTGATTCTCCTGTTCCCTGGATGCTGCCTGACCTACTGCGCTTTTCCAACAACACATTTTCAGCCCAGATCTCCAGCATCTGCAGACCTCACTTTCTCCTCTGCCATGTATCCGTCCACTCACCTAGCCTGTCACCCTGTATTCTCCTAACATCCTCCTCACATTTCACCCTGCCACCCAGCTTTGTGTCTTCAGCAAATTAGCTAATATTACTTTTAATACCTTCATCTATATCATTAATGTACATTGTAAAAAGCTGCGGTCCCAGCACTGATTCCTGCGGCACACCGCTGGTCACTACCTGCCATTCCGAAAGGGAGCCGTTTATCACTACTCTTTGTTTCCTGGCAGCCCACCAATTTTCAATCCATGTCAGTATTTTGCCCATAATACCATGTGCCCTAATTTTGCTCACTAACCTCCAATGTGGGACTTTATCAAAGGCTTTCTGAGAGTCCAGGTGCACTACATCCACTTGATCTCCCTTGTCCATCTTCAGAGTTACATCCTCAAAAAATTCCAGAAGATTAGTCAAGCGTGATTTCCCCTTCATAAATCCATGCTGACTCTGACCTATCCTGTTACTGCTATCCAGATGTGTCGTAATTTCGTCCTTTATAATTGACTCCAGCATTTTTCCCACCACTGAGGTCAGACCAACTGGTCTACAATTCTCTGTTTTCTCTCTCCCTCCTTTTTTAAAAAGTGGGACAACATTAGCCACCCTCAAATCTGCAGGAACTGATCCTGAATCTATAGAACATTGGAAAATGATCACCAACGCATCCACGATTTCTAGAGCCACCTCCTTCAGTACCCTGGGATGCAGACCATCAGGTCCCAGGGACTTATCAGCCTTCAGACCTAACAGTCTCTCCAACACCATTTCCTGCCTAATATAAATTCCCTTCAGTTCAGGTCCTTCAGCCACTATTACATCTGGGAGATTGCTCGTGTCTTCCCCAGTGAAGACAGATCTAAAGTATCAATTCAACTCTTCTGCCATTTCTTTGCTCCCCGTAATAAATTCGCCTGTTTCTGTTTTCAAGGTCCCAATTTTAGTCTTAGCCATTTTTTCTCTTTTCATATACCTAAAAAAGCCTTTACTATCCTCCTTTATATTTTTGGCCAGTTTACCTTCGTACCTTATTTTTTCTTTGCGTATTTCCTTTTTAATTATCCTCTGTTGTTTTTAAAAGCTTCCCAGTCCTCTGATTTCCCACTCATCTTTGCTACATTATACTTTTTCCCTTCTGTCTTTATATGGTCCTTAACTTCCCTCGTCAGCCATGGCCACCCCTGCCTCCCCTTAGTATCTTTCTTCCTTTCTGGAATGAACTGATCCTGCATCTTCTGCATTATACCCAAAAATACCTACCATTGTTGTTCCACTGCCATCCCTGCTAGGGCATTGCACTATTGAACTTTGGCCAACTCCTCCCTCATAGCTCCATAGTTCCCCTTATTCAACTGAAATATTGTCACTTCCGATTCTACCCTTTCTCTTTCAAACTGCAGATTAAAGCTTATTATATTGTGGTCACTACCTCCTAATGGCTCCTTTACTTCGAGGTCCCTGATCAAATCCAATTCGTTGCACAACACCAAATCCAGAATTGCTTTCTCCCTGGTAGACTCCAGCACCAGCTGTTCTAAGAATCCATTTCGGATGCACTCCACAAACTCCCTTTCTTGGCGTCCAGTACCATCCTGATTCTCCCAGTCTACCTGCATGTTGAAATCCCCCATAACAACTGTAATAATATCTTTGTGACGGGCTAAATTCAGCTCCTTAGTCAACTTACACACTACATCCAGGCTACTGTTTGGGGGCCTATAGATAACTCCCATGAGGGTCTTTCTACCCTTAGAATTTCTCAGCTCTATCCATACTGACTCTACATCCCCTGATTCTAGGTAACCCCCGCGCAAGGGACTGAATATCATTCAGCCAACAGGACCACCCCACCCCCTCTGCCTGTCAGTCTGTCCTTGCGATAGCATGTATAGCCTTGAATATTCATTACCCAGGCCCTGTCCACTTGAAGCCATGTCTCAGTTATCCCCACAACATTGTAACTGCCAAATTCCAAATGAGCCTCAAGCTCATCCATCTTATTTCTAATGTTTCGTGCATTTATATATAATATTTTTAATTTGTTACTCCCCTCACCCTTTCTATCAATCCCTATTTCATTTGGCCTTATGGCTTGATCCTTTTTTGAGTTTTCTGCTACATTGATTCCGTTGTCTTTCTTGACTTCTCTTGTTCTAACTTTCCCTTTAACTTCCTTCTTAAACTTCCAGATTCCCTCCCCCGCCCCGCCCTGCGCCCCCGCTATTTAGTTTAAATGCAGCTGTATTGCAGTGGCAAAACCTACCTGCCAGAATGCTGGTCCCCCACCTATTAAGGTGCAACCCATCCCTCTTTTATAATTTATCTTTACCGCTAAACATACCCCAGTGATCCAAGAATTTAAATCCTTGCTTCCTGCACCAGTTCCCCGGCCAAACATTCAAGTCCATTATCTCCTTGTTCCTGTCCTCTTCAGCCCGAGGAACTGGAAGCAAACCAGAGATAACCACCCTGGATGTCCTGTTTTCCAGCCTTCTTCCGAGTTCTCAGAAGTCCTGCTGTAGAATGTCCCTCCTCTTCTTCCCAACATCATTTGTGCCGACATGCATCACCACATCTGGCTCTTCACGTTCGCCCATGAAGATTTCCTGCACTTTATCTGCGATGTCCTTAATCCTGGCACCAGGAAGGCAACACACCTTCCTCAAATCCCACCTGTTTCCGCAGAAACCCCTTTCAGTCCCTCTCACTATGGAGTCCCCTATTACCACGGCTCTGTGTGATGTCTGACTCCTCGGCTCTGCCTCCACGCCAATTTCTGATTGGCAGTGACATCTGTCTCTACGGTTTCCAAGAGATTCAATCTGTTCCTGACAGGTACTTCCCACGGGGTCTCTTGCACTTGTCTCATCGCTGCCTTCCTCATTGTCTTCTCCCTTTTACTCTCTTCTGGTATGCTCGGTGTAATAACCTCACTGAAGGTCCTGTCCAGAAAGATCTCGTTCTCTCGGATGAGCCTGAGGTCATCTAGTTCTTTCTTCAGTGCTGCATATGCTCTGTCAGAAGCTGAACGTGTACACACTTTCCACAGTTATACGAGCCAGCTACACCAGAGTCCCTGACCTCCCACATCATGCACGCAGTACACTGAATCAGCTTGGCAGTCTTGTCTTCACCCTCTTCAACTGTGGCGTAATCACTTCTCTCAACTTCTTTGTTGAAGACTCCTGAGCCAAAGACTCACTCTTTTCTCAACAGAAACTTCCCTCGACCCCCGTGTTTTGTTGCAAGTCTGTGGACTTTTAATTTAGGTTAGAGGAGGAGGGTGGGAGGGACATCCTACTGTGTAGGACCTGGGGCCTAGAACACACGTACATAAATAACACCTACCCACCTTCCCAACAGCCTCTGCGCTCCGCCTTCACTTCCGCCCAGCTCCCGCCGCTCTCTGCTGCAAAAAGACCGCTGGCTTCGAGGTAAGTACTTAAATAACACTCACCCACCTTCCCAACAGCCTCTGCACTCCGACTTCACTTCCGCCCAACTCCTGCCGCTCTCTACTGAAAGGGTTCAGGAAATATTCACAAGGATGTTGCAGGATAAGAGAGTTTGAACTATAGGGAGAGTCATAGAGTCATAGGGATGTACAGCACAGAAACAGACCCTTCAGTCCAACTCATCCATGCTGACTAGATATCCCAACCTAATCTAGTCCCATTTGCCAGCACTTGGCCCATATCCCTCCAAACCCTTCCTATTCATATACCCATCCAGATGCCTTTTAATACAAGCCTCCACAACCTCTTCTGGCAGCTCATTCCATACATGCACCACCCTCTGCGTGAAAAAGTTACCCCTTAGGTCTCTTTTATATTTTTCCTCTTTCACCCTAAACCTATGCCCTCTAGTTCTGGAGTCCCCCACCTGAGGGAAAAGACTTTGTGTATTTATCCTATCCATGCCCCTCATGATTTTATGAACCTCTATAAGGTCACCCCTCAGCCTCTGACGCTCCAGGGAAAACAGCCCCAGCCTCATCAGCCTCTCCCTACAGCTCAAATCCTCCAAACCTGGCAACATCCTTACAAATCTCTTCTGAACCCTTTCAAGTTTCATAACATCCTTCCTATAGGAAAGAGCTCAGAATTGCCTGCAATATTCCAAAAGTGACCTAACCAATGTCCTGTACTGCCGCAACATGACCTCCCAACTCCTATACTCAATACTCTGGCCAATAAAGGAAAGCAGACCAAACACCTTCTTCACTATTCTATCCACCTGCAACTCTAATTTCAAGGAGCTATGAACCTGCACTGCAAGGTCTCTTGTTCAGTAACACTCCCTAGGATCTTACCATTAAGCTTATAAGTCCTGCTAAGACTTGCTATCTCAAAATATAGCACTTCGCATTTATGTAAATTAAACTCCATCTGCCACTTCTCAGCCCATTGGCCCATCTGATCAAGATCCTGTTGGAATCTGAGGTAACCTTCTTCGCTGTTCACTACACCTCCAATTTTTATGTCATCTGCAAACTTACTAACTGTACCTCCCAAGAGGCTGAATAGGCTGGGGCTAATTTCCCTGGAGCATCAGAGGCTGAGGAGTGACCTTTTAGAAGTTTATAAAATCATGAGGGGAAATGGATAAGTTGAATAGCCAAAGTCTTTTCCCCAGGGGAGGGGAATGCAAAACTGGACAGCATAGGTTTCAAGTGAGAGGGGAAAGATTTACAAGGGATCTAAGTGGCAACTTCTTCACCCAGAGGGTAGTGTGTATATGGCATGATCTGCCAGAGAAGGTGGTGGAGGCTGGTACAATAGCAATATTCAACTGCTTTGAAATGCTTTAATTATAAAACACGTTTCTGTATAAATATAAGGACATTTTAAAATATATAAGAGACTGTTTTAAGTAAAGGAAGGGTGAAACAGAAAGTTGAAAATTAAATAATAAAATTGTCTAACATCTTTGAGTGTGCTTAGTTTAAAGAGAATCATCAGCATGAACTCTGGTCCTCCAACTGTGACACACTTCATTAGCTCTTTAATGAATTATGTTATTAGTAGTTGTGTTTTTAACACTGAAAATCCATTGTTATATCAGGTTTATTGCTTGTGTGTTTTAATTGTTAAATTGAATTTGAATAATGTTATAACTAATGAAGTAGTGTGCACTTTATGTATGGCCCCCAAACCATGCACTGTTTTGCTTCCTGCTGCATGTTCAATGTCAGGACACCAGGGTTACCTTTAGCTGATTGGGAAGAATCTTAGAATAATTAGGCTGCTCCTCAAAATATTATGCATAAAGGCATGGCATGCAATAAATTGGCAAATTAGTCTTGTTCAGATGACTAAATCTGGCATAATTGATGTACTTTGGTTGCAGTTGTACATTGGATGCATTGTCCTCTTGCAATCAATGTGACTCTGTTTACAATTCTCCAACTCCAGCCCTACATCTATACCCAGTACCACCTGGATACTGTCAATAACTAAACAACTGATGATAGCAGTAGAGCGACACATTTCTGAATGAAGCTAATTATCTGTAGAATTGTGATGATGCCATTTCTTAACTGATATAGTTGTATGTCCAATTTCTGAAAATCAGTCCTGTGAGATTTATTATATGATGCATATTGTGATGCATGGAAATATTAAATAACATGCACATGGAGTTTTATGATGCAATGAACAACAATCTCTTCCTCTGAAGCAAAACGTTGGGAGTTAGAGACCCTCTCCAGGACTTGATGGTCATTGAAGGTGTGTTCATGATGTGGCTAAAAAAATTATATGAACCTGCAAATGTTTCAAATTCACTAAAGACAGGTGGCAAACCTGGGAGAGACTCCTGGTTAGTTACAATTGAGGCTCTCATTTATCTCTCCACCCTGCAGGCACTCTGATAAAGAGCTTTTGCCTGAAACGTCGATTTTTCTGCTCCTCGGATGCTGCCTGAACTGTTGTGCTTTTCTAGCACCACTCTAATCTAGAATCTGGTTTCCAGCACCTGCAGCCCTTGTTTTTACCCAGTTACAATTGATACAGAGTGGCACCCCTCAAGTTATAGCTGGTGACCTGTTTGAGGCAAAAAAAAAGGCTACAGCAAACAAGCATAACCATGTGCATTGTCTGCTTCATGCATCTCTCAACACAATTAAAAATCACACAACACCAAGTTATAGTCCAACAGGTTTATTTGGAAGCACTAGCTTTCGATGCACTGCTCCTTCATCAGGTGATTGTGAAGAATAAGATTGTAAGAGACAGAATTGATAGCAACAGTTTCCAGTGTGATGTAACTGAAATTATATATTGGAAAAGACCCGAATTGCTTGTTCAGTCTCTCATCTTTTAGAAATGACCATTGACTTAAGTATGAAAAAACTGATACCAATATGGCCATTCTAAAAGATGAGAGATGTAACAAACAATTCGGATCTTTTATATGCCAGGAAAATTAGATTACTTACAGTGTGGAAATAGGCCCTTTGGCCCAACAAGTCCACACCAACCTGCCGAAGCACAACCCACCCAGACCCATTCCCCTACGTTTACCTCTTCACCTAACACTATGGGCAATTTAGCATGGCCAATTCACCTAACCTGCACATTTTTGCACTTGTGGGAGGAAACTGGAGCACCCGGAGGAAACCCAGGCAGACACAGGGAGAATGTGCAAACTCCACACAGTCAGTCGCCTGAGGCGGGAATTGAAACCAGGTCTCTGGCACTGTGAGACCGTGCCGCCCACTAATCTATGATGTGGAGCTGCCGGTCTTGGTCTGGGGTGGACAAAGTTAAAAATCACATAACACCAGGTTATAGTCCAACAGGTTTATTTGGAAGTACTAGTTTTTGGAGCACTGTTCCTTTTTCAGGTAGCTCCAGTGAGAAAGATCTATATGGCCTTTGCTGCAAACAGCTCTTCAGTACACTCTTCCTCTTCTGAGGCTGCCAGAGCTCTCTTTCTTAGTCTAGCATTGGGGGTTTTTAATTCTTTCAACCCTGTTGTAATGGGCATTGTAACCCCATGTAATTCAGGTGTTTTGAAGGATGATTCCAGATCTGTTAACACATGAGAATATCTTTGCAAACTAATGGCATGTTTTATTATGGTTCTGGTGGTGAGACTGCTTCAGTTATAATTTTCCTGTGCCTCCTCACTGGATTCATAAGTCAGGCCTTGGGTGGATATCCAATGTCACCTGAGAGCCAACTGATGTTGTCTAATGGAGAAAATACATTTGGAGCATGAGAGCACGGAAGAAGAAAGGTATGATTGCAGCTCCTTGGATACTTGATGCATATTTGTATTATCCTCATGCAATGGTCACAAAACTGCTGCACTAAAGGAATGGTAGCTCTTTCAAATAGATGTGGCTGTTTTGAGGGTGTCCTGATTGCCATATTGGGTTGGTCTATGAGCTTCTGGATCTGTGTAAGGACTTACAATGGAAACAGCACCAACCCACCATGGGTTTGACTGGTTTCATTCATCTCATGGTTGATTGAAAGCCCTCAGAAACAATTTATCAGTGGTCTGGCAGATGTAGTTGCGTGCTCCAGCTTGCAAGGCTATATACTTCCCAGTAGCAGATTCCTGGAAGGAATGCATAATTTAAGAAAGGCTAGCTTCATCTTGATAGCCATTAATAATGATCTCCCATTGCTCTTGGGCAGACACCTGCTTCCAAAAGGTTGCAGATAACTACAACCACTTACTGTGATAGCCAGAGCTTTCTGAGGCATTACATGTTCAGGTAGACTGAGGAAGCCAACCCTGATGGATAGACACTGTACTCAATATATCACCTTCTTTGAGATGTAGTCTGTGTCCAACATATGTCGATGACTACGGAGTAGATAGCAGCTGCTGTTGAAGGTGATGACCCTGTTGCATCTGGAGGACACTGAACCTTCCCCTCAGAAGTCCAACTAATTTCAAAATGTAGGAGAAAGTGAGGACTGCAGATGTTGGAGATCAGAGTCGAAGAGTGTGGTTCTGGAAAAGCACAGCTGGTCAGGCAGCATCCGAGGAGCAAGAGAATCAACATTTCAACTTGAAACATTGATTCGCCTGCTCCTCGGATGCTGTCTGACTGGCTGCGCCTTTTCAGCTGCACACTCTTTGACAATAATTTCAAAATGTGTAAACCTCATGTCTCAAGGAGGTCTCACAGAAAATAAGGTACTTCCAAAATATCTAAAAGTTAAACAATGTTGCCATCCTCAACACAATCCATGATTTTAGGCTGAAAGAATTATTCTTGTCAGCACAAACCTTTCAACTTAGCTGACCACACATTAATTAGTTTCACCCTTTACAGTATTGTTATCAGGTCAGTTGTACTTTATGAAGAGTTTCTGCTCTGCATTAGGTCTTTCTGGTGAGTTACAGAGCCAACTACAGACTGCACATGTTCAGAAATAATATTCTATGCTTGAGTAAGTTATTGATTGCTTTTAGAGTATCTCAAATTGTTTTCTGCCAGACCATGGGAGGCTTGGCTGGATTAACAAACTGCCCCAGGGAAGAATGAAAGTAAATATAATCTGATCAGGATGTTGGCTTTATGCTATTTTTAGGGATTTTCCCACCCCACACGCTCTCAAAACCGCTTCCACTGGGCAGAGAAAATTATGTCCATACTTTCCAACTAGAGATAAACCACCCTTGCTGTACTTCTCTTTTAGTTGAACTATGGAAGATAAATGCTCATGTGTTCATATTAAGAGAAATGTGATTTCACAGCAGCATATATCATGTTCAATCTTGCTTCATCATATGTGAAGTTTATTTCCCCCCAGGTTCACTATGATCAAATGAACTTACAGTAATTCAGGTTTCATTCCTTGAACAACTCTCGATCAACCCGCGTTGGTTTAGTGTGTAAATCAGTACTCTCCTCTAACATAGTATAAATGTTGATTTTCCTCTTAAATTGGCATTCTTGCAAATTGTTCTGTTGTGTGCAAGACACAAAAATTCAACAAAATGTGTCTTTTTTCACAATACTCAAGGTCTAGACCATTAACATATATCAGAAAAGCAAGGGTTTCCAATACCAACCTATGAAAAACTTAATTACAAATCTTCCTCCAGCCCAAAAGCATTAATGGACCATTACTATTTCTTGTCACATCCCCAGTGCTTCTGTAATTTCCAATGATTTCCTTCAGTATCCTTGAGTACTGACATCTAGTCCTGATGTCTTGTCAAATTTAAGTACAGTAATCTATCCAATACTACCCCTTTATTAATATTGAACATTTCTAGTGACTGAATTGCCTTCTGTATCACCATGACTGGGTAGCTTATCATTCCTTGGTAAAAACAGATGCAAAATATTAATTTAGTAAGTCAGCAATGCTTCCTGCTTCCATGTGTAAATCCCATTTTTGGTTGCTCAGTGACCTTACCTCATTTACCACTGTTTTACTATTTATATGTTAATAAAAGACTTTGGAATTTCTTTTTATAGCTTAATAAAAATCCAAAGAACTGTGGACACTGTAAATCAGAAACAAAAATAGTTAACATTTTGGGTCCGGTGACTCTTCCTCAGAACCGTTCAACCAGGAAGCTTTGTATTTGTTTGTCCTATATTTCCGTTGTAAGGACAGTGCCCAAACCACCTATTCCTTGAAGATTTCCCATTGTTCAGCTACAGTTTTCTCTAGCAACCTTTGGCCCCAATCTATTCAGTCCAGCTTCATTCTTGCCCCTAGACAGGTATTCCCCAATGAATTATTCTTTCTATGGATTGTTCATTATTCTTTTGCAACATCATCTTAAATTTGGTTCCAATCAGTATGATTCACTTTTCAGAGTGGAGACTGGGATGCTTTCTTTGGACTTAATACTTTTGCTTTAGAAGGGTCAAAATTAGCCAGGTTTCTGATTCCTATCTAGTGGCTCCTATTGAATTATTCAGAGTCAGATTGTGCTGTGAAGTGTTAACAGTCAATAAATTGAATTTCATTCCTATGCTAACGTATGAAGAATAAACTCTTTCAAAATATATCTGCCGACTGCCAACAACTAGGAATACATTCTACTCAGCATGACTCAGGAGATGATGAAACAACAAGGAAGAAATTTGGATTAAGAAGGTAATGGTTTGGAGCTTCAACAATGTGATAATACTATGACTAAGAGGTGTTATTTTGTCCTGGTGTTTTATAAAGAGAGGTTGAGACAGGTATCAAGAAGTCTGCTCAAAGCCAATAACCAATTTAGTTTTTTTTTTAAGTTTGAAGCAGCATGAAGAGGTGGGATGAAGCTCCATCATAATCAAGATTTTAGTTTTTAACTTTCAGTAACTGTTGGGTTTGGAAGTTGCTATACATCTCTCCCTGCAACAGCAAAATACTGGAATTCTATCCCTCTGCTAGAGTTTTCTCTTGATGTTCCTTTCTCATGGACTGGAGAAACATTGTCTGTGAGACAATCCATTTTAGATTAGATTAGATTAGATTACATTACATTACAGTGTGGAAACAGGCCCTTTCGGTCCAACAAGTCCACACCGACCCGCCGAAGCGCAACCCACTCATACCCCTACATTTACCCCTTAACTAACACTACGGGCAATTTACCATGGCCAATTCACCTGACCTGCACATCTTTGGACTGTGGGAGGAAACCGGAGCACCCGGAGGAAACCCACGCAGACACGGGGAGAACGTGCAAAGTCGACACAGTCAGTCGCCTGAGGCGGGAATTGAACCCGGGTCTCTGGCGCTGTGAGGCAGCAGTGCTAACCACAGTGCCACCCGTGCCGCCCACTAAGGTAATTTTATTGGAATTACCTTTGCCAAGGGTGTGCTTATGGGTTGGTACAATAATGGAATAGTTGTTGTTTAGTAGTTTGTGTTTACATTAACTATTGTGCAAGAATAAAGTGTGTTTTACTTTAAGGTTGGTAGTCTGACCAATCAAATTGCATCCAGAACACAATGCCTTATACAGGGTACTTGCTTTTAAAACTAAGAAAAATTTGGAGTCTAGGCTACCTTGTTAAGATATTTTGAGGGGGCTTGATTTGGTCCATAACAAATTGGGGCTCTTGTTGGGATCAAAATCTCAAATTCCAGATTGGGTATACGATTATTGGACTCAAAGACAGCGAGTGAAGAATGTTGGTGTTCTCATTTCAGGTGATGCATTCGGTTGATTATAAAAGTGTGCATTTGTCTAGCTCCTTCAGTTATTAAGAGTTTACGAGGGGGTGGAAAAAGTCACTTCAGGAACTTTACAGGAATTGAGCAAGACAAAGCTTTAGGAATTGGCAGACAAGTTGGAGTTAGGGTGGCCTTTCTCTCTGTGAAAAGGGGAGATAATTGCAACATTAGCTCAACATTTACAATTGCCAAAATTGTCATCAGAATCTTTGGAAAAGACTAAAATACAATTGCAAATGAAGCAGCTTGAATTAATGGCAAAAGAAAAATAAAGAGAAAAGGAAATAAAACTTTGAATTATGAATGAAAGCAGAAGAAATCAGAAAGTGGGAATCGCTCTCGCAGTGGAAAAAGAAAAGGAAAGGAAGGCCCACGCAGAAGAAGGGAAAATGAGAAAGTGTTGAACTTTGGAGTTTGGAACTGAAAAGTCAAAACTGACTTAAAATAGCAGACATAGAGGCGAAAGGTAGGTGTCGTGATGACGATAGTGATGGAAAACAATCTCATCATAGCCAAAGTCTGTTGGGGCTCTATTTGAATATGCCCAAATGTTGCCTAAGTATGATGAGGAAGGCATATAAGCCCTTTCATTTCATTTGAGAAAGTGGCTAAACAAATTAAATTGTTGGTGATCAGGTGGATATTATTGATCCAAACAAAGCTGGTAGGTAGAACTAGTGAAATATTTACATCACTGTTAGAGGACGTATTTGAGAGAGTTATATTAACTGAATATTGTCACTTGTACCTAGGTATGGTAAAAAATGAATAATTACATCATGTTGTGGTGCCATCTTGGATTATAGAATAAATTACTGGCTAAATTGAATAAATAGCAAACTGAATAAATTAATATTAAATTGATATTACTAAAACTGAAACAACTTCAAAAGTTCATCTTTTTCTCTCCATAGACTTCAGCCTCTCTGCTTCTCCAGTCACTGCCATCTGACATCATCCTCAGGAAAAAGACAATATGCTCCATTTCTGCCACCACTGGTGCCATTGCTTCCTTGTCCATCATGTCCGAGATGAAGATGGTCACGTGGCACAGATCCTACACATACTCTGTTGCTGGACATTGACTGATGGGTCCTGGCTCCAAATCGACCAACGGGATCCTGGCTCATTTTCCAATGCCATCACCCAAGTTGGAGCATGGATGAAGATATATAGGGCCTCAACTTCCCCCAGAAGCTGAATGCTGCCAACTCTGCTGCTGCCATCTCGGAAGAATGTGCAAGGTAACCTGGCTAACTTTGGGGGATTCCTGATAAAGGGCTCCTGCCCAATACATCAATTTTCCTGCTCCTCAGATGCTGGTGTGCTTTTCCAGCACCACTGTAATCTTATCTTTGTCTGCACTCCAAACTTTTTCCGAATGTTTAGTCGCAGATAAGTCATGTATGACATGTCCAGCAAAACTCAACCACATCTCTACACAGTCCAGGCCAATACAAATGTTTTATTTATTTTGGCTTGAGTTTTCCTTACTCCCCAAGACCTCCTATTGAGAATTCATGTGCTACCTGTAACACTGAGCTTCTGGGAAGTACGTTGCGGTAAAAAAAGCCATCTTAAGTGCATATGCACTAGGGCTAGACACGTACAAACAACATTTTAAGAACCTGAGGAGGGAATCTGATCAGACTGAATAGAGTTTGAAAGGAGCAACAAAGTCACTTTGACAGGCGGATAAAAGCATTGAAAATAGATCAAACAAATGACATTCAGAGAGAGACGATTATCTTGGAGGAGTTCAAAAATTCACTTCCAGAAGTAGTGAAGACTCATGTGGCAGAACAGAGAGTGAAGTCTCCAAGATTAACAGTGGAAATGGCAGATAAAAAATGGGCAGAAATTCATCAAGTTGTATTACTGGTGGGTTATAGAAAAGAAGTGTTGCAGGTAGCACATGAATTCTCAATAGGAGGTCATTTGGGAGTCAGGAAAACTCAAGCCAAAATAAATAAAACATTTTGTATTGGCCTGGACTGTATAGAGATATGGTTGAATTTTGCTGGACATGTCATACATGTCAGGTCATAGGAAAACCTCAGGCAATGATAAAACCAGCAACATTAATACCTTTTCTTTATTCATTTGTGGGACTTGGACATTGCTGTCTGGTCAGCAATGATAGCCCATTCTTATTTGCCATTGAGAAGGTGGTGGTGAGCTGCCTTCTTGAATCGCTGCAGTCCACTTGCTGTGGATTGACCCTCCAGGAGGGAATTCCAGGATTTTGACCCAATGACAGTATATTTCCAAGTCAAGGTGGTGAGTGGTTTGAAGGGGAATTTGCAGATGGTGGTGTTCCCAAGTACCTGCTAATCTTGTGTTTATAGATGGAATTGTCATAGGTTGGAAGGTGCTGTCTAAGGCTCTTTAGTGAATTTCTGTAGATAGTACAGACTGCTCCAACTGAGTGCCAGTGGTGGAGGGATTGAAAGTTTGTAATTGTGGTGCTTTATCCTGGATGGTGTCAAACTTCTTGAGTGTTGTTGGAGTCCAGGCAGGTGGGGAGTATTCCATCACATTCTTGACTTGTGCCATGTCGATGGTGGTTAGACTTTGGGGTGTCACGAGGTGAGTTATTTGCCGCAGTATCCCTAGACTCTGACTTGCTCTTTTAGCCACCATGTTTATGTAGTGAGTCCAGTTGACTTTCCGGTCAATGGTAACCCCATGAATGTTAATATTGGGTGATTCAGTAATGGTAATATCCAGGGAATATCAACTGGTGGTGATAGAGTCTGGCATTTGTGTGGTGTGAATGTTATTTGCCACTTATTGGCCCAAGCCTGGATATTGTCTGGATGCTACATTTGAGCAAGGACTGCTTCAGTATCTGAGGAGTCATGAATGATGCTGAACACTGTGCAATCATTGGCAAACTTCCCCACTTCTGACCTTATGACAGAGGGAATGTCATTGATGAAGCAGCTGAAGATTGTTGGGCCTAGGGACACCACCTTAAGGGACTCCTGCAGAGATGTCCTGGAGCTGAGATGACTGACCCTCCACAACCATCCTCCTTTGCGTCAGATATGACTCTACCCAGCAGAGTGTTTGCCACTGATACCCATTGATTCCAGTTTTGCCAGGGCTCCTTGATGCCATACTCAGTCAAATATGACCTTGATGTCAAGGGCTGACACTTTGGAATTCAGCTCTTTAGTCCATGTTTGAACCAAGGCTATAATAAGATCAGGAGCTAAGTGACCCTGGCAAAACCTAAACTGGGGCATAACTGAGCAGGTTGTTGCTGAGCAGGTGCTGCTTTATAACACTGTTGATGACTCCTTCCATCACTTGACTGATGATGGAGAGGAGATTGATTGGGCAGTAATTGGCTGGGTTGGATTTGTCCTGCTTTTTGTGAACAAGATCACCTGGGTAATTTTTAATTGTCGGGTAGATGCCAGTGTTGTAACTTGAAGAGCTTGGCTAGGAGGGTGGCAAATTCTGGAGCACACATCTTTAGTTCTATTGCTGGAATGTTATCAGGGCCCATTGCCTTTGCAGTATCCAGTGCCTTTAGCCATTTCTTGATATCACGTGGAGTGAATTGAATTGACTGGAGGGACCACTGTGGTGCTGGGACCACTGGAGGAGCCCGAGATGGATCATCCACTCGGCACTTCTGACTGAAGCGAATGCATCAGTTTTATCTTTTGCACTGGGATCCACCATAATTGAGGATGGAGATATTTGTGGAACTTCCTCCTTCACTGAGTTGTTTAATAGTCCACCACCATTCACGACTGGATTTGTAAGGACTGCAGAGCTTAGATCTGATCGGTTGTTTGTGGG
Source organism: Chiloscyllium plagiosum (assembly GCF_037043375.1). NCBI lineage: Eukaryota > Metazoa > Chordata > Chondrichthyes > Orectolobiformes > Hemiscylliidae > Chiloscyllium > Chiloscyllium plagiosum. The sequence continues at coordinate 76,222,123 of NW_028270142.1, forward strand.
ATCACTTAGCTCTATCTATCACTTGCTCTTTGTGCCATTTGGCACGCAAGTAGTCCTGTTTAGCAGCTTCACCAGTTGACACTTCATTTTTAGGTATGCCTGATGCTGCTCTGGTAAGCCTCTCCTTTGAAGCAGGGTTGATCCCCTGGTTTGATAGTAATGGGTGAGTGGGGGATCTGCCTGGCCATGAGGTTGCAGATTGTGCTGGAGTACAGTTCTGCTGCTGTTGATGGCACACAGCGCCTCATGGTTGCCCCGTCTTGAGCTGCGAGATTGGTTCAAAGTCTGTCCCAGACTTCAGCATGCGAGGAACCTTTTATAAGAGTTTTAAATAATTGTGTCGGATCCCTACTTAAAACAAAAAGTGAGAATCAGTACTTGTTGACCAAATTGGATGTGTCTACTAGATTTTTGGAGACTATTCCATTACGCAGTATCATTAACAAGAAGGATTGTAGAAGAGTTATTCAATTTTGTTTAATTAAATACGGACTACGCACAGAGATACAATTGGGTCAAGGAACATTGTCTGTGAGACAATCTATTTTACTGAATTTCTCTTTGCCAAGGGTGTGTATATAAGATGTTACTAAAGTGGAACAGTTGCTGTTTAGTGGTTAAAAAAATCTATTATTCTCTTAGCGTTCATTAGCAGAGGGATTGAATTCAAGAGTCGTGAAGTGATGTTGCAGCTGTACAGGACCTTGGTAAGGCCACATTTGGAGTATTGTGTGCAGTTCTGGTCGCCTCATTTTAGGAAAGATGTGGAAGCTTTGGAGAGGGTGCAGAGGAGATTTACCAGGAAGTTGTCTGGAATGGAGAATAGGTCATACGAGGATAGGTTGAGAGTGCTCTGCCTTTTCTCATTGGAATGGCGAAGGATGAGGGGTGACTTGATAGAGGTTTATAAAATGATCGGGGAATAGATAGAGTAGACAGTCAGAGACTTTTTCCCTGGGTACAACAGAGTGTTACAAGGGGACATAAATTTAAGGTGAAGGGTGGAAGATATAGGGGGGATGTCAGGGGTAGGTTCTTTACCCAGAGAGTGGTGGGGGCATGGAATGTGCTGCCTGTGGGAGTGGCAGAGTCAGAATCATTGGTGACCTTTAAGCAGCAATTGGATAGGTACATGGATAGGTGCTTAAGTTAGGACAAATGTTCGGCACAACATCGTGGGCCGAAGGGCCTGTTCTGTGCTGTATTGTTCTATGTTCTATGTTCTTAAGTTTTTTAATAGAGTTAAGTTATTGTAATTCTTCTTTTGTGTTTATTTAAACTATTGTGTAAGAATAGTGATTCCCTGGTGGTCTAGTGGTTAGGATTCGGCGCTCTCACTGCTGCAGCCCGGGTTCGATTCCCGGTCAGGGAAGTAAGTTTTTTGAGACGGCACAGTGGTTAGCACTGCTGCCTCACAGCGCCAGAGACCCAGGTTCAAATCTCACCTCAGGCAACTGTCTGTGTGGAGTTTGCACATTCTCTCCGAGTCTGTGCGGGTTTCCTCCAGGTACTCTGGTTTCCTCCCACAGTCCAAAAATGTGCAGGTTAGGTGAATTGGCCATGCTAAATTGCCCATATGTTAGGTGAAGGGGTAAGTGTATGGGAATGGGTCTGGGTGGGTTGCTCTTCGGAGGGTTGGTGTGGACTTATTGGGCCGAAGGGCCTGTTTCCACACTGTAAGTAATCTAATCTAATAAAGTGTGTTTTGCTTCCAGCCTGGTAGTTTGACCAATTGATTTGCAACCAGTATACAATGCTTTATACTTGCCTTTAAAAATAAAAAAGAGTTGGGGGTCTCAGCCATCTTCTTAAAATATGTTGAGGGTGTTTGCTTTGGTCCATAATGGCAAGTGGATTTCTTGAATTCTGTATAGAAATATCATGGGAGCTCAAAAATGACATTTCCACATGTGTTTCACAACACATAACAAACCAAATGACTACACTTCCATATCCAAAACAATGACATTAAAGTTTACAGCCATTCAGTGCTTCTTTGAAGTGTTTCAAGCACAGCTTGGAAAATATGCTTAAATATGCAGACTCCCTCACTGATGTTACCTTACCCACTGCTCTATTGTATTCGATCAAAAAGTGCCAGCTACATCAGATTACCTTCTCCCAGTGAGAAGGGTATATTACTGTTCTTGTGGTAACAATGGCTGAAGTTCAATTCATTACATCAGACACTTTTATGTTTGTTTTCCAGCGCTCAAGATTACACCAGCACAACCTAATCACTGCAGAATTATCACCAGCTTGCTTTAGCATGCGTCATATTAGATACCTAGAATATTTTTAATTAGGAGGTAGACATGTAATTAGATATATGTAAAAAGATAACATACCAATTTTATGGTGCTATTCAGAAGCCTTATGTAATTAAAAATTCATGTAAGATATAATTTTTGATTTAGGCATGTGGCAAAATTCCTACTGTCAGCTTCAAGTGGTTAAGTTTGCTTATTAAAACGTTATTAAAAAGTTAAAATGTTAAAGTTTGAAAAAGGGCATGAGATAGTTTTGGCAAATAGAATTAAGGAGAATCCAAAGGGTTTTTACAAATACATTAAGGACAAAAGGGTAACTAGGGCAAATAGGATCCCTCAAAGATCAGCAAGGTGGCCTTTGTGTGGAGCCGCAGAAAATGGGGGAGATACTAAACGAGTATTTTGCATCAGTATTTACTGTGAAAAAGGACATGGAAGATATAGAGTGTAGGGAAATAAATGGTGACATCTTGAAAAATGCCCACATTACAGAGGAGGAATTACTGGATGTCTTGATTTGAATAAAGGTGGATAAATCCCCAGGACCTAATCAGGTAGATCCTAGAACCCTGTGGGAAGCTAGGGAAGTGATTGCTGGGCGTCTTGCTGAGATATTTGTATCATCGATAGTCACAGGTGAGGTGCCAGAAGACTGGAGGTTGGCTAATGTGGTGCCACTGTTTAAGAAAGGTGGTAAGGACAGGCCAGGGAATTATGGACCAGTGAGCCTGATATCGGTGGTGGGCAGGTTGTTGGAGGGAATCCTGAGGGACAGGATGTACATGTATTTGGAAAGGCAAGGGCTGATTAGGGATAGTCAGCATGACTTTGTGCGTGAGAAATCATGTCTCACAAGCTTAATTAAGTTTTTTGAAGAAGTAACAAAGAGGATTGATGAGGACAGAGTGGTGGAACGTGATCTGTATGGAATTCAGTAAGGCGTTCAACAAGGTTCCCCATGGGAGACTGGTTAGCAAGGTTAGATCTCATGGAATACAAGGAGTACTAGCCATTTGGATTCAGAACTGACATAAAGGTAGAAGACAGAGGGTGGTGGTGGAAGATTGGTTTTCAGTCTGGAGGACTGTGACTAGTGGAGTGCCACAAGGATCAGGGCTTGCTCCACTTCTTTTCATCATCTATATAAATGATTTGGATATGAGCATAAGAGGTATACTTAGTAAGTTTGCAGGTGACACCAAAATTGGAAGTGTAGTGGACAGCGAAGAAGGTTACCTCAGACTACAATGGTATCTTGATCAGATGGGCCATTGGGCTGAGAAGTGGCAGATGGAGTGTAATCTGGATACATGCGAGGTGTTGCATTTTGGAAAAGCAAATCTGAGCAGGACTTGTACACTTAATGGTAAGGTCCTAGGGAGTGTTGCTGAACAAAGAGACCTTGGAGTGCAGGTTCATAGCTCCTTGAAAGTGGAGTCACAGGTAGATAAGATAGTGAAGAAGGCGTTTGGTATGCTTTCCTTTATTGGTCAGAGTACTGAGTACAGATGTTGGGAGGTCATGTTGTGGCTATATAGCACATTGGTTAGGCCTTCCTGTTGAAAAGATGTTTTGAAATTTGAAATGGTTCAGAAAAGATTTACAAGGATGTTGCCAGGGTTGGAGGATTTGAGTTATGGGGAGAGGCTGAACAGGCTGGGGCTGTTTTCCCTGGAGTGTCAGAGGCTGAGGGGTGACCTTATAGACCTTACAAAATCATGAGGGGCATGGATAGGATAAATAGACAAAGTCTTTTCCCTGGGATCAGGGAGTCCAGAACTAGAGGGCATTGGTTTAGGGCGAGAGGGGAAAGATATAAAAGAGACCTAAGGGGTAACCTTTTCATGCAGAGGGTGGTATGTGTATGGAATGAGCTGCCAGTGGGAGTGGTGGTGGCTAGTACAATTGCAATATTTAAAAGGCATTTGGATGGCTATACGAATAGGAAGGGTTTGGAGGGATATGGGCTGGGTACTGGCAGGTGGGACTAGATTGGGTTGGGATATCTGGTCGGCATAGATGGGTTGGACTGAACCCATCTGTTCTGTACATCTCAATGACCCTATGATTCTAAACATAACATCATACTGTATGCTTGCCTCTATACATGCAGAGAGAATTCATATTCACATGCAAGGTTAGGATGAGAATTAGTGAATTTGCAGCTACCCAAAGATGACTGAATGCCAATACATAAGTAGGGATGAGAATTAGGACGAGAATGCTGTAGCCTCCTCTCTCACACACACATTCCATTAAGTCCCATTAAAACATTGAAGGTGCTCTCTGTTATATTGTGTGGCACTAAAGTTATGCTAAATAGGATAGTCTGTAAACAGATCTAACAACTTGAAGGTGCTCTCTATTATGTTGTGTGGCACTAAAGTCATGCTAAATAGGATAGTCTGTAAACAGATCTAACAACTTATTCATGAGACACTGTGGGGCATCAGCAGCAACAGTATTGTGTTCAGCTACAGTTTGTAATCTCATGGCTCAGCATATCTCTCACAGCACTATTATCATCAGGCAGGGATCAATGAAGAATGCAGAAGACCATGCCACTAGCAGCACTAGGCATACCTAAAAGTGAGGTACCAACCTGGTGAAGATACAACATAACATTGCTTGCTGCTAAACAGCAGAAATAGCATGTAATAGATATGGCTAATTGGTCCTACAACCAATGGGTCTTATCTCTGCAGTTCTGCCACATCCAATTATGAATGAGTGTGAATAATTAAATCACTAAGAGGAAGTAGAAACAAAATCCCCAATCTCAATGACAGGGTAGCCCATCATGACTATCCTGGAGAATGGATTATGGACTCAGACTCTATTTACCAGCAAATAGAGTCCATGTGATGGATGGAAAATGAACTTGAGCTGTTGTTGTTGAGGCAACACACAGATATAGCAGGAATAAAAGAAAGATTTAAGAATATTAAAATCACTTTGATTGCAGTATCTTACGAGCTGTCATTGAGGCAGGTCGTGCAAGACACAGCAAAAAAAATCACTATCATGGAGACACTGTCCAGTTAGTACAGGAATGCTCCTCCTGAGTGGTCCAGGTAATGGAATGCATCATCAGTAGATCAATGATGACCCTAATGGATATGTGACCAGCTTTGAACTGCTGTTTGATATTTTCCTGGAGTTGCACCCTGAAGTCATCAGCTGGGTCTCCTGGGGGTATGAGCCAGCCCTGGAGAAGATGCAGGTGAGGGAAACTTGACATCACAGGTGAGTTATGTAGAGTGAAACATCATGACAGCTTCTTGGACTATGCGTGCAGACTTGTAGGCATTATTGCCTGTGGATAATAAATGAACTGGATATTCATGAAATGAGAGCACTATTTGTTCTGAAATCTACTAGAGGATGTCAGGAAGCTCTGAGTGTTACATGTGTGAAGTTGATAGTACCCTAAACCCAAGGGAACCCAGCAATGGCTACAAATTCAATGGATGCTTGGCCTTCTGTGACAATGGTGAACTATATAAGCAGCTATGCATTCATGAGAAGACCATCCATGAATTCAATAATATACTCGTGAGTAGTCAAATTACCAATACTACTCAAGATCCCAGCTACAGTCTGAAAGGGCCACTGATGGGAAGTTCCCTACAAAGCTTTGCAGCTACAGATCTTCCTACAGGAGGTGGCAGTTGTAGGTGACAGTGTCCCTAGTGATATAAGTACATCTGTGATATTGGCATTCAGTCATCTTTGGGTAGCTGCAAAGCCTTCAGTAAACTCTCTTGTAGTGACTACGCAATGGCACCTATAACATTGACTCCTATCTTTAGAAGTTGATTGATATTCCATAGCTGGACTCCATGAGCTTAGACTCCCTATCTGGCATGCATTCTCCTTCACGTCCTTTTCTTCCATCTTTTAGGCAGTAAAATCAATCTGGCTACTGGATTTAACTGACTAAATATTCTGCGTTGAGATAGTGAAATGACAACAAATGTTAGGAAATAAATATTTGACATCTTTTTGGGCTGATACCTGGCAAAAACCAGTTAACAGTCAGTAGTCAGAATCTGGGAATTTTGCAAGTAGCTCACCTCTTCATTCCTTACAGTCTATCCACAATCAAACATGCAAAATTAATGACTGTGGTGTAATACTGTCCATTTGACATGATGAAAACAGCTCCAAGAACACTTAAGAATACAAGATATCTCTACCATTTCGAAAGCAATGACAGCAGGCATACGAGAACACCACCCTGTCTGAGTTCCATTCCAAGCCAGATACTATACTGATTTTGAATGTATCAGTGTTCCTACCCTGCTCTTGGATCAAATCTTTGAAATCCCTTCTTTTCAGTACTGTGGAAGTACTTATACCAAATTGATTGCAGGGATTAAACAAGGTTGCTCATTATCACCTTCAAAAAGTCTACCATCACAAGCAAAATATCTGGCCTCACCAGTGATACCTCAAACCATGGATGGAAAAAAAACATAATAAATTTGAACAGAAGTAGAGGCAATGGACTTTCTTAATTATTCAATAGGATAATGACTGCACTTCTACTTCAATTTCAGTTTTTACCTAATCCCCATATTCATGAAATGAAATAAAGAACTGTGGTGCAGGAAATCTGAAATAAAACAGAAATTACTGGTTAAATACTGCAGATCTGACAGCATCTATGGACAGAGAGCTGAGTTATGGTTTTAGGTTGAAGTAATCTTTCTTCAGAACAGAATTTCTCAAGCAATTTCTGTCTTTGGATTGTTTCCCTAGATTCCTTTACTTCCTAAGATCTATCAATCTCTGTCATGAATAGTCTTTCACTGAGCATACCTACCTCTGAAGGCCAGAGTGGCAGATGGAATTTAATTTAGATAAATGTGAGGTGCTGCATTTTGGAAAGGCAAATCAAAGCAGGACTTGTACACTTAATGGTAAGGTCCTGGGGATGTGGTTGCAATAAAGCAATAACGATTCCAACTATTCTACTCCAATTTACCTTCCTATGCTTCTTGTGTTTATTTTTCAATCTCTAACCCTCATTGGTTGAAGAAATAAATTGTTAATCCCATTGTTCAGTTGCCCTCATTGCACTGTTATTAGCTATCATTTCTAGCAATTGAGTGGGCAAAATGCCAAAAGATAGTATATCATTTGTCTGAAGATGTTATTTTGAAGACTACAAACTAATTTGGACTCAGAAAAGACAAACTGCGTAAAAATACAAGGCCTCCCTTCCAAAATGGAAATGAGAAAAAAATAAATTGCCCTTTGTGCTATGAAAGGAATGACTTCTTACAATTCAAACATTCATTGAAATCTATGGCAGTCTCAGGAAGACATTAACAAATGCAAAGTGCTGTACATTGTCAATATAGCTATGACAGACAAACCAACCCAAAGAAGTTGTATGGAGAGTTGAAAATGTATGGAGAGGTTCCAGTTTTTTTTTCAGTAGTTAACAGAGCACTTGGCATCTGTCTCTCACAGAAACAGCTGGAGAGAAAAATCATCAAGGGACTGAGAGCTAAGAACTTGCAATAATTGCAACTTCACTCTAACTAACTGCATCCAAGAAACTTATGAATTCACATTGACTTGGCTTAAATCTTATGGTTCAATGATAACCAAAGGACACTCAACCAAATGTTCTTTCAACTTTCTTACCCTTTAACTGTGTGTATATCCCCAAAGTGCCTTCATGAAGGCCATTTGCTCAATATTACTTCTTTTATTATTTTCTTCAGGTTTAAGAGTTAATGAATTCGCTATTTCTTAAACTCAAGAAAACCTTGTTGATTAGCTCTTTATTGCCATAGCAAAAATAGTTAACTACGTTTTTGATTATGTTATGATCCCAGAAAATGGTAATAATAAATAAGTCTATCAAATGGAGACCTGGCTTGATGGACCTAAGTTTTTATTTCCTTTTAGTTTTTATTTTGTGGTAGTTAGTCACTGAACAAATTCGCAAGATGCTGCCAAAGTACTTTTAACAAAATGACATAAAAGGTATATTACATCAAAGGGAAAAATACACAAAGAAGTTACACTGTACAATAACTGGGTCACATGGTGGCCCAGTGGTTAGCACTACTGTACCATAGTGCCAGAGACCCGGGTTTGATTCCCGATTTGGGCAACTGTCTGTGTGGAGTTTACACATTCTCACCATGTCTCTGTGGGGTTCCCCTGGGTGCTGTGGTTTCCTCCCACAATCCAAAGATGTGTAGGTGAGGTGAATTGGCTATGTTAAATGGCCCACAATGTTCAGGGATGTGTAGGTGCATTGTTCAGGGGAAATGTAAAGTAATTGGATAATGGGTCTGGGTGGGCTACCCTTTGGAGGGTCAGTGTGGACTTGTTGGATCAAATGGCCTGTTTTCACACTGTAGGGATTCTATAATAATATTTATCATAGAATATTTAAAATATCAGAAATAAAGACTCAACACTTAAACCCTGAAGACCACCTTACAGATATTCACACCTCAGTTATCACACTAGTTAGCTATTCAGTTGTTTTTTGAATTTTATTCTTTCTGAATTCTAAACATCTTCAGACCAAACACACAGATTCTTCATGCAGTTGAGTCCAGTAGATTTTTGGCAAGTCTTCTTACTAATTTAGCATTTCATCCTCTAGTGTTTAGGATCTATAGACCCAGATTCACTGGCTTTCTGATGTTGTCTCTGAAGCAGTTCAAGATTTCTTCTCTAGCCCTGGTGGCTTTTGAGACTGCAATTGACAGCAATTCTCATCATGAATCTTCATCCCAACTGGAAAGAGGCATCCTCTCATACAAAAAAGCCCTAAAATTTTCTGGATATTAGATGAGTATTGTTGAAAAGAGGCGAGCTATTTTATCCCTTCTCACTTGATTATAGCCAAAAAAGATTAAAACCTACCATGCATGAACAAGTGGAACTAACATGGCACAATATAGGATGCCCTGCTCCATCCAAATCTGGGTCAATGTTTATAATTTTAAATTGTGTTGTAGCCTCATTCAAATTCCTTCACAACTGTAAGTTCTCACTTTTCATGAATTCACAAATTAATTTATTTGAAAGGTGAACATAATGACTCAATTGATCTCCTTCATTTATCTTTGAAGGTGATACCTTTGCTTTCTTGAAAAGCCTCCACATTAATTTGGAATAAACATTTTCAAAGCTTACTTATTGGAAAATGAAAGAATTTGATGCAGAGCTATGATGACCAAATAATTACTCCTTTTAAAGCTAATTTTTTTGATTAAATTCTCACTCAAAGTACATTCAGCATAATGAAAACTGACACTATCTCCTAGAATTAATGTGAATATTACAAATTGATCCCAGCGCTGCTGAGTCCAATTTAGTTTTATTTTCTGCTACCCAGTGTTACTGTATTTGGGGTTGAAGAGTATAAGTTGTCTTTTCCTATTTGTTGAGACTGAATGAAGGATGGAATCATTTGAAAATAAATTTTCATCCAGTATAATATTTGCCCGTAAAATTAATAATTTCTTATGCTCATCTAATTGGAATCATTAATGTAGAAGATTTCTGCTTTTTTTTGATTTACTGAATTTATTGCAGATAAAGTACTGTTTTCTTTCTTTGTCTCCTGACTTGGACTACCATGCAGTTCAAAACTCCATAAGCCAAGAATGGTGATAACAAGTCAGAGATCATTCCATCCTCTTTCTAGGCCTCAGTGCACCTCAGCATATAAGTACAGGAGTACTGTCAAGCATTCTCAATCAATTGTGCCAACTGGGAATTCCAACTTGTTCTCCTTCAAACGTCCCACCATCTTTGTTACTAGTGTCCATTCAGTTCAACTTATACAAAAGACATTAAGCAGCTTTGGAATTTACTGGACACCACAAATACTATAATCTTGAAAATATCCCATCTGTAGTGCTGAAGATCTGTGAGGTGGCCATCTACCCTAGCCACATTACCTTGTGACAATGGAATCTACTTATAACCTGAGAAATATTCCTGTTAAGCTCAATTCAAAAAAAGAGAAACGCCAACTCAGAAAATTATGGACCTATCTGACTCCTGCTGATCTTCAGTAAATTGATGGAAAGGGCATGTTCAGTTCAGGTTCCACTCAGCTCCAGACCACCTAGAGTCATAGAGATATACAGCACAGAAACAGACTCTTAGGTCCAATTTCGGGCAAAAGCCATTTATCAGGAGTGAAGGGCTTTTACTTGAAACATCAACTCTCCTGCTCCTCGGATGCTGCCTGACCTGCTGTGCTTTTCCAGCATCACACCCATATCTCTAATCTCCAGCATCTGCAGTCCTCACCTTCGCCTCTTTGGTCCAATTTGTGCATGCCGACCAAATTTACCAACTAGCCCTCGTTGGTAACAAAGCCACATTTGACCAAGTGTGACCATCAGGGAGTCCTAGCTGTTCTTGTGTCAATGGAAAATAGGGTAAAAACTCTCCAATACCTGAGTCAGATCTGGAATGTAAGAAGATGATTAGATTAGATTAGATTCCCTACAATGTGGAAACAGGCCCTTCAGCTCAACCAGTCAACACCGACCCTCCGAAGAGTAACCCACCCTGAACCATTTCCCTCCGACTAGTGCTCCTAACACAATGGGCAATTTAGCATGGCCAATTCACCACCCCCGCATCTTTGGACTGTGGAGGAAACCGGAGCACCTGCAGGAAACCCACACAGACCCGGGGAGAACGTGCAAACTCCACACAGACAGTAACCCGAGGCTGGAATTCAACCTGAGACCCTGGTGCTGTGAGGCAGCAGTGCTAACCACTGAGGCCACCATGCCGCCCATAATTGCAGTTGTTCGTAGTCAATCATCTCAGCTCCAGGAAATTTCTGCAGAAGATCCTCAGGATGGCTCTAATGTAATGAGAGGTACGTCGGGTTCCAAGTAATCGATTGTCATAGAGGACTCTCTAGTCCAAGGTACAGACAGACGTTTTGTGGCCAGTAGTGAAAAATCAGAATGGTGTGTTGCTTCCCTACTACCAGGATCAAGAATGTCTCAGAGAGAGTGCAGAATGCTCCCAAGGTGGAGAGGGGCCAGCAGGAGGTCACTGTACATATTGGAACCAATGACATAGGAAGGGAAAAGGTTGAGATTCTGAAAGGAGATTACAGAGAGTTAGGCAGAAATTTAAAAAGGAGGTCCTCGAGAGTAATAATATTTGGATTACTCCCAGTGCTACGAGCTAGTGAGGGCAGGAATAGGAGGAGAGAGCAGATGAATGCATGGCTGAGGAGCTGGTGTATGGGAGAAGGATTCACATTTTTGGATCATTAGAATCTCTTTTGGGGTAGAAGAGACCTGTACAAGAAGGACGTATTGCACCTAAATTGGAAGGGGATTAATATACTGTCAGGAAGATTTGCTAGAGCTACTTGGAGGATTTAAACTAGTATGGTTGGGGGTGGGGGGGGGGGGGGGGGGCTGGTGGTGGTTGCAGGGAGATAGTGAGGAAAGATTTCAGTCTGAGACTAGTACAGAAACGTGGCTTAGGGTTGGACTGGAATGACAGCTTAATGTTCCAGGATACAAATGCCACATTTGTATAGGAACGATAGAAAAGAAGGCAAGAGAAGAGGGGAGAGTAGCATTTTTGATAAGGGATAGTATTACAGCTGTACTGAGAAAGGATAATGAGGGAGAGAATAGGGCCCCTCAAAGATCAGCAAGGCAGCCTTTTTGTGGAGCCACAGAAAATGGGTAAGATACTAAACAAGTAGTTTTTCATCAGTATTTACTGTGGAAAAGGAAATGGAAGACATAGAATGTAGAGAAATAGGAGGTGGCATCTTGAAAAATATGCATATTACAGAGGAGGAAGTGATGGATGTCTTGAAATGCATAAGAGTGGATAAATCCCCAGGACCTGATCAGGTGTACCCTAGAACTCTGTGGGAAGCTAGGAAAGTGATTGCTGGGCCTCTTACTGAGATATTTGTATCATCGATAGTCACAGGTGAGGTGCCGAAAAATTGCAGGTTGGCTGATGTAGTGCCACTGTTTAAGAAAGGTAGTAAGGACAAGCCAGGGAATTATAGACCAGTGAGTCTGACATCAGTGGTGGGAATCCTGATGGACATGATTTACCTGTACGTGGAAAGGCAAGGACTGATTTGGGATCGTCAAAATGGCTTTGTGCGTGGGGAATCATGTCTCACAAAATTGATTGAGTTTTTTGAAGAAGTAACAAAGAGGATTGATGAAGGCAGAACAGTGGATGCAATCTGTATCGAGTTCAGTAAGGCAATTGACATGGTTCCCCATGGGACACTGGTTAGTAAGGTTAGATCTCATGGATTACAGGGAGAACTAGCCATTTGAATACAGAACTGGCTCAAAAGTAGAAGACAGAGGGTGGTGGTTGAGGGTTGTTTTACAGACTGGAGGCCTGTGACCAGTGGAGTGTCACAAGGATTGGTGCTGGGTCCACTATTTTTCATCATTTATATAAATAATTTGGATGTGAGCATAAGAGGTTTGGTTAGTAAGTTTGCAGATGACACCAAAATTGGAGGTGTAGTGGACAGCGAAGAAGGTTACCTTCGATAACAACAGGATCTTGATCAGATGGGACAATGGGCTGAGAAATGGCAGATGGAGTTTAATTTAGACAAATGTAAGGTGCTGGATTTTGGGAAAGCAAATCTTAGCGGGATTTATACACATAATGGTAAGATCCTTGGGTGTGTTGCTGAACAAAGAGACCTTGGAGTGCAGGTTCATAGCTCCTTGAAAGTGGAATCGCAGGTAGATACGATAGTGAAGAAGGCGTTTGGTATGCTTTCCTTTATTGGTCAGAGTATTGAGTACAGGAGTTGGGAGGTCATGTTGCGGCTGTACAGGACATTAGTTGGGCCACTGTTGGAATATTGCATGCAATTCTTGTCTCCTTCCTATCAGAAAGATGTTGTGAAACTTGAAAGGGTTCAGAAAAGATTTAGAAGGATGTTGCCAGGGTTGGAGGATTTGAGCTACACAGGGAGGTTGAATAGGCTGGTGCTGTTTCCCTGGAGCGATGGAGGCTGAGGGGTGAACTTATAGAGGTTTATAAAACCATGAGGGACATGGATAGGATAAATAGACGAAGTCTTTTCCCTGGGGTCGGGGAGTCCAGAACTGGAGGGCATAGGTTTAGAGTGAGACGTGAAAGATATAAAAGAGACCTAAGTGGCAACTTTTTCATGCAGAGGGTGGTACGTGTATGGAATGAGCTGCCAGAGGAAGTTGTGGAGACTGGTACAATTGCAACATTTAAAAGGCATCTGGATGGATATTTGAATAGGAAGGGTTTGGAGGGATAGGGGCCGGGTGCTGGCAGGTGCGACTAGATTGGATTGGGATATCTGGTCGGCATGGACGGGTTGGACTGAAGCATCTGTTTCCGTGCTGTACGTCTCTATGACTCGGTGACTCTGGTGTCTAAGGCCCAGTCATTTTGAATTGCTTCATCATTGACCTTCCTTATAAGGTCAGAACTAAGGATATTTGCTGATGATTACATAATGCTCAGGATTTTCAAAATTCCTGTCATATTGAAGCAGTCCATGCCTAAAGGTATCAAGACCGGACAATATCCGGGCTTGAGCTGAAAGATGGCAAGTAACATCCATGCGACACATGCCAGGCAATGACCATCTTCAATAAGTGACAGCCAAACTACAGGTCCTTGACATTCAATGACATTCCTATACAGAATACCCCACTGCCTTCATCCTGGATGTTATCATTAATCAGAAACTGAACTGGCGACAATAGCAGGTCAGTGTCTTGGAATACTGCAGCAAGTAACTCACCTCTTGACTCCCCAAAACCGCCATCTAAAAGGTACATGTCAGGAGTTTGATGGAAAACACTTCACTTGCAGCCTCAGCAACACTCAAGAAACTTGATACCATTCAAGACAAAGCAGCTGTTTGCCTGGCACCATATCAACAAACATTCAGTAATTTTATCACCAATGCTCAATGTAGTGTTTACTATCTACAAGATGCACTGCAGAAATTCGCCAAAGATCCTTAGGCAGGACCTTTCAAAATCACAACCACTTCCATCTAGAAAGACAAGGGCAGCAGTTTGAGAAGCTCAGGAGACAGTGTAAAGAAGGTTCACGAGGATGTTACCTCGTCTTGAGGGCATTGGCTATGAGGAAAGATTAACAAGACTAGGATTGTTTTTGCTGGAAAATCAGCGGCTGAGAGGTGACATGATAGAGCTCTACAAAATCATGAGGGGCGCAGGTAGGGTGAAAAGTCAGAGGCTTTTTCCCCGGGTTGATGTTTCAATTACAAGGGGACACAGGTTCAAGGTGAGAGGGGGCAAGTTTAAGGGAGATGAGGGAATGTTTTTCACACAAATGTGATAGGAGCCTGGAACGCACTACAAGAAGAGATGGTGGAAGCAGGCATGTTGGCCACATTTAAAAGGCATCTGGATGGTTACATGAATAGGGAGGGAACAGAGAGATACAGACCAAATAAGTGCAGAAGGTTTGTTTTTATTTTAGTCAAGGCATGATGATTGGCATAGGCATTGAAGGCTGAAGGGTCTGTTTCAGTTCTGTACTTCTCTTTTGTTCTTTTGTTTTGTTCTTAGTTACATGGGAAAACCACCTGTAAATATTCCTCCAGAACACTTACTATTCAGACTTGGAAATATATTGCCGTTCCTGCAGAGTTACTGGGTCAAAATCCTGAAACTTCCTCCCAAACACCATTGTGCATCTACTTACAGTAAATAGATTTTAGCAGTTCAAGAAAACAGCCTATCACTACATTCTCAAGTGTAACTAGACACAGGCAATAGTTGCTGGCCCAGCCAATAACACATGTCCTACGAATGAATAAAAATTTCTACTCATTACAAGTTGCCACCCATTCCCATCTATGGATGTATCTGTATTGTTTCCAGAATTGTATAAATTCTGAAGGGTTAATGCCATGTTTCATTAGCTCCAATTATTCTACAGATGTAACACACAATGAGACATTAGTCATGGCACACATCATCTCCAGCCTCTCACTTAGCCTTAATCCACTACAATTCTTCTACCATCAAAATCCCTGGAACATCTGGACAATAAGGACACCATACATCAGAGTCATATTTACTGACCTTAACTCCATCTTCAACACCGTAATTCAAGTCAAACTCATCTCCAAACTCCGAGACCTGGGACTCTGCTCCCAATTCTGTAACTGGACCCTTGACTTCCTTACCCGCAGATCGCAATCAGTAAGGATAAGCAGTAACACCTCCTTCATACCAGTGCCCTGCAAGACTGTGTACCCAGCCCCATATTATACTCCTTATACACTCACAGTTGTTGTGGTTCTGTTCACCGAGCTGGAAGTTTTTGTTGCAAACGTTTCGTCCCCTGGCTAGGCGACATCATCAGTGCTTGGGAGCCTCCTGCGAAGCGCTTCTTTGATGTTTCCTCCGGTGTTTATAGTGGTCTGTCCCTGCCGCTTCCGGTTGTCAGTTTCAGCTGTCTGCTGCAGTGGTTGGTATATTGGGTCCAGGTCGATGTGTTTGTTGATGGAGTTTGTGGATGAATGCCATGCCTCTAGGAATTCCCTGGCTGTTCTCTGTCTGGCTTGCCCTATGATAGTAGTGTTGTCCCAGTCGAATTCATGTTGCTTGTTGTCTGCGTGTGTGGCTACTAAGGATAGCTGGTCGTGTCGTTTCGTGGCTAGTTGATGTTCATGTATGCGGATAGTTAGCTGTCTTCCTGTTTGTCCTATATAGTGTTTTGTGCAGTCCTTGCATGGTATTTTGTACACTACATTAGTTTTGCTCATGTTGGGTATCGGGTCCTTCGTTCTGGTGAGTTGTTGTCTGAGTGTGGCTGTTGGTTTGTGTGCCGTTATGAGTCCTAGGGTCAAATTCAGCTCTAACTCCATTTACAAATCTGATAACACCACCATAGTGGGTCAGATCTCAAACAATGACAAGATAGAGTACAGAAGAGAGATAAAGAGCATGGTGGTAAGGTGTAAAACATTGATCTCTCCCTCAATGTCAGAAGAATGAAGATCTACTCATCAACTTGAGGAAGTGGAGTGGAGGACATGCCCCCGTCAATATCAATTGTGCCGAGGTAGAGATGGTCAACAGGTTCAAGTTCCTAGGAGCAAATATCACCGATACAGGTCCATCCTCATCAATGCTACAATCAAGAAAACACGCCAACACCTCTACTTCCTTAGAAAGCTAAGGAAATTCAGCATGTTCACAATGACTACTCAAATTTTATAGATGCACCATAGAAAACATGCTATTCAGTACATCACAACTTGGTATGGTAACTGGTCTGCGCAAGACCACAAGAACATACAGAGCATTGTGAACACAGCCCAGTCTAGCACGCAAACCAGCCTTCCTTCCATTGACTCCGTCTATACTTCTTGTTGCCTTGAAAAAGCAGCCAACATAATCAAAGATCCCAACCCACCCTCTCCCACTGGGCAAAGACACAAATGTTTGAAAATATGTACCAATAGATTCAAGAACAGCTTCTTCCTGGCTATTATCAGACATATGAATGGACTTCTGTTCTGCATTCTGTCCTATTACCTTGATGTAAGGTACAATTTGTCTGGATAGCATGAGAAACAACACTTTTCACTGTATCTTGGTACATGTGACAATAATGAATTAAATCAAACCAAATCAAATATCTGGGGATGCTAGAAATTCTCTGTTAGATTTGTCCTTTTCTACTTAATATGCCTGATCAAATAAAATTACACTTATTACAATTATTTAATCAACCGTGTTGTTAAGAACAGTGCTCTTCTGTGGACACTCTACACCACACCATTACCAGCAATCACAAGATATGCCCAAGACAAAGTAAGGAATAAGCAAAATTGATGGGAACAAATTACATCAAACATCCTTCGCTGTGTACCACATACTAGTGAAGGTGGCCAATACAGTGAGGTACCAGGAGTCACCATCTGTGATCAGTTAGCCAAACCCCATTAACCCCATGGGTGGCACAGTGGCACAGTGGTTAGCACTGCTGCCTCACAGCGCCAGAGACCTGGGTTCAGTTCCCGCCTCAGGCGACTGACTGTGTGGAGTTTGCACGTTCTCCCCATGTCTGCGTGGGTTTCCTCCGGGTGCTCCGGTTTCCTCCCACAGTCCAAAGATGTGCAGGTCAGGTGAATTGGCCATGCTAAATTGCCCGTAGTGTTAGGTAAGGGGTAAATGTAGGGGTATGGGTGGGTTGCGCTTTGGCGGGTCGGTGTGGACTTGTTGGGCCAAAGGGCCTGTTTCCACACTGTAATGTAATCTAATCTAATCTAAACACTCACTCATGGAATGAAAATCTGAACATCTGAGGTATTTTCAGAAATTTTCCCGATTTTGCACTTCCCAAGTCAGCAACAAAATTCTGACATTTATCATTTCAATCTTGAGTCACCTTCAGTCTAAAATATTGAAGTATGGTTTGATTGAGGTAGTTACAATATTTAGAAGGTTTGATGGGCTTGATAAATACTATTCTCAAAGACAAAAACAAAAATTGCTGGACAAACTCACCAGATCTGGCAGCATTTGTGCAAAGAAAACAAAGTCAATATTTCAGGTCCAGTGATCCATCTTCAGAACACTATTTTCTATGACTTGGACATCAAGAATGATGGGACATAACCTTTTATTAAGAGCCAAGCCAGTTAGGCAGTAAATCAGGAAAATCTTATTATAAGAAGGATGGTACAAATCTAGAATTTTCTACACCAATAGGCTATTTCTGCAGGGACAATTGGAGCTCTCAACACTGGGATCCAAGGATTCTCAATTGGTAATGGCATTGAGGGACATGAAGTATTGAAGAATAAATTAGCTCTTCTTTAATTGAATACTGGAGCAGGTGTAAAGGTTAAATGGCTTACTCTTGTTTCCATATTCCTATATTTTCTTATTCTTCCACTCTCTCAGCTTAATTTTTTTAAAGAGCATGTGATATTTGCAATTCAACCTCAAATTGAATACACAAACAGCAGTTGATTTGGTTACATTTTAAAACTAGTCTTTCTCTCTGTCAGACTGCTAGAAGTTTCCCTGGCATTTAAAATATGTGTAGCATAGTTTTTACTTAATAAATATTTAAAATCTCTCTTGTATATTTGTTTCAAGTGATTAAAAAAAATTCCAGATGACAGCCTAAAATTCTGTTGAGACTTTCCTAGTCTCTTGCCTAAATTTGGTTGGAGATTGATGGTTCTCTTGTAGAAAGTTATAGGAGTGGAAAATAAATGGGTAGCACGGTGGCTTGGTGGTTAGCACTGCTGCCTCACAGGACCAGGATCCCAGGTTCGCTTCCAGCCTTGGGTATGGAGTATGCACATTCTCCCAGTGGGTTTCCTCCAGGTGCTCTGGTTTCCTCCCACAGTCCAAAGATGTGCAGGCCAGGTGAATTGGCCATGTTTAATTGCCCATAGTGATAGGGAAATGGGGCTGGGAGAGTTAGAGGGTCAGTGTGGACTTGTTGGGCTGAAGGGCCTGTTTCTACACTGTAGGGAATCTAATGTTGCTGAGCCAGTATTGAAATATTCAGGCCATTATCAGAGACTCAGTTTGGTTTGTATATCCTGAGCTGAGAAATTATGAATACACAACTTTAGTGCCATTTTTGACTCCTCAGAAACTGAAGAATCCATTTTCAAATGCAAGAACACCTGGACAATATGCAGGATTGAACTGATAAGTGGCAACAATAGCAACATAATGGAGATTACCATTGACCATAAACTGAACACAACTAGCCACATAGATACAGGCCAAAAGAACAGGGCAGAGGCAATGAATCATGTTGTGAGTAACTCACCTCACTTCTCCCCAGAAGTCTGCCCACAATCTACAAATAGTGAGATGGAATATTCCTCACTTTTCTATATGGGTACAGTCACAACAACAGTCAAGAAGATCGGCATAATTGATAACAGAGCAGCCCAATTGATTGGTACCAAATCCAGAAAAATATGTATTGCAGAAATTCAGCACTTTCCAAAGCCACAACCACTATCATCTATGAGGACAAGGGCAGCAGACACATAGGAATACAATCATCTTTAAGTTCAGTATTGATATGTCAGTATTGCCATATCAATTTCCAGGAAGTCATTCTCTCACAGCATTATGAATCCAGCTACAGTAAATAGACTGCAGGAAGAAAATGGTTCAAGAAGCCAGGTCATCACCATCTTCTCCAGGGCAATGGGTTATAAATGCTGGCCCAGCAGATGAAAGCTGCATCCTATGAATGAATAAAAATAATGGACAATGAAATGCCATTTAAAGACCTCATTCCATCTCCACTGAAATTTGTCAGTTTGTGAGAAAGCAAAAGTAGAGCAGGATTTCTGGCAGCTTTAAAAGCATGGGTTACTATTGTGCTTGCTATTCTTGTAAAGGGAGCTCTATAGTCCCATGGAAACTGTAAATGTCATTTGCCCATCCAGCCTGTGCAGTTATAGCAGTCAGGGTCCGCTCATGGTATGGCCTTCCTGCTGCTGCATGTAAAATACCAAGAGCAGTAATTAGGATCTCACTGAGTCCAAGGGCAGATAGGCAACTCAATGCCTCCCCCAATCCCCACCCTATAAAATTCCAGACAGGTTGGGGGAAGTGAGTAGGTGGCAGAAAGGCCAATTGTGCTTCAAGGCTGCCAGCGATAGATAGATTCAAATATAGCTTCTGGTATCTATAAATGAAATGGCAAGTCATTTCCACACTGCAGAAATCGTTTTTTTATATTCACCAGCAAAACTCTACTGCCTGATCATTCTGGTTGCTGCTGATTCTCACAAACTTCAGTTTAAATTACTCAGGTGAAATATGGGAAACTTGTGCTAATACACCAGAGGTTTTTATCTGAGATAAACACATACTGCACTGTAGTGATTATGCCACATCTCAGAAAATATGAATGGGGAAGGTGGTGGGTGAAGTGCCTGTAACACCTGGTGACATTGACGGACCTTAATTTATTCATTGTCTACATTCTGGTCTCACTGCCATAGGAGGGATACTGTGAAACTTGAATTAGAGATGCCGGTGTTTGGACTGGGGTGTACAAAGTTAAAAATCACACAACACCAGGTTATAGTCCAACAGGTTTAATTGGAAGCACACTAGCTTTCGGAGCGACGCTCCTTCATCAGGTGATAGTCTATAACCTGGTGGACTATAACCTGGTGTTGTGTGATTTGTAATTGTGAAACTTGAAAGGATTCAGAAAAAGTTTGCAAGGATGTTGCCAGCATTGGACGGTTTGAGCTATAGGGAGAGACTGAATAGGCTAGGGTGTTTTCCCTGGAGCATCTGAGGCTGAGGGGTGACCTTATAGAAATTTATAAAATCATGAGGGGCATGGATAGGATAAATAGACAAAGTCTTTTCCCTGGGACGGGGGATTCCAGAACTAGAGGGCATGGGTTTAACATGAGAGGTGAAAGATTTAATAGGGACCTAAGGCACAACTTTGTCATGCAGGAGATGGTGCATGTATAGAATAGGCCGCCAGAGGAAGTGGAGGCTGGTACAATTACATCATTTAAAAGGCATATGGATGGGTATATGAATAAGAAGGGTTTAGAGGGATATGGGCCAATGCTGGCAAATGGGATTAGATTAATTTAACATATCTGGTCCACATGGACACGTTAGACTGAAGAGTCTGTTTCGATGCAGTACAGCTCTATGACTCTTTTCTCCTGAATGTGATGCAAACAGCCAGAAAATTCATCCTCTGATCATTTATTTTTTGTCTTATGTACAAAATGTCCCACTGCAGATGGAAAAAATTATTGAGGCAAGATTTCTATAAAATTGAAAACAGGCAGCTTCTTGTCAACTGCTTTCTCATTGACTTATAACGTTGCTTATAAAAAGCAGTAGAAATAAGAGAGGGAATGATTTGTGCAATAAGGGTAGAAGCTTAGGCATGTTAAGAATATGTTCAAAGTGATGGTAAATGGGGGAACAAGGCAGTGCAACACAATAAAAGTTATTTGTTTGCTGGGACATGGGATCTTGACATCCCCACTTAGAGTCATAGAGTCCGACAGATGTACAGCACAGAAATAGACCATTCAGTCCAACTCTACCATGCAGACCAAATACCCTAAATTAATCTAGTCTCATTTGCCAGCACTTGGCCCATATCCCTCTAAACCTTTCCTATTCATCCACCCATTCAGGTGCCTTTTAAATGTTTTAATTGCATCAGCCTCCACCACTTCCTCTGGCAGCTCATTCCATACACGTACCACCCTCTGCGTGAAAATGTTGCCCTTAAGTCCCTTTTAAATCCTTCCCCTCTCATCAAGTAGCTCATCAGAGCAGGATCATTAGGCACAGAATTTATAGCAAAGGATCACAGTGTCATGCATGCAACTGATATAATATATTGAACAAACCTAGAGTGCTGTTAGTGCTTTCATTTTTAAATTCTAAAGATGAACGACTTAACAGCAATCTAAGTTTGTTCAATATATTGCATCAAAGAACAAAGTGGGTGGCACGGTGGCACAGTGGTTAGCATTGCTGCCTCATAGTGCCAGAGACCCGGGTTCAATTCCCGCCTCAGGTGACTGACTGTGTGGAGTTTGCACATTCTCCCCGTGTCTGCGTGGGTTTCCTCAGGATGCTCCGGTTTCCTCCCACAGTCCAAAGATGTGCAGGTCAGGTGAATTGGCCATGCTAAATTGGCCGTAGTGTTAGGTAAGGGGTAAATGTAGGGGTATGGGTGGGTTGCGCTTTGACGGGTCGGTGTGGACTTGTTGGGCCGAAGGGCCTGTTTCCACACTGTAATGTAATCTAATCTAATCTAAAAAAACAAAGAACATTACAGCACAGGAACAGGCCCTTTGGCCCACAAAACCTGTGCTGATCCAGATCCTCTATCTCAACCTGCTGCCTATTTTCTAAGGATCTGTATCCCTTTGGTCCCTGCCCATTCATGTATCTGTCCAGATACATTTTAAATGACGCTATCATTCCCACCCCTACCACCTCCACTGGCAACACATTCCAGGTATCCACCACCCTCTGGGTGAAGAACTTTCCATGCATATCTCCCATAAACTTTTTCCACTCTCACTTTGAACTCACGACCCCTAGTAATTGAGTCCTCCACTCTGGGAAAAAAGTTTCATGCTATCCACCCTGTCTACACCTCTCATGATTTTGTAGGCCTCAATCAGGTCCCCTCTCAACTTCCTTCTTTCCAATGAAAATAATCCTAATCTACTCAACCTCCCTTTATGGCTGGCACCCTCCATACCAGGAAATAAATATCCTGGTGAACCTCCTCTGCACCCTCTCCAAAGCATCCACTTCCCTTTCGTAATCTGGTGACCAGAACTGTATGCAGTATTTTAAATGTGGCTAAAACAAGTCTTAGACAACTGTAACATGATCTGCCAACTCTTGTACTCAACACCCTGTCCGATGAAGGAAAGCATGCTGTATGCCTTCTTGACTGCTCCACTGGCCTGCATTGCCACCTTCACCTGAACATCCAGAACTCTCTTATGGCCGAAACAGTGATCCTCCTGCTCCTTGGATGCTGCCTGACCTGCTGTGCTTTTCCAACGCCACAATCTTATGCTGATATCCAGAATCTGTAGTCCCCACTTTCTCCTTTTCTCCTACTGTATAGTTCGCATCTTAAATTGGATCTTCCAAATTGCATCACCTCGCATTTGTCCGGATTGAACTCTATCTGCCATTTCTCTGCCCAACTCTTCAAACTATTTATATTCTGCTGTATTCTCTGACAGTCCTCTTAACTATCTGCTACTCCACTAATCTTAGTGTCATCTGCAAACTTGCCAATGAGGCAACGTACACCTTCTTCCAAATCATTTATGTATATCACAAACAAAGCAGTCCCAATGCAGATCCCTGTGGAACACCACTGGACTAAGGTCTCCATTTTGAGAAGCTCCCTTCCACTACTACACTCTCTCTCTCCTGTTGCCCAGCCAGTTCTTTATCCATCTAGTGAAAACACCTGGACCCCCAAGTGACTTCACCTTCTTCATCAGGCTACCATGGGCAGCCTTATCAAATGCCTTACTAAACTCCATGTATATGAAATCTACACCCCTTTCCTCATCCTTCAACTTTGTCACTTCCTAAAATAATTCTATTAGGTTTGTAAGACATGACCTTCCCTGCACAAAACTATGCTGCCTATCACTGATAAGCCCATTTTCTTCCAAATGTGTATATATCCTATCCCTCTGTATCTTCTCCAGTAGCTTCCCTACCACTGATGTCAGGCTCACAAGTCTGTAATTACCTGGTTTATCCCTGCTACCATTCTTAAACAAAGGGGACAACATTAGCAATTCTCCAGTCCTCTGGGACCTCCCCCACGTTCAAGTATGCTGCAAAGATATCTGTTAAAGCCTCAGCTATTTCCTCTCTTGCTTCCCTCAGTAACCTGGGATAGATCCCATCGGATCTGGGGACTAGTCCACCTTAATGCCTTTTAGAATACCCAACTCTTCCTCCCTCCTTATGCCGACTTGACCAAGAGTAATCAAAGAGCTATCCTTAACCTCATTTACCGAGAGGTGCGAGGGAGGAGTGAAGGACTTCTGGGAAGGTGAGTCTAACTGTTTAAAACACTTACCTCAGGCGTCGGGGCCTCCATTTGCTGAGAGGTGCAAGAGAGGAGTGAAGGACTTCTGGGAAGTTTTTAAGTGGGTGGAAGCTGAAGATCAGGACGAGTAGAATGGTGATCTAAGGTTTGCTACTAATGCCACGAGATAGTGAGGTGAGGAACAGTCAGCGAAGCTGGTGCAGGAGGGAGGGCTTCAGGTACCTAGGCCATTGGGATACCTTCTGGGGAAGGTGGGACCTGTACATGAAGGACGGGTTGCACCTGAACTGGAGGGGCATAAATGTCCTGGGTGGAAATTTGCTCATGTGATTTGGAAGAGTTTAAACTAGATTGGCTGGGGGGGTGGGAATCAGAGCCACATATCTGAAAGGGGGACAGTTGCAGATGGGGCAGTGACAGGATGTAGTGAATCTATCAGGAAGGTTTCTCACGCGATGAAACAAAGGGATCGGTTAAAGTGTGTCTGCTTTAATGCAAGGAGTGTCTGAAATAAGGGGATAGGATGTTGTGGCCATAACGGAGACATGGGTTTCACAGGGGCAGAAATGGTTGCTTAATGTTCCAGGGTTTAGAAAGTTTAAAAAGAACAGGAAAGGTGAAAAGAGGAGGGGGTGTAGCATTGCTAATCAGAAAGTGCATCACAGCTACAGAAATGAAAGTTGTTGAGGAAGGTCTGTCTGCTGAGTCAGTATGGGTGGAAGTCAAGAACAGCAAGGGAGCAGCCACCTCATTGCGGGTTTTCTACGGACCACCTAATAGCAGTAGAGAGATTGAAGAACGCATAGGCGGGCAGATTCAGGAAAAATGCAGAGGTACCAGGGTTGTAGTTATGGGTGATTTCAACTTTCCCAATATCGACTGGAACCTCCTAAGTGCAGATGGTTTGGATGGAGCCGTTTTTGTCAGGTGTGTTCAGGAGGGTTTCCTTACTCAGTATATAGTCAGACCAATGAGGGGAGAGGCCATTTTGGATTTGGTGCTCGGCAACGAGCCAGGACAGGTGTCAGATCTTGTGGTGGGAGAACACTTTGGTGACAGTGATCACAACTGCCTCACATTTAACATAGCCTTAGAGAGGGAAAGGAGCAGTAAACAAGGGAAGATATTTAATTGGGGAAAAGGAAATTATGACGCAGACAGGAATTGGGAAGTACAGACTTTGAGCAATTGTTCCACAGAAAGGGCACAGCAAACACGTGGAGACTGTTTAAGGAGCAGTTGTTGCAAGTGATGTATGCATTTATTCCTCTGAGACAGGTAAGAAGGGGTAAGATTAAGGAATCTTAGATGATAAGAACTGAGAAGCTTCTTGTCAAAAGGAAGAAGGAAGCTTATGTAAGGTGGAGGAAGCAAGGATCTAGCACAGCTTTACAGGATTAAGGCTTGCAAGAAAGGAGCTCAGAATTGGACTGAGGCGAGCCAGGAGGGGGCACGAGAAAGGCTTGGCAAATAGTATTAGGAAGAACCCGAAGGCATTTTACTCATATGTGAGGAATAAGAGAAAGACTAGGGAGAAGATAGGGCCGATCAGGGGTGGCATAGGGAACTTGTGCGTGGAGTCTGAGCAGTCCATGGGAGTTGTACCGGAGGATTGGAAGGAGGCGAATGTTGTTCCTCTTTTCAAGAAGGGTAATAGGGAAATCTCTGGCAATTACAGTCTAGTCAGTCTTACGTCTGTGGTCAGCAAAGTTTTGGAAAGAATTCTGAGGGATAGGATGCATAACTATTTGGCAAAGCATAGCGTGATTAAAGGGGAAAGTGAGGACTGCAGATGCTGGAGATCAGAGCTGAAAATGTGTTGCTGGAAAAGCGCAGCAGGTCAGGCAGCATCCAAGGAGCAGGAGAATCAACGTTTCAGGCATGAGCCCTTCTTCAGGATTAAAGGCAGTCAGCATGGCTTTGTGAGGGGCAGGTCATGCCTCACTAATCTTATTGAGTTATTTGAGGAGGTCAAGACTGGTCAACGAAGGTCGAGCAGTGGATGTGGTGTCTATGGACTTCAGCAAGGCATTTGATAAGGTTCGCCATCGTAGGTTCATTCATAAAGTCAGGAAGTATGGGTTACAGGGAGATTTGGCTATCTGGATTCAGAATTGGTTGGCTGACAGAGGGCAGAGAATGGTTGCAGATGGCAAGTATTCTGCCTTGAGGTCAGTGTTGAGTGGGGCCCACAGGGCTCTGTTCTTGGGCCTCTGCTCTTTGTAATTTTTATAAATGACTTGGATGAGGAGGTTGAGGGGTGGGTTAGCAAATTTGCAGATGACACAAATGCTGGAGGTGTCGTCAATAATATCGAGGACTATTGCTGGCTGCAGCGCGACATAGACAGGATGCAGAGCTGGGCTGAGAAATGGCAGATGGAGTTCAACCTGGATAAATGCGAAGTGATGCATTTTGGAAGGTTGAACTCAAATGCCGAATATAAGATTAAAGACAGGATTCTTGAAAGTGTGGAGGAACAGAGGAATCTGGGTGTGCAAGGACATAGATCCCTCAAAGTTGCCACCCAAGTGGATAGCTGAAAATGTGTTGCTGGAACAGCGCAGCAGGTCAGGCAGCATCCAGGGAGCAGGAGAATCGACGTTTCGGGCATAAGTTTCAGGGCGGCACGGTGGCCCAGTGGTTCGCACTGCTGCCTCACAGCGCCAGAGTCCGGGGTTCAATTCCCGCCTCAGGCGACTGACTGTGTGGAGTTTGCACGTTCTCCCCGTGTCTGCGTGGGTTTCCTCCGGGTGCTCCGGTTTCCTCCCACAGTCCAAAGATGTGCAGGTCAGGTGAATTGGCCATACTAAATTGCCCATAGTGTTAGGTTAGGGGTATGAGTGGGTTGCGCTTCGGTGGGTCGGTGGGACTTGTTGGGCCGAAGGGCCTGTTTCCACACTGTCTCCAGCATCTGCAGACCTCACTTTCTACCCAAGTGGATAGGGTTGTTAAGAAAGCATATGGTGTTTTGGCTTTCAGTAACAGAGGGATCAGGTATAAGAGCCGTGAGGTTTTGCTACAGCTCTACAAGTCCCTGGTAGACCACACTTGGAATATTGTATCCAGTTCTGGTCGCCCTACTATAGGAAAGATACAGAGGCTTTGGAGAGGGTGCAAAGAAGGTTTACCAGGATGCTGCCTGGACTGGAAGGCTTGCCTTATGAAGAAAGGTTGAAAAAGCTGGGACTTTTCTCTCTGGAGAGAAGGAGGAAGAGAGGAGATCTGATCGAGGTATACAAGATAATGAGAGGAATAGACAGAGTCAATAGCCAGAGACTTTTCCCCAGGGCAGGATTGACAGGTACGAGGGATCATAGTTTTAAGGTATTAGGGGAAAGGTATAGAGGAGACACCAGAGGTAGGTTCTTTACGCAGAGTTGTGAATGCATGGAATGCGTTGCCAGCTGTGGTGGTGGAAGCAGAGTCATTGGGGACATTTAAGTGACTGCTGGACAGGCACGTGGAGAGCAGTGAGCTGAGGGGTGCGTAAGTTAAGTTATTATATTTTACATTAGGATTAAATGTCAGCACAACATCGTGGGCCAAAGGGCCTGTTCTGTGTTGTACTTTTCTATGTTCTATGTTCTATCCGTTATGTCCCTTTCCTCAGTGAATACCGATGCAAAGTACTTAATAGAAATCTCACCCATTTTCTCTGACTACATTATGAGGGGCATGGATAAAATAAATAGACAAAGTCTTTTCCCTGGGATCGGAGAGTCCAGAACTAGAGGGCATAGGTTTAGAGTGAGAGGGGAAAGATATAAAAGAGACCTCAGGGACAACTTTTTCACGCAGAGGGTGGTACATATATGGAAAGAGCTGCCAGAGGAATTGGTGGAGACTGGTACAATTGCAACATTTTAGAGGCATTTGGATGGGTATATGAATAGGAAGGATTTGGAGGGATATGGGCCAGGTGCTGGCAGGTGGGGGATGAGATTGGGTTGGGATATCTGGTCGGCATGGACGGGTTGGACCGAAGGGTCTGTTTCCATGCTGTACATCTCTATGACTCTATATCGTTCCTCCTTTGTCCCTGAGTGGGCCAACCCTTTCCCTCGTTACCCTCTTGCTCCTTATATATGAATAAAAGACTTTGGGGTTTTCCTTAACCCTGCTTGCTAAGGATATCTCATGACCTCTTTTAGCCCTCTTAATTCCTTGTTTCAGATTAGTCCTGCATTCCTGATATTATTTCAAAGCTTTGTCTGTCTTCAGTCAACAATACCTTATGTACGATCCTTTTTCCTCTTAACGTGTCTCACAATTTCACCATGGTTCCCTAATCTTGCCATTTTCTATCCCGCATTTTCATAGATTGAACTCTAGTCAACTTCTCTTTAAAAGCCTCCCACATATCGAATGTGGATTTTCCTTCAAAAAGCTGCTCCCAAACTATTTTCCCCAGCTCCTGCCAAATTTTGCTATAGTTGGCCTTCCCCCAATGTAGCACTCTTCCTTTAGGACCACTCTCTTCTTTGTCCATGAGTATTCCAAAACTTAGAGAATTGTGATCACTATTCCCAAAGTAATCCCCTACTGAAACTTCAACCACCTGGCCGGGCTCATTTCCCAACACCTGGTCTAGTATGGTCCCTTCCAGAGTTGGACTATTTACATCATACTTTAGAAAACCCTCCTGGATGTTCCTTACAAAGTCTGCTCCATCCAGACCTCTAACACTAAGTGAAACACTAATGTTGAGAAAATTAAAATCTCCTATCACAGCCACCCTATTGCACTGACACTTTGCTATAATCTCTCTACATATTTGTACCCAAAGTTTGTGAGAAGATTTGTAGCTCGGGTGCTCGTTGTGGTTCTGTTCGCCGAGCTGGGAATTTGTGTTGCAGACGTTTCGTCCCCTATCTAGGTGACATCCTCAGTGCTTGGGATCCTCCTGTGAAGCGCTTCTGTGATGTTTCCTCTGGCATTTATAGTGGTTTGTCTCTGCCGCTTCCAGTTGTCAGTTCCAGCTCTCCACTGCAGTGGCCGATATATTGGGTCCAGGTCGATGTGTTTGTTGATAGAATCTGTGGATGAGTGCCATGCCTCTAGGAATTCCCTGGTGGTTCTCTGTTTGGCTTGTCCTATAATAGTGGTGTTGTCCCAGTCGAACTCATGTTGCTTGTCATCTGCGTGTGTGGCTACTAAGGATAGCTGGTCGTGTCGTTTCGTGGCTAGTTAATGTTCATGGATACGGATTGTTAGCTGTCTTCCTGTTTATCCTATGTAGTGTTTTGTGCAGTCCTTGCATGGGGCTTTGTACACTACATTGGTTTTGCTCATGCTGGTTATCGGGTCCTTTGTCCTGGTGAGTCGTTGTCTGAGAGTGGTTGTTGGTTTATGTTCTGAGCTCTGCCCATATCACCTCACTGCTCGAGTCCTCCATCATGCCCTCTTTCAGCGCAGCTGTGATATCTTCTTATACCAGTAATGCAACTCCTCCACCCCTTTTACCTCCCTCTCTATTCTGCCTGAACTATTGATATCCTGAGATATGTCATTGCCAATCACACTCTTCCCTCAACCAAGTCTTAGTAATAGCAATAACATCATACTCCCAGGTACTAATCCAAGCCCTAACTTCATCTGCCTTACCTACTATACTTCTTGCATTAAAACAAATGCTCTCAGACCATCAGTCCTTCTGTGTTCATCCGCCACTTCCTGCCGACTCTTCCCCTTAGTCACGCTGACTTCATTATCTAGTTCCTTACAGGCTTTAGTTACTACCTCACTGTCCACTAACCTCCTCATTTGGTCCCTATCCCACTGCCACATTAGTTTAAGTCTACCCCCAAGCACCCCCATTGGTTCCAGTCCAGCCCAGGTGTAGACCAGCCGTGTATCAATTACATGCATGACACCGTGATCTTTTGCTATAAATTCTGTTCCACAGCTACCTGATGAAGAATCAGTGCTCCAAAAGCTAATACTTCCAAATAAACCTGTTGGACTGTAACCTGGTGTTGTGTGATTTTTAACTTTATAGGACGGACACCAGAACTGCACACAATATTCCAAAATTGGCCTAACTAATTTCCCGGACAGCTGCAACATGACCTCCCAACTCCTCTACTCAATGCTCTAAAAAGTAAAGGGAAGCATCCTGAACATCTTCTTCACTATCCTATCTACTTGAGACTCCAATTTCAAGGAACTATTTTCAAGGAACTACGAACCTGCATTCTGAGGTCTCTTTGTTCAGCAACACTCCCCAGGACCTTATCATTAAGTGTATCAATCCTGCCCTGATTTGCCTTTCCAAAATGCAGCACCTCACATTTATCTAAATTAAACTCTATCTGCCACTCCTTGGCCCATTGGCCCATCTGATCGAGATTCCATTTTACTCTGAGGTAATCTTCTTTGCTGTCCACTATACCTCCAATTTTGGTATACTCTGCAAGCTTACTAATTATACCTCTTGTGTTCACATCCAAGTCATTTATATAAATGACAAAATGCAGTGGACACAGCATTGATCCTTGTGGCACACCACTTGTCACAGACGTCCAGGCTAAAAGGCAACCCTTCACCAGCACCCTCTGTCATCTACCTTTGCGGCAGTTCTGTATCCAAGTTTTCCCTTCTGGATAGTTTTCCCTTTATTAAATATGATCTAACCTTGTTAACCAGTCTACCGTGAGGAACCTTGTCGAAAACCTTATTGAAGTCCATACAGATCATGTCCACTTCTCTACCCTCATCAATCCTCTTTGTTACTTCTTTAACAAGCTCAATCAAGTTAGTGAGACATGATTTCCCATGTACAAAGCCATGTTGACTATCCGTAATCTGTCCTTGTCTATCCAAATACATGTAAATCCCGTCCCTCAGGATTCCCTCCAACAACTTGCCCACCAACAATGTAAGGCTCACCAGTCTATAGTTCCATGACTTTCCTATACTTTTCCCTGACTTTTCTTAAATAGTGGCAGCACATTAGCCAACCTCCAGTCTGCTGGCACCTCACCTGTGGCTATCAATGATCCAAATATCTCAGCAAGGGGCCCAGCAAACACTTCCCTAGCTTCACAGAGTTCAGGGTACACCTGGTCAAATCCTGGGGATTTATCCCACCTTTATGCATTTTAAAATGTCCAGCACCTCCTCCTTGGTAATATGGACCTTCTCTCGTAGGTATATCCACATACTGAATCAGAAAGTTTTCTTGTACACATTTAACAAATTCTTCTCTATGTAAACCGTAACACTATCGCAGTCTCAGTCTATGTTTGAAATGTTGAAGTCCCCTACCATTCCCACCCTATTATTCTTTCAGATAAATGAGCTCACTTTACAAATTTGTTTCTAAATTTCCCACTAATACTGATGAGGTCTACAGTGTTACAACACAGGGTAAACCTCCTGCTTAATTTAAACCAGCAACACAGAAAAGATTTATCCCATGCAGTAATCTGTGAAAATTCTAGAGACCAAGAACTATTTAAAGTAAAAATTAACAACATTATTTCTTTAAGTATAACAGAGAATAATTAACTAACAACTATTTACAACTCCTTCCTCTAATCTATCTTTTACCTTCCTTTCTATAATACTATGCCAATAAAAGCCTTGATTAAAATTTACCAAAAACCAAATCTTCAAAGCCAGCCAGATGTCAAATCTTCTCTTATATATTTGTCAGTCTTCTTTTCTTCTTCTTAGAGATTTCTATTTCACAGGTTAGTGATTGCTAAAGGTATATTTAAGAGAGCTATTTTTCCAGGCAGTCTGAAGATTTTGGTAGCTTGGCAGTTCTCCTCCCAACTGTTCAATTTCCCTAGTCTTATACCCACAAAGCATCGGGTTGTGAGATTGGCTTTTAAGATTGTCAATATATTAAATTAAACCTTGATTGAAGTTTGGTATTTTTGGGGGTGTAACTTAAACTGATTGGCCTAATTCGCATTTGTTTTGTCATTTCCAGGCAACCAGCTAATCGAGTTTTTCCACCAAATATTACATTATATCTTGTTCAGAACACTTGGGGCTGTGTCAGGTATTTCTGTTAACTTTTAACTCTCTTAAAGGTACAGTACACCAACATCGTCATAGCAATAGAACAATCCCAGTAAGGCGATCATCCCTTTCTTATTTCTCAGTTCTATCCAAATAACTTTCCTGGACGCAATCCCAGGAATATCCTCCCTAAATTTGGGGCGGCACAGTGGCACAGTGGTTAGCACTGCTGCCTCACAGCGCCTGAGACCCGGGTTCAGTTCCCGCCTCAGGCGACTGACTGTGTGGAGTTTGCACGTTCTCCCCGTGTCTGCGTGGGTTTCCTCCGGGTCCTCCGGTTTCCTCCCACAGTCCAAAGATGTGCAGGGTCAGGTGAATTGGCCATGCTAAATTGCCCGTAGTGTTAGGTAAGGGGTAAATGTAGGGGTATGGGTGGGTTTCGCTTCGGCGGGTCGGTGTGGACTTGTTGGGCCGAAGGGCCTGTTTCCACATGTAATGTAATCTAAATCTAAATACAGCTGTAATGTTATCTTTTATCAAAAACACCACTCCCCCTCCCCTCTTGCTCCCACTCCCCCCACCTTTCTATCCTTCTTATAGCATTTGTACCCTGGAACATTAAGCTGCCAATCCTGTCCATCCCTGAGCCACATCTTTGTAACTGCTGTGGTATCCCAGTCCCATGTTCCTAACCATGCCTTGAGTTCATCTGTCTTCCCTGTTGGGCCTCTTGCATTGAAATAAATGCAGTTTAATTTATCGGTTCTTCCTCATTTTCTGTTTAGTCTCTGCCTGCCCTGTCTGTTTGACTCGCTTCTTTTCTCAACTGTACCAGTGTCAGATTGATCTCTTTCCTCACTAGTTCCCTGGGTCCTTCCCTTCCCACCTCCCCTCCCACCTCCCCTCCCACCCCCACCCAACAATACTAATTTAAATCCCCCCGAGCAGCTTTAGCAAATCTCACTGCCAATATAATAGTCCCCTTCTTATTCAGATCACTTCTACCCAAGAAGAGGTTCAAAAACGTGAACGCTTCTTCCCTGCACCAGCTCCTCAGCCACGCATTCATCTGCTCTATCCTCCTGTTCCTACTGTCACTAACCCGTAGCACGAGGAGTAATTCAAATATTACTACCCTTAAGGACCTTCTTTTTAAAACCCTGCCAAAATTCCTATATTCTAGCTTCAGAATCCTCATCCTTTTTGCCTCCAATGTTGTTACTTGCAATGTGTACAATGATCTCCTGTTGATCCAACTCATCTGAGAATATTCTGCACTCTCTCTGACATATCCTCCTTAATCTTAACACCAGGAAGGCAACACACCATTCTGATTTTCACTGTTGGCTGCAGAAACATCTATCTGTGCCTCTGACTAAACAGTTCCCTATCACAATCGATTGCTTGGAACCCTTGTTACATTAGACCCAATCTCAGCATCAGAAACTTGGCTGTTCGTGCTACATGTTGAAAGGTGTGGTGCTGGAAAAGCGCAGCAGGCCAGGCAGCATCCGAGGAACAAGAGAATCAACATTTCAGGCATAAGCCCTTCTTCAGGAATGAGGCTGGTGTGCCAAGCGGGCTGAGATAAAAGGTAGGGGGGGGGGGATGTTGGGGGAGGGGCGCTGGGAATACGATAGGTGGAAGGAGGTGAGGGTGAGGATGATAGGCCGGAGAGGGGGTGGGGGCGGAGAGGTCGGGAAGAAGATTGCAGGTCAAGACGGCGGTGCTGAATCCTGGGGTTGGGACTGAGATAAGGTGGGGGGGAGGGGAAATGAGGAAGCTGGAGAAATCTACATTCATCCCGTGTGGTTGGAGGGTTCCTAGGCGGAAGATGAGGCGCTCTTCCTCCAGGCATCGTGTGGCCAGGGTCTGGTGATGGAGGAGGCAAAGGACCTGCATGACCTTGGTGAAGTGGGAGGGGGATTTAAAGTTTTCAGCCACGGGCGGTTGGGTTGGTTGGTGCAGGTGTCCCAGAGGTGTTCACTGAAATAATCCCCAAGTAGGTGGCCTGTCTCCCCAATGTAGAGGAGACCACATCGGGTGCAGCGGATACAGTAAATGATGTGTGTGGAGGTGCAGGTGATTTTGCGACGGATATGGAAGGATCCATTGGGGCCTTGGAGGGAGGTGAGGGGGGAGGTGTGGGCGCAAGTTTTGCATTTCTTGCGGTTGCAGGGGAAGGTGCCGGAAGTGGAGGGTGGGTTGGTGGGGGGTGTGGACCTGACGAGGGAGTCGCGGAGGGAGTGGTCTCTCTGGAACACTAATAGGGTTGGGGGGAGGGAAATATATCCCTGGTGGTGGGGTCTGTTTGGAGGTGGCGGAAATGACGGAGGTCATGATGTATCCGGAGGTTGATGGGGTGGAAGGTGAGGACCAGTGGGGTTCTGTCCTGGTGGCGATTGGAGGGGCGGGATTCAAGGGCGGATGTGCAGGAAGTGGAGGAGATGTGGTGGAGAGCATTGTCGACCACGTCAGAGGGGAAATTGCGGTCTTTGAAGAAGGAGGCCATCTGGGTTGCTCAGTATTGGAATTGGTCCTCCTGGGAGCAGATGCGGCGGAGGTGAAGGAATTGGGAACATGGGATTGCATTTTTACGGGGGCAGGGTGGGAGGAGGTGTAATCTAGGTAGTTGTGGGAGTCAGTCAGTTTGTAGTAAATGTCTGCGTTGAGTCGGTCGCCCAAGATAGAAATGGAGAGGTCTTGGAAGGGGAGGGAGGAGTCTGAGATGGTCCAGGTAAAGTTGAGGTCAGGGTGGAAGGTGTTAGTAAAGTGGATGAACTGTTCAATCTCCTCATGGAAGCAAGATGTAGCGCCAATACAATCATCGATGTAGCGGAGGAAAAGGTGGGGGATGGTGCCAGTGTAGGTGCAGAAAATGGACTGTTCCACATATCCGACGAAGAGGCAGGCATAGCTGGGGCCTATGTGGGTGCCCATGGCTACTCCTTTGGTGTGGAGGAAGTGAGAGGATTGGAAGGAGAAGTTGTTAAGAGTGAGGACCAGTTCAGTCAGTCGAAGGAGGGTGTCAGTGGAAGGGTACTGGTTGGATCGGTGAGAAAGGAAGAAGCGGAGGGCTTTGAGGCCTTCGTGATGGGGAATGGAAGTGTATAGGGACTGGATGTCCATCGTGAAGATAAGGCGTTGGGGGCCGGGGAAGCGAAAATCATGGAGGAGATGGTGGTGTCCTGAACTGAGGTGGGAAGTTCTTGGACTAAGGGGGACAGGACAGTGTCAAGGTATGCAGAGATGAGTTCGGTGGGGCAGGAACGGGCTGAGACAATGGGTCGGCCAGGGCAGTCGGGTTTGTGGATTTTGGGTAGGAGGTAGAAACGGGCGGTGCGGGGTTGTGGGACTATGAGGTTGGAGGCATTGGCTGGGAGATCCCCTGAGGTGATGAGGTTATGGATGGTCTGGGAGATGATGGTTTGGTGGTGGGAGGTGGGGTCATCGTCAAGGGGGCAGTAGGAGGAGGTGTCCGCAAATTGGCGTCGAGCTTCAGCGGTGTAAAGGTCGGTGCGCCAAACTACCACTGCGCCTCCCTTGTCTGCCGGTTTGATGGTGAGGTTGGGGTTGGAGTGGAGGGAGTGGACGGCTGCGCATTGTGAGGGTGAGAGGTTGGAGTGGGTGAGAGGGGTGGAGAGGTTGAGGCGGTCAATGTCGCGATGGCAGTTGGATATGAAGAGATCAAGGGTGGGTAAGAGGCCAGCACGGAGTGTCCAGGTGGTTGGGGTGTGTTGGAGGCGGGAGAAGGTGTCATCAGAGGGTGGGCTAGAGTCCTGGTTGAAGAAATAAGCGGCGGAAGAAATGTTTAGCCACGTGTCAAACTCATTGATCCGGAAGAGTAGGGGGATGAAGGTGAGGCCTCTGCTGAGGACTGATCGTTCATCCTCAGAGAGGGGGAGGTCTGGAGGGATGGTGAAAATACGGCAGGGCTGGGAGCTAGGACCTAGGACCTGGTGTGGGGCTGGAGCTGGGAGTGGGGGCGGAGTTAGACATGGGGGCGGAGTTACTTGTGGGGGCAGAGTTCGTCGTGGGGGTGGAGTTAGTCATGGGGTGGAGTTAGTCGTGGGGGTGAAGTTGGTCGTGGGGATGGAGTTAGTCGTGGGGGCGGAGATCGACGTGGAGATTAACGTGGGTGTGGAATTTAACATGGGGGCGGAGATCGATGTGGGGCGGAGATAGACGTGGGGGCAGAGATCGACGTGGGGCGGAGATCAACATGGGAGTGGCAGCGTGCGGTGTGGTCCTTGAGCAGGTGAGTGACGTCACTGGGGGCGGAAGTTGCTGCAGCGACGGCAGCTCCGGGAGCAGAAGTGGCTGAGGCGACGGCAGCTCCGGGGGCAGAAGTGGCTGCGGCAACGGCAGCTCCGGGGGCAGAAGTGGCACACCGGGCAGAAACGGCGCTGGTCCCGGTGGTCGTGGATCCCGTGGCGGCCGCGTATCTGTCGGTGGGCATCGTGTGGCCAGGATCTGGCGATGGAGGAGGCCAAGGACCTGTATGTCTTTGGCGGAGTAGGAGGGGGAGTTAAAGTGTTCAGCCACGGGGCAGTTGGGTTGGTTGGTGCAGGTGTCCCAGAGGTGTTCCCTGAAATGTTCCGCAAGTAGGCGGCCTGTCTGCCCAATGTAGAGGAGACCACATCGTGTGCAGCGGATACAGTAAATGATGTGTGTGGAGGTGCAGGTGAATGTAGATTTCTCCAGCTTCCTCATTTCCCCTCCCCCCACCTTATCTCAGTCCCAACCCCCGGATTCAGCACCGCCCTCTTGACCTGCAATCTTCTTCCCGACCTCTCTGCCTCCACCTCCTCTACGGCCTATCACCCTCATCCTCACCTCCTTCTACCCATCATATTCCCAGCGCCTTTCCCCCAAATTCCCCTCCCCCCCACCTTTTATCTCAGCCCACTTGGCACACCAGCCACATTCCTGAAGAAGGGCTTATGCCCGAAATGTTGATTCTCCTACTCTTCGGATGCTGCCTGACCTGCTGTGCTTTCTGAGCAACACACTCTCGACTCTGATCTCCAGCATCTGCAGTCCTCACTTTCTCCTACATTTTCCAGTGCGAGCAGCAGCGAAGGTAAGACCGTTTGGTTTTAAAAGTACTTACCGGTAGCGGGCAGCGGTGTTTTTTTTTCTCTTTCACTCTCTCTTCACAGAAAGAGCGGGAGCACCAGGGGGAAGTGACGACGACCAGAGGGGCAGCCGGGAAGGAAAGCGGTGAGTATTTATACTCACCCTTCGAAGCCGTCGGTCATTTCCAGTGCGAGCAGCAGCGAAGGTAAGACCGTTTGGTTTTAAAAGTACTTACCGGTAGCGGGCAGCGGTGTTTTTTTTTTCTCTTTCACTCTCTCTTCACAGAAAGAGCGGGAGCACCAGGGGGAAGTGACGACGACCAGAGGGGCAGCCGAGACCCGGAAGCAGTTAGTGTAAGCTTACCTGGGTAGGTTTTTTCCCCCTTTAAAAGCGCGAAGGAGAGGAACCCGAGGCACTACACGGGTAGTGCCTCCCACCCGCCCTCCTCCTCTAACCTAATAATAACATCTGTTGTGGTAAGTAGGTAAGTGCTGAATTTTGCTTGTTGTATTCTTTAGACCCAGTTTTTTTTAAAAATAAAAGTTAGCTTTAGAGGGATGGCAGTGAAGGCAGTGCAATGTTCCTCCTGCAACATGTTTGAGGTGAGGGATGCCATGGACGTCCCTGCTGATTACGCTTGCAGGAAGTGCACCCATCTCCAGCTCCTCCAAGACCGTGTTAGGGAACTGGAGCTGGAGTTGGATGAACTTCGGATCATTCGGGAGGCAGAGGGGGTCATAGATCAGAGTTATAGGGAAGTAGTAACTCCAAAGATGGCAGATAGATGGGTGACAGTGAGGGAGACTGGGAGGAAGCAGCCAGTGCAGGGACCCCCTGCGGCCGTTCCCCTCAAGAACAAGTATACCGTTTTGGATACTTGTGGGGGGGATGACTTACCAGGGGTAAGTAACGGGGCTCAGGTCTCTGGCACGGAGCCTGTCCCCGTTACTCAGAAGGGAAGGGTGAAGAAGAGCAGAGCAGTAGTAATTGGGGACTCGATAGTTCGGGGCACAGATAGGCGGTTTTGTGGGAACGAGAGAGACTCACGTTTGGTATGTTGCCTCCCAGGTGCAAGGGTACGTGATGTCTCTGATCGTGTTTTCCGGGTCCTGGAGAGGGAAGCCCGAAGTCGTGGTCCATATTGGCACCAACGACATAGGTAGGAGGAGTGCCGAGGATGTTAGACAGGCTTTCAGGGAGCTAGGTTGGAAGCTCAGAGTTAGAACGAACAGAGTTGTTGTCTCTGGTTTGTTACCCGTGCCATGTGATAGAGATTCGAGGAATAGGGAAAGAGAACACTTAAATGCGTGGCTACAGGGATGGTGCAGGAGGGAGGGATTCCGGTTTTTGGATAACTGGGATTCTTTCTGGGGACGGTGGGACCTCTATAAACAGGATGGTCTACACCTGAACCTGAGGGGCACCAGTATCCTTGGGGGGAGGTTTGCTAGTGCTCTTGGGGGGGGTTTAAACTAACTCTGCAGGGGCATGGGAACTCAGATTGTAGCTTCAGGGTGCAGGGCCTGGAGTGTAGGGAGGTTAGGAACATGGCATCAATTTCAAAGGAGGGTGCCTGTAAACAGGAAAGTGGCTTGAAGTGTGTATACTTCAATGCAAGAAGTATACGAAATAAGGTAGGTGAACTTGCAGCGTGGGTTGGTACCTGGGACTTCGATGTTGTGGCTATTACGGAGACATGGCTAGAACAGGGACAGGATTGGCTGTTGCAGGTTCCAGGATTTAAATGTTTTAGTAGGGTCAGAGGTGGGGGTAAAAGAGGGGGAGGTGTGGCATTGCTTGTCAAAGATAGTATTACAGTGGTGGAAAGGACGATGGATGAGGACTTGCCATCTGAGGTAGTTTGGGCTGAGGTTAGGAATAGGAAAGGTGAGCTCACCCTGTTAGGAGTCTTTTACAGGCCTCCTAATAGTCCTAGAATCATTGAAGAAAGGATAGGGAAGGTGATTCAGGAGATGAGTGACAGTAATAGGGTGGTTGTTATGGGGGACTTTAACTTTCCTGATATTGATTGGGAAAGCTATAGCTCAAGTTCGTTAGATGGGTCAGTGTTTGTTCAATGTGTGCAGGAGAGTTTCCTGACACAATATGTAGACAGGCCAACAAGAGGTGAGGCCATACTGGATTTGGTTCTGGGTAACGAACCAGGCCAGGTGTTAGAATTAGAGGTAGGTGAGCACTTTGGGGATAGTGACCATAATTCGGTGATTTTTACTCTTGTGATGGAGAGGGATAAGTGTGTACTACAGGGCAAGAGTTATAGCTGGGGTCAGGGAAATTATGATGCGGTGAGGCATGACTTAGGATGTGTGGCTTGGAAAAGTAGACTCCAAGGCAAGAGTGTAAATGATATGTGGAGCTTGTTCAAGGAGCAACTATTGAGTGTCCTTGATAATTATGTACCTGTCAGGCAGGGAGGAAAGGGTCGTGCGAGGGAGCTGTGGTTTAATAAGGAATTGGAATCCCTTGTTAAATGGAAGAGGGCGGCCTATCTCAAGATGAGACGTGAAGGTTCAATTGGGGCGATTGAGAGTTATAGGGTAGCCAGGAAGGACCTGAAGAGAGAGCTAAGAGCAGCAAGGAGGGGACATGAAAGGTCCTTAGTCGGTAGGATTAGGGAAAACCCTAAGGCTTTCTATAGGTATGTTAGGAATAAAAGAATGACTAGGGTAGGAATAGGTCCAGTCAAGGATAGTAGTGGGAAGTTGCGTGTGGAGGCGGAAGAGATTGGGGAGACACTGAATGAATACTTTTCTTCAGTATTTACTCAGGAACAGGGCATTGTTGTCAATGTGAATACTGAGTCACAAATAAGTAGAATGGATGGCTTTGAGGTATGTAGAGAAGAGGTGTTGGAAATCCTGGAAAAGGTGAAAATAGATAAGTCCCCTGGGCCCGATGGCATTTATCCTAGGATTCTCTGGGAAGCAAGGGAGGAGATTGCAGAGCCATTGGCCTTGATTTTTATGTCCTCTTTGTCTACAGGAGTAGTGCCA
Source organism: Chiloscyllium plagiosum (assembly GCF_037043375.1). Classification (NCBI taxonomy): domain Eukaryota; kingdom Metazoa; phylum Chordata; class Chondrichthyes; order Orectolobiformes; family Hemiscylliidae; genus Chiloscyllium; species Chiloscyllium plagiosum. The sequence continues at coordinate 76,262,099 of NW_028270142.1, forward strand.
GAAGACTGGAGGATAGCAAATGTGGTTCCCTTGTTCAAAAAGGGGAGTAGGGATAACCCTAGTAACTATAGGCCGGTGAGTCTCACTTCTGTTGTGGGCAAAGTCTTAGAGAGAATTGTAAGGGATAGGATTTATGCACATCTGGATAGGAATAATGTGATCAAGGATAGTCAGCATGGTTTTGTGAAGGGCAGGTCGTGCCTCACAAACCTTATTGAATTCTTTGAAAAGGTGACGAAGGAGGTTGATGAGGGGAAAGCGGTAGATGTGGTATATATGGATTTTAGTAAGGCGTTTGATAAGGTTCCCCATGGTAGGCTACTGCAGAAAATACGGAGATATGGCATTGAGGGTGAGTTGGAGGTTTGGATTAGGAATTGGCTGGATGGAAGAAGACAGAGGGTAGTAGTTGATGGCAAAGTTTCTTCATGGAGTGCCGTCACTAGCGGTGTTCCGCAAGGATCTGTTTTGGGACCATTGCTGTTTGTCATTTTTATAAATGACCTGGAAGAGGGGTTAGAAGGTTGGGTGAGCAAGTTTGCGGATGATACGAAAGTCGGAGGAGTTGTTGACAGTGAGGAAGGATGTGGCAGGTTACAGCAGGATATAGAGAAGCTGCAGAGCTGGGCAGAAAGGTGGCAAATGGAATTCAATGTAGCTAAGTGTGAGGTGATTCACTTTGGGAAGAATAACAAAAAGATGGGGTACTGGGCTAATGGTCGGATACTTGGTAGTGTGGATGAGCAGAGGGATCTTGGTGTCCATGTACACAGATCTCTGAAAGTTGCCACCCAGTTAAATAGTGCGGTGAGGAAGGCATATGGCGTACTGGTTTTTATTGGTAGAGGAATTGAGTTCCGGAGTCCTGAGGTCATGATGCAGTTGTATAAGACTCTGGTGCGGCCGCATCTGGAATATTGTGTGCAGTTTTGGTCGCCATACTATAGGAAGGATGTGGAGGCACTGGAACGGGTGCAGAGGAGGTTTACCAGGATGTTGCCTGGTATGGAAGGAAGATCGTATGAGGAAAGACTGAGACACTTGGGGCTGTTTTCATTAGAGAAAAGAAGGTTTAGGGGTGACTTGATTGAGGTGTACAAGATGATTAGGGGGTTAGATAGGGTTGACAGTGTGAACCTTTTCCCGCGTATGGAGTCGGGTATTACAAGGGGGCATAGCTTTAAATTAAGGGGGGGGGTAGATATAGGACTGAAGTTAGGGGTAGGTTCTTCACTCAGCGAGTCATAAGTTCATGGAATGCCCTGCCAGTAGCAGTGGTGGACTCTCCCTCTTTATGGGCATTTAACCGGGCATTGGATAGGTATATGGAGGATAGTGGGTTAGTATAGGTTAGGTGGGCTTGGATCGGCGCAACATCGAGGGCCAAAGGGCCTGTACTGCGCTGTATTCTTCTATGTTCTATGTTCTATGTTCTATTCCCTGGAGAGTCCATCACTCCCTACATTTTTCAAAACAGCATACTTGTTTGAGATGTGGATAGCTACAGGAAACTCCTACACTACGTGCCTCCCTCTCTTACCTTTCCTGGCAGTAACCCATCTACATGACTCTATCTGCAGTTTTTCTACCTTCCTATAACTGCCATGCATCACACTCTTCAGCTTCTGTAAATTCCTCATTGCCTCTAACTGCCACTTCAACTGATCTAAGCAACCTGTTAGGATTCACAACCAAACACACTTACTGCAGACATAATCATCAGTAACATAGAAATTCTTCCTAATCTCCCACATCCAACAGGAACAGCATATCACTCTACTAAAGGCTATATTTGCACTTTAACAATCTACAGACCTAGAAAATAGCAAAGTCTTACTACTCTAAAAAACACTGTTCCAGGCTAATTAGTACTTATATTTTATATTTTTAAATTTTGATCAAGAGACAGGTCTCAATAAAACATGTAACCAAAAAGAACCCACTCTACTCTCTATCTAACAAAAAAACAGCAAGGTTGCACTTAAAAACTATGCACTTATCTGTGGATTACTCTGTTTTTAATGTTTCTTAGATGCACTCCAACGTCCAGTCATATTTGAACTCAAACAGCAAAGGCAGTAGCTGTGTCAATTCACGTCTCTGTCAGATATGTTTCTCTTCCTCTCCCTCTCTTTTCCCCGAATGTTCCAAGACAATTACAACAGCTTATAAAATAGTAATTACTGCTTCTAGAATTAGAGGAAATCAGCTCCAATACATAAAACACTGAGAGATCCCACACAAGTCACCTCTCACTCCATGGTAGGAGTCAGTTGCACACCTGTGATTAACTACACCAATTTCTTTGTAACACAAAACTTTTTTTTTAATCTGCAAGTTTTTGTTTTGTCAAGAAACTGAAAATTCTTAGTTTGTTTTACGTTATTTAAATTCTGCTTGATGTTGAGTTTGTATTATTAGTAATACGAGAAAGTGAAGACTGCAAATGCTGGAGATCAGAGCTGAAAAATGTGTTGCTGGAAAAGCGCAGCAGGTCAGGCAGCATCCAAGGAGCAGGAGAATCGACGTTTCGGACATAAGCCTGAAGAATGGCTCAATCAGGAGGAATTTACATCAATCATTTAATCTCCTTATATTTAAACAATTGAAATTTCTGGAAACATGTAGGTTATACAGTTTCTGAAGAGAAAACTTTGTATAATCTCCATTAAATTAAATATCAGCCCATTGAATACTAATCCCACTGAGTTTTTTTCTTAAAATTCTGTGACTTTCTCTGTCTCTCTGGAAGAATCTGTGTTGCTATGCAGGTGATTCTATGATCAAAGCAGACATCCAAAGCTGCATTATATTAGCAAGTAGTACTAGGACATCATACTGAGAAAACAGCTTTTGCACAACAAAATGTCCCAAGTTCTTTCATGAGGTTAGGAGGAGCAACATTGGGAAGGAGATGGCAGAAGATTTCCTCATACAAGGATTAATACTCTTAGGCTACTTCACACTGTTGTAAAAGATCAAACTAACAGTCAAAACTTTGTTTCAATACCTGATCCTACAACATTTAGAGGAATTCAGCTCCAATACCTGAAATATCTCAAAAAAGAAGCAGCTCTTACAGCGACATTTTTTTCTTATCCTCCATCTTGAATTACCCAGAAACCTCTGTTTTTATCCAGAATCCTTTTTCTCAAGAGCTCAGGGATCTTCTTCTAATTTGGGGTGTGGAGATGAATGGTCAGGTACATTTCCACCTGCCTTGGTTGTTTCTGACCTATTGTGGGCAATTTTGTCCGGCAGTGAGGCAAAGGGAGGGATAGCATGAAGCAAGCTGGCGGAACAATGGTTATTGTTGGTGCAGGTCAAGAAAAGGTGGTGAGATGTTCTGAGAGAGTGAATAGGAAGAGCACAGAGCAGAAAGTGTTAGTATTTTGCAGGGATAGGATGGATCAGTGCCAGTGGAGGAAGATGCTGCATTTACTCATGAAAGTGGTAGATTATGAGTCTTGCTGGCAGGCGTAGTAGTAGAGTTAGAGTGAGGTAGCAGAGAAAAGATGGTGAAACTTACGCTTGTGGGGCACAGAAGTTCATTGACCTTCTTGTGACATTGCTACCTGTTCCTCTGGACCATGGAAATAACATTGAATCAGATCACAGGCCCCAACAGCAGTCATGAGGAAGAGGCCCTCCTCTCCACCAGTCAAGCTACTAGGACCTCCAAGTCCCTGTTGGCAAAGTGGGGTGACAATTGATCATTTTCAAACATCTCCTTTGAAATTGTTCAATGACACAAACTGTGAAGAGCAATTGCTGGCTTGTATCATTTGAAATATTTTGCAGCTGGGGTTTATCATTTTCTCTATATCTGAAATAAGTGGGCGAACATTATTGAACATTTCAGTAAAAAACATTGAGAGATCAATTCTTGGGCTAGAACACGCTTTTTTGAATTTTTAAAACATTAATTAAACAGTGAATGTCATCACTTGTGTCAATTTTGTAACTGCACTATGCCCAGTGTAATCAAATTAATATTTAAAATTAATATTAAATAATGAAATGTACATAACAGTTTAAAGTGACATTAAACATGGCTAAAAATAAAATCTTGCACTTTACTGCAAAATGTATTATTAGAAATGCCATTGCATGAGGATAATGAATAAATTAACCCATCTATAACATGGGCGGCACCGTGGCACAGTGGTTAACACTGTGCCACCGTGCCACCCGGGTTCAAATCCCACCTCAGGCAACTGACTGTGTGGAGTTTACACATTCTCCCTGTTTCTGTGTGGGCTTGCTCTAGTTTCCTCCCACAGTCCAAAGATGTGCAGGTCAGGTGAATTGGCCATGCTAAATTGCCCATAGTGTTAGGTGAAGGGGTAAATGTAGGGGTATGAGTGGGTTGTGAGTCGGTGTGGACTGATTGGGCCGAACGGCCTGTTTTCACACTGTAAGTAATCTAATCTAATCATAACATATTGGAAAAATTCTATGGAGGCCATAAGTGTTGGAGATGTGGTATAAGAGACAAATTAATGATATGTAAAATCTTCATTTCTTAACAACAGTTCGTGATGTCATGATAAAGTCATGATGTCATGTTTGTTGTGTGTCAAAAATTACACTGACCAGTGGCAGGTTTGTACTTGTAATATATTTGCAACCCATACACAAATGCTTAGGTGAAGCAGTTATGATTAAAGATCTGGACTGAATTTTCATTTTCTTTGGTCAAGATTGAGTTGTGCTGAGGTTTCTGGAAGGATGTCTGTCTTGAGGGCTGGCACATTTCCTTTCTGTATCTAACCAAATTTAGCTTATTAACTACTCACCCTGCCACATGGCATCTCTCATATTTGATTCCAGCCTGAACGTACCACCCACTATCTGGAACTACTCACCACTCATGAAACATCCACCAAAAGACCAATATTCCTGTACTGTGCAATCTTTTGAAAGGCCTCTGTGCCCAGCCAGTTGTTGGCAATTGGTTCTCACTGATAATGTCATGGCACAGCGGGCACAAAGCACTCCCTCATACATATAACATCATTCTTTCACTGTAGTCACTATAGAATCATCATGCCACATACTTTACCTGTCTAGAGCTACTTCCCAACAGAACACCTATTATAGTTAGTATTCGAGGAGCAGGAGAATCAACTTTTCAGGCAAGAGCCCTTCATCATGGCTTCTCCCTTCACAGTGATTCCTGATGAAGGACTCTTGCCCAAAATGTAAATTCTCCTGCTCCTTGGATGCCGCCTGACCTGCTGTGCTTTTCCAGCATTACACTCTCGGCTCTGATCTCTGGCATCTGCAGTCCTCATTTTCACCTATTTAAGTCAGCACTACCCTGTTCCCAAAGCCCATGTAGTCCCTCAGCTTGTAATTGTCCAGTAAGAAATATTACATATAGGTAAATAATCAGGCAAATCAAAACATGAGCTTTTATTTATAGAAAGCAAAATAATAGAGGCTGAAATTCACATGACAATGCAAACCAAATTTCTGCATCTTGAGCAAGAATATTTTATGGTCCACAACTGTTAACTGCACCCAGGTCTCACCTTTTGGAAGCGGGTGGCAATGACGCTCAATCTACCTTGTAATGCCCAATGCGGCTGACTTCTGAGTTGGACAATGATAATTTCTTCTTCTATGATATCCTTGTCCTCTTCCTTGGAAGACTGTCCATGTTCCCTCAGTTCTTCAGCATCTATCATATCGCCACAATGGCTGCTTCAATTGTACAGAACATAGTACTCCAAGATGACGCATCATATTCTGTCTGGATTAGACTGAGGGCATTGACCTGCCACCAAGACAGGTCAATGGTAGCTCCCAGGATATTGGTAGCAGGGTAATCAGTGATGGTAACACCATTGAATGAAAGGGGTAGTGATTTGACTATCCCTTATTAGAGATCGTCTTAGTCTGGCATTTGAGTGGTGCAAATTTGGTCCAGGATGTAGGTGTCATGTTTAGCAGGCACACGCCTCCAACAGAAATGGTGATCACAAGTGATCTGGATTGAATCAACTCGAACATGCTCCTATTGATGAATTCTGTGATGTGACCCTCTCAACGTCATGTATGATCAGTCTATGGTTCCCCACACCTGGGGGGATCCCAGTTACGTCCCCAAATCCTACTGTCCAGGCTGCAGCACTGACCTTGTCAAGGGGAGCACAATGAACTAATATGACTTTGTACAGATCACATTGGTCACTGCCCATATTTGGATGCACATCTGAGAGATCCCACATGGGTCACCTCTAACTCCATGGAATGAGTCAGTTGCACACCTATGATTAACTTCACCAATTTCTTTGTAACAGGAAACTATTTTTTTAACTTAGAAGTTTTTGTTTTGGCAAGAAACTGAACATAATTTTTTTTTTTACTAAGTTATTTAAACTCCATTTGAGGTTGAATTTGTATTATTAGTTATAGCTCAAACAGGAGGAATTTATGTCAATCATTTAATCTCCCTATATTTAAACAATTGAAATTTTTGGAAACATTTAGTCTACACAGTTTCTGAAGAGAAAATTTGGTATAATCTCCATTAAATTAAATATTAGCCATTGAATTCCACTGATCTTTTTCTTAAAATTCTGCGGCTCTCTTTCTGGAAGAATTTGTGTTACAATGCAGATGATTCCATGGTCAAAGCACATCCAAAACTGCATTATATTAGCAAGCAGTACTGAGACACCACACTGAGGAAACGGTTTTGGAAAACAATATGTCCCAAGTTGTTTCATGAGGTTATGAGGAGGATCATTGGGAAGGACAAGAGATAAGGTATCCTCGTACAAGGACTAAAACGCTTGGACTACTTCACACTGTTTTAAAAGATCAAACTAATAGTCAGAAGTTTGGTTCAGTGCCTGATCCTACAACAATTATTTTTATTTGGTTTATTTTATTTGACATGAACTATGGAGAACTGTCAACCCTGATTGTAAAATCAATTTTGGGCAAAGAATAAATCAACTATTCTTCAGTTTTTGATAGATTACAGTACTCTGCACGATCACCTTTGAGAAAGCAGAAGCAATCAATCAAGTTCATTAGTCAAAAGGAGATATGGTCTGGTTCAATATACTACTTACTGAGAAGAAAATCTAGTGAAGCAGATTTTAAAAGGCTCCAACCTTTTTAAGTTCTGTAATAACTGCTTCATCTGTCAGGTCAACTCAGCTGACAAGCGTGATCTGCCTCCAATGTAAAACACAGGATAAGCCTCACGTAGCGTAAGTCTAATCCCATGAGCACAATTAGAACACAAAATTGATTTGAGATCCTTACTTTTATTAAACAGGCAGGCTGCCAGCACGAGGTGAGTTGTCTAATTGGGAGCTTAAATATCATTCATCTCAAATATTATTTTAAAGCAGCCTGCATATCCAAGGAAAGATGAATTTTGGCAGCAAGCAACTGGAAGGAAATTTTAAAAACAATAAGACAAGAAGGTTCAATGACCCTGCTTCCTCCTTACATGCCCTTTTCCGGATGTCACTACAGGACTTGATTCGATTTGACTTGATTTATTTTTGCTACATGTACTGAGATACAATGAAAAGTATTGTTTTGCATGCTAATCAGACAAATCATACCTCACCTAAGTACATCAGTGTAACAGAACAGAATGCAGAATGTAATGTTACAGCTACGGAGGAGAAGCAGACAAAGATCAAATCTAACATATGAGAGGTCTGTTCATAAATCTGATTACAGCAGGGAAGAAGCTGTTCTTCTACCTGTTGGTATGTGTTTTCAAATGTTTGTGTCTTCTGCCTGAGGAAAGAAAGTGGAAGAGAGTATAATAGGGATGGGTGGGGTCTTTGATTATTTTACCAGCTTTCCTGAGGCAACAGAGTTTAGATAAAGTCAATAGAAGGGCTAGTTTGTGTAATGGACTGGGCTGCGTTCCCAACTCTCTCTAATTTCTGATGGGCTCACCTATCCTTACTGATTGTGGGTCAGGAAGTTGAGCATCCAGTTGCAGCATGTGAGCAGAGTCCGACATCCTAGAATTTGACAATGAACTTGCTTAGAACTATGGTGTTGAAAGCAAAGCTGAAGTCAATAAATAGGAGTCTGATGTAGATGTCTTTGTTATCTAGATGTTCCAGTGATGATTGCAGGGCCAGGGAGATGACAACTGCCATGGTCATATTGTGATGGAAGGCAAAATGTAGTGGATCAAGGCAAGGTGATGGAAGGGGTTGTCCACAAGAGAGATTTATTTTTCCCAAGCGTAATGGTATCTTGACAACTTGCCCATAGGTAATAAGTTGTATCCATACTATTGTCATTGCCCTCAGGACATGACTACAATGTGGTAAAATTTTAATGATAATGTCTAAGTTTGCTCCTATTACATCGCTGTTTGCATTATCGTGCACTTTCAACCATTACCCTCCTCTGATTATCACTATCTCTTGTATTCATTATTTCTATTCACTTCTTTCTCCTATTTGCCTCACAACTATTTCTTTTGGCTCCTTACACTTTGTCACCTTCATGTAAATGCACCACTATTCCATCCTGACTGGTAATTATCCTCAATCTTAGTAACATAAAGGAAACATCTTGTCTTTTTTTTTACAGGACTAGCTGGTGAATGATAATTCAGAGAAAATCAGGGTATATGCAGCGTCCTTTGTCTAAAGAAGAAGGATGTTATGATGTAATGATGGGTCATATTGGGACATCACAAATTCTGAAGCTAGAAGATGCTTTCTGCAGTGTTCGTGTCTATTGCAAACTCTGGTCCTTCTCTTTGAAATCTCAATTTACACACACTGAATGACAACATTTGGCTTAATTTAGCAGTCATAAATCTGTCTCTATGTTGACAAATATTAAATTAGATTAGATTAGATTAGATTAGATTAGTTACATACTCAATAATTTCAACTGAGCTCACCTTGCCTTTAGAATTCCTGCCCCCTTCCTCCTACCTAAACTTTTCGTTCAAATAAATTATCCAAACTGCATCCGTGGTCGAGGATGAGGAATCACTGGATTTAAAAGCAGAATTTTATACAGCCAGAGTTATGGCTGTAGGTTATGGCAAGATTAGATTAGATTCCCTACAGTGTGGAAACAAGCCCTTCGGCCCAACAAGTCCACACCGACACTCCCCCACCCAGACCATTTCCCTCTGATTAACGCATCTAACACTATGGGTAATTTAGCATGGCCAGTTCACTTGACCAATTCACATCTTTGGACCTGTGGGAGGAAACCGGAGCACCCAGAGGAAACTCATGCAGACACGGGGAGAATGTGCAAACTCGACACAGCCCAGGCCAGAATCGAAACTGGGTCCCTGGCGCTGTGAGGTAGCAGTGCTAACTAGTGAGCGACTGTGGCACTCTTCTCCTCCAATTCTCATTGAATCTTGCTTTACTAAGGCCCATTATAGCATATTTATTTATTTAAATAATGTCTCGCTATCAAAGATATTAACTCTCCTCTCTGGAATTCAGTTCTTCTGTACATTTTGAACAAGGCTGTAAGGAGTAAGGAGATCAGGAGTAAATGGTCGTGAGGAAATGCAAAATGAGCAGATCAGGTTATCGTGATTTTTCAGAAGATTTGTAGCTTAGGTTGAGGTTCACGTTATAAGTTTGCTCGCTAAGCCGCTAGGTCCGCTCTCAGACACTTCGCCACCATGCCAGGCAACATCAATGAGCCTCCATTGAAGCACTGGTGTTTTCTCCTGCTTTGTACCTAAGTATTTATCTATTTCAACGCCCCACAACCAGAATAATTGCAGAACAGAACGGCTGCAGAATGTTGCGAGAAGTGATTTATGATGCCCACAACCGGCTCCACAAATATAAATGGGAAATTTCGTGCCAAAAAAAAACTTGGAAAACCAACTCACCCGACCAGGAATGGACAAGCACATTAGAACAAGCCATCAGCATCAATCAAAAATGGACCAAAACAAGGAAAAAAATTACCCATACAAGAACATGTTCACACAAAAGAATACAGAAAATTCAGAAGCTTGGATTAAGAACCTGTTTGGCCAACCACGAACAGACATGGAAAAAGTCATCCTAGTAAGAGGGATGAACTACAACTACAGAGGCACGGACAAAAAGGATTTCCTAGCAGCACTGGAATCAACACAAAGACAACAGACTCATGGAAGAAAGGCAACAGACTCATGGAAGAAACCCAGCAGATGTGTGGCAGAATCAGGCAACAAATATGTTGAGGCTCACCTTCATATTGAGATGCTTCAGTGTCATTTGGACAAGTTAAGTAAGTGGGCAAATGTATGGCCAGACAGGTATAATGTGAATAATTACAGGGTTATCCACTTCAGTAGCAAAAAGCAGGAAGCCAGATTATTATTTGAATATGGTAAATTGGCAAAAAGGAAGATGCAATGAAACCTGGGTATCCTCATACACTAGTCACTGAAAGTAAACATGTAGGTACAACAGGAAGTGAAGATGGCAAATGGTATGTTGGTAGAGGATTCAAATAAAAAAGAAGCAGGCAATTGTATAGAGCCTTAGTGAGACGACACCTGGTGTATTGTGTGTAGTTTGGTCTCATCCAAAGAAAGGCTATGGAGGAAGCATAACAAAATTTTACCAGATTAATTCAGGACTGACATATGAAGAGTGAGTGGATCAGTTAGATCTATATTCATTAAAGTTTAGAAGATTGTGGAGAAATAGCAGAGAAAATTTTAAAATTCTAATAGAACTAGAAAAGTAAACACAGGAAGGATCCTAATGAACAAAGAGCCCGTAACCAGGAGACACAGTCTTTGCTATGGGGTAGGCCATTTTGGATTGAGATAAAGAGAAATTCCTTCACCCACAGAGTGGCAAATCTGTGGAATTAGTCATGGAGTCATAGAGATGTACAGCATGGAAACAGGCCCTTCGGTCCAACCTGTCAATGCCAACCAGATATCCCAACCCAATCTAGTCCCACCAGCCAGCACCCGGCCCATATCCCTCCAAACCCTTCCTATTCATATCCCCTTCCAAATGCCTCTTAAATGTTGCAATTGTACCAGCCTCCACCACATCCTCTGGCAGCTCATTCCATACACGTACCACCCTCTGTGTGAAAAAGTTGCCCCTTAGGTCTCTTTTATATCTTTTCCCTCTCACCCTAAACCCATGCCCTCTAGTTCTGGACTCCCTGACCCCAGGGAAAAGTCTTTGTCTATTTATTCTATCCATGCCCTCATAATTTTGTAAACCTCTATAAGGTCACCCCTCAGCTTCCGACATTCCAGGGAAAACAGCCCCAGCCTGTTCAGCCGCTCCCTGTGGCTCAGATATTACTGCCACAGAAAGTGGTTGAGGCCAAAACATTGAATGTTTTCAAGAAAAAGTTAGATATAGTTATTTGGGCTAAAGAAATCAAAGGGTAAGAGAAGAAAGCAGGAATAGGGTACTGAGTTAGGGCAGAGCAGGCTCCAAATGCAGATGGCTTACACTTGCTTCTATTTTCTATGTTTCCATGTATTGTATCATTCCATCTTATATGCTTTTCACAATAAGTGTGGCATGATTCCAAGTTGGCAGTGGCAAAATGCCAGTTGACAGAAGCACATAAGCAGTAGAAGAAGGATGGAGCCTTTCAGCTCATCAAGCCTAACTTGCTGTTAATAAATCTTGGCTGACCTGCCCTAGGCTGGAACTCCTCTTTCACACAACTTCAGTGTTACTTTCAACTCCCTGAGACATCAAAAATCTATCAACCTTCTTGTTAAGTACCTTCAGTGATCTAACCTCACAACTCTGTGGGGTAGGGAATTCCTAACATTCACTAGTCTTAGGAGAAGAAATTTCTTTGCATCTCAGTTTTAAATGAGTGTCCCCTTATTCCATAATTATATTACCAAGTTTAATAGTACAAACATTTCCTCAACATCTAGCCTATCAATAGAGTCTTCTATGTTTCATGAAGATCAATCGTCCATCTTTTGAACTCTAATGAATAAAGAGCTAACCTGTTTAGCCATTGTTGAAAAGTCAACCTGTTTATTAGATTAGATTAGATTACTTTAGATTAGATTAGATTACTTTACAGTGTGGAAACAGGCCCTTTGGCCCAACAAGTCCACACCGACCCGCCGAAGCGCACCCACCCAGATCCATTCCCCTACATTTACCCCTGCACCTAACACTACAGATAATTTAGCGTGGCCAATTCACCTAATCTGCACATTTTTGGAGTGTGGGAGGAAACCGGAGCACCCGGAGGAAACCCCGCGCAGACACGGGGAGAATGTGCAAACTCCACACAGCCTGAGGCGGGAATTGAACCCGGGTCTCTGGCGCTGTGAGGCAGCAGTGCTAACCACTGTGCCACCATGCCGCCCATGCAGGAGTCAGTCTAGTGAATCTTTTTTGGACACTCACTGATTCTATTTTAAATATGGAGAACAAAACTGTAGACCATATTTCAGGTGTGGCTTCACCAAAATCTTGCAACTGTTGTGACAAGGCTTCCCTGCTTTTACACTCCAACCCCCTCTGCAGCAAAGGTTAAAATTCCAATTACCTTCTTAATTACTTACTGCACCTGCATGTTAACTTTTTGTGTTTTATGCTCAAGAACACCCTCATTCCATTGTGCTGCACTTTTTTGGAGTTTCTCTCCATCTAAATAATTGTCTGACGTATGATTCCTCCTACCAAAGTGCATGACCTCACACTTTCCTACATTAAATTCCATCTGCCAAGTCATTGCCCACTTACTCAACCTATTTGTACTCCCTTGCAGATGTCTTATGTCTTCATTATTACACAGCCTGTCACCTATTTTTGTATCAACAGCAAATTAAGGTACTTTACACTCTGTTCCCTTCGAATCATTGATATAGATGGCTAAAAAAAAGGCCTAAGGATTGATCATTGTGGCCCTTATTAGTCATGTCTTTCCAATTCGAAAATGCACCATTTGTACTAACCTTCTGTTTTCAGTGTAATATTGATTTTTAAATGCCTCACTAATAGCCCAACTCACATCATTGCTATTAAGAGTCCCATTTTACCAAACTTGCCAAACAGGCTCACTGAGAAAACCAAGATAGAAACAAGAGTGAGCACTGGATGGATTCTGTTTACACTAAAATCTCCAAGCACATTCCTTGGCCACTGGTTACTCACACCCCATGTCCACAGATAGTGGCATCTGATATATGCCAGCTTCTAAGAATCCACGTGGCACATCTCCAATCCACTTACAAGACACTTCTGCATCACTTCAATGCTGCACTGACAATTACCATTGTAATACTGCTGCAAGAATATTGTGAGCTCATCAACTGTACTAATGGGATCTCCTCTTGCTCTGATAACACTCACTCACTTTGAGCATATACCTGGATGTTCACAGCATTGATGCCTTGCATTGATTTGCCTTTTATTGCTTCCCCCTCTCAGCCAGACATACCAGGCTGATGGTATTTCAGACTTATTGTGACATTTAGCACAGACATAAAGCAGAAAGCTTGTCATATTTTTCAGCAGGCTTCAGTTAAGTCAAGGGTTAGCCTTTAGTCAGGCTTGAGTAAGTCAAAAGCTGACTCTGGTAACAGCCCAGGGCCTGTTCAGGGAGGTGTCAAAGGAGACACAGGCCACCATTCATCCTGACTCTTTAGAAACATAGAAGATAGAAGCAGGAGGAGACCATTTGGCCCTTCAAGCCTGCTTCGCCATTCATCATGATCGTGGCTGATTGTCCAACTCAATAGCCTAATCCAGCTTTCTCCCCATAACCTTTGATCCCATTTACCCCATGTATCAAATCTAGTCACCTCTTGAATACATTCAATGTTTTAGCATCAACTGCTTCCTGTATTGAATTCCATAGGCTCACCATTCTTTGGGTGAAGAAATGTTTCCTCATCTCCGGGTTATATGGTGGCTCAGTGGTTAGCACTGCTGCCAGGGTCCCAGGTTCGATTCCAACCTCAGGCGACTGTCTGTGTGGAGTTTGCACATTCTCCCAGTGTCTGCGTGGGTTTCCTCCAGGTGCTCTGGCTTCCTCCCACAACCCAAAGATGTGCAGGTTAGGTGAATTGTCCATGCTAAATTGCCCATAGTGTAGGCTGCATTAGTTAGAGGGTAAAGGCTTTTGGGTGGGTTACTCTTTGGAGGGTCGGTTTGGACTTGCTGGGCCGAAGAGTCTGTTTCTACACTGTAGGGAATCTAATCTATTCTAAATGGTCCACCCCAAAACCTCAGACTGTGACCCCTGGTTCTTGGTGCACCCACCATTGGGAATATCTATCCTGTCTTGTCCTGTCAGAATTTTATAAGTGTCTATGATATCCCCCCTTACTCGTCCGAACTCCAGCGAAAACAATCCTAACCTAGTCAACCTCTCCTCAGTCCCACCATTCCCGGAATCTTGCACTCCCGCGAGAGCAAAAACATCCTTCCTTCGAAAAGGAGAGCAAAACTGCATACAACATTCTAGGTGTTGCCTCACCAAGTCCTGTGCAACTGCAACAATACACCCCTGTTCCCGTGTTCGAAACTCTTGCAATGAAGGCCAACATACCATTTTTCTTCTTTACCATCTGCTGTACCTGCATCAATGATTGGTGCACTTGGACACCCAGGTCCTGCTGCACACTTCCCTTTCCCAATTTACAGCCATTCAGATAGTAAGCTGCCTTCTTGGTTTTGCTTTCACAGTGAATAACTTTGCATTTATCCAAATTATACTGCATCTGCCCTTGATTTGCCCACTGACCCAAACTGTCCAGACTATGCTGAAGGATCTCTGCATTTTCATCACAGTTCCCCTCCCACATAACTTGGTATGATCTGCAAACTTTGAGTGTTACATTTTGTTCCCTCATCGAAATAATTAATATATCATAGAATTGCTACAGTGTGGAAACAGACCATTTTGGCCCAACAAGTCCCTCCGAAGAGTAGCACACCAAAACCCATTCTCTTACACTATATTTACCCCTAACTAATGCACCTAACCTACACATCCCTGAACACTATGGGCAACTCAGCATGGCCAGTTCACCTAAACTGCACATCTTTAGATTGTGGGAGGAAACTGGAGCACCCAGAGGAAACGCGCACAGACACAGGGAGAATGTGCAAACTCCACACAGACAGTCACCCAAGGCTGGAATTGAACTTGGTTCCCTGATGCTATGAGGTGGCAGTGCTAACCACTGACCCACCATGTCACCCTAGATATATTGTATGTTTTTCTCCTGTAATGAGAGACAGCCAGGTATTACAGAAGATGAAAGTGGATGGTACAGCTTTACTGTTGGGCAGGTGAGCAGATATTCTGAGCATGTGCAGAGTCCATGGAAGGTTAATGGTGTTGTGGGTTGGGGTTGGTGAAAGAGACAGAGACACGTTTGTGTGAGTGATAGAGCATGAAACTTGATTGGATTTGAGTATGGTAACAGAGATAGAGTGAGTGTGAGATACTGAAGAGACGATCATAGAATCGTAGAATTCCTGCAGTGTAGAAACAGGCCATTTGACTCAACAAGTCCACACTGATCCTTCCCCTACCCTATTACACCACATTTACCCCTGACCACTTTGGGGAATTTAGCATGGAGAAAGTGAGGATTGCAGATGCCGGAGATCAGAGTCGAGAGTGTGGTGCTGGAAAAGCACAGCCGGTCAGGCAGCACCAAGTAGCAGCAGACTTGATGTTTTGCGCATAAGCCCTTTATCAAGAATCAACAATTCAGCATGGCCAATTCACCTGACCTGCACATCTTTGGATTGTGGGAGGAAACTGGAGCATCCAGAAAAAACCCACACAGACACAGGGAGAATGTGCAAATTCCACACAAACAATTGTCCGAGATTGGGATTGAACCCAGGTCCCTGGTGCTGTGAGGCAGCAGTGCTAACCATTGAGCCAGTGTGGTGCCCATAAGATGTTGGCACTAACTTGGTGGAATGGAGAAGGACATTGACCTTCTTCCTACATTGCCGGACATTCTTCCAGCTAGCTGAGACTACTTTGACCCAGGTGGCAACCTGGAACTATGGTGGCATGAATTGGTGTTAGGACCTCTCCTGCCAGTCCCGGGGAAAGAGGAAGCTCTACATCTGCTCTACCCCATGTCACAGGACCTACAAACGGGATGCCAATTTCCCCACCTGGTTTATCTGGGGCAGGAAACCATGCAGTGAGTATCTAACCTGATAATGCTTATTTGGGTGCACTGTGGCCTTTCAAAGGTGGCACAGGAACTAATGATGTCAATGTTAAGCAGATACTCTTTGAGCTTCAAATTGTTTTAATTCACTCTTTGTAGTTTAGTCACAGAGGTCCATGTCACAGAAAAAGGCCTACATCGGTCAAAAAACAACGACCTAACATTCTAATCCCTGTAATATTTCACAAAAATCTTCTGTATTGGAATGCATGGATGGAGGTTTGGACTTGTAAAATCTTTAAAACTTTACTGGATCTTCAAAAGGAGTAAACGACAAGCAGGTGGTAGGATTGACCTGTGCATGAGGATTTGGTATTCTGATTGCAATTACAAGAAAATGATTCAATCAAACATTTTGCATTTGCAATTAAAACTTTTCATCTGAGACAATTAACCCAAAACAAAAAGAAATCCAGCCCTGAGCTTATTTCATACTTCTGGTTACACAACCGATAGTAAATTCCGACCCATGGAGACAATGTGGATCAAGAGGGACCACTGTAGCGGTCACTCAGTATTCAAAACCATCCAAATCCCTTAATACCTCTTCTAACCACCTCAAGCCAACAAGGAAACATCAACAAGCCAACAGGCCTGAAGATTGGCATGAAGGTTTGGGAGGCTCTGCAAATGGTATAACTATTGGACGGGTTCTTACATCCTGGATGTATGGAGAGTGTGCTTGCTGAGGGTGTGGAGAAAGGAAAAACAGCAAACCTTAAGAAACATCACAGCTGACCAAGCCAAGTAGAAATTAAGTCTGACAAAATTTGAGGTAACAACAAACTCAAAAGATGTGACAGGTCTTCAGGCAAAACTGAGGTGAAGACCAAGCTTGACAGCCAAGTTGAAGTAAATAAAACCAAGTACTCACCTGGCAAAATCCAGCATATGTTTAACGTCTAACTGCATCAACGAATGCGGAGTGATTGCACAGTTCTGAGTTCTACCACATTTGGAATATGGCAGTCCAGAACAACTGCATCCATCAAACTTTGAAAACCGCACTTGGATTGACAAGCATAATCCCACAACCTCAGAGTCCCTGCTTAGTAGCAGGACGCAGGAGGCATTGGTGCATAGTAAGTCTGCATTGTAGGGTATTGTTGTGTTACTATTTTTTATATATCATTTGATATTTGCCCTCAACATCTGTCTGCTGCTTTTTCATTGCTTAGAACTGGGGCTGGGAGCAATTTGAACTGCTTAGAGGTCAGAGATAAAACTAACAGAAAACCAAAACCCTTACAGAACGGCAACCATGATAGGACACTGACAAAAGGGATGTGATGTGGTGACGAAGTCTTAGAGGTAGAGTCTTGAATAGAGGAAAAAATCTCCCACATAGAGAACTTGGAGTGCAGGTTCATAGCTCCTTAAAAGTGGAGTCATAGGTAGATAGGATAGTGAAGAAGGCGTTTGGTATGCTTTCCTTTATTGGTCAGAGTATTGAGTACAGGAGTTGGGAGGCCATGTTGCGGATGTACAGAACACTAGTTAGGCCACCATTGGAATATTGCGTGCAATTCTGGTTTCCTTCCTATTGGAAAGATGTTGTGAAACTTGAAAGGGTTCAGAAAAGATTTACAAGAATGTTGCCAAGGTTGGAGAATTTGAGCCAAAGGGAGAGGCTGAACAGACTGGGGGTGTTTTCCCTGTAGCATCGGAGGCTGAGGGGTGACCTCATAGAGGTTTACTAAATTATGAGGGGCAAGGATAGGATAAATAGACAAAGTCTTTTCCTTGGGGTCGGGGAGTCCAGAACTCGAGGGCATAGGTTTAGGGTGAGAGGGAAAAGATATAAAAGAGACCAATGGTAAATTATTCATGCAGAGAGTGGTGCATGTATGGAATGAGCTGCCAGAGGATGCTGGTACAATTGCAACATTTAAGAGGCATTTGGATGGGTATATGAAAGGAAGGGTTTGGAGGGATATGGGCCAGGTGCTGGCAGGTGGGACTAGATTGGGTTGGGATATCTGGTTGGCATGGACAGGTTGGACCGAAAGGTCTGTTTCCATGCTGTACATCTCTATGACTCTATATGTTTAGAAAGGTGAATGTGACAAAGAAGTGGGTCCTCAAACTCTTATGTGCTGAGCATCAAGGGAGGCAGCAACCCAGTGGACAGACAGCAAGGAGCATAAGTGTTCAATAGAAATGGTAATGTGGTTCATCTGTCTGCAGCAACAGGTCAAGGGAGGCAGAAAGATCGAGGACCAGGAGGCGTAGTTCAGGGAATCTGAGACATGTTCTACATGAGGGTAGAGCAAGAAAACTGCTGTTTGTGAACCTACAGTGGGAGTGGCAGGAGAGATAGCAGCTAGAAGAAAGGTACACGAACCAATAGGATTACATGTAGTGTCAGGCTACGGAAGCTAAAGGGAATGAACTGACACTACGGGAAGAGAACAACCATTTCACCAAGCAAGTTATAGCTCAGGAGGAGAAGTTTTGGGACATACAGGCAGCCTACAAGGTCACCTGTAGCCAGGGATTCAAGGGAGAAGAGCATGGTCCCTTCGAGGAGCAGATCCAGAAGCTGAACCTATCTCCATTGAAAGCCAAAGGCATGGTTTGCCTAATAATCCAAGGTGCAATCCAGACAGGTAGGAGAGAGGACAGTGTTGAGGCAGGATCGGGTTACAGCTCAGTTGGGGATGCTAGACAATCTGTGGCATTAGAGGAAGGTCCGGTTTTGCAGCAGGAAAAGCGGGCAGATTGCAAAGTAGGGGAGGACACTAGATAACCACCTGCGACGTCAGGATCTGGCTCAGTTTGGCAGCAGGGAAGACTAGACCACAATCTGTGGCACCAGGATCAGGCCCAGTTTGGCAGCAGATATATGGGGCATAGGGCTAGTAAGAGAGTGGCCAAGACTGGGGCCTATGTGCCCAGTAGAGCAGTAAAAGTATAGCACTCTCCAGGAAGGTCAGAAGCAAGGAGATCTAGAGTGTCGCTTTGGTTTCCACTTGGAACCCAGCAGTTCAGGGCAATAGTAGCTCACCTAGAAAACTTTACTTACAAAGGGGACTTATCTGTTCACTTCATGGAAGTGGAACAGGTAGGGGAAATAAATGAATGTGATGATAGCAAGATGGCATTCTTACTGTTAATCTTACTGGAAAGCAAAATGTTCAAGACCCTCTCTGCTGACAGCAAGAGGGGGCGGAGTACGTTCACTGCTATCCAGAAGAAGAATCTGGAGACTATGGGTTTCATGATGGGACCCCATTCTCCAGTGTAGAAAACACTCCTACAAATCACGGGGGAAGCCCCATAGCCATTCGCTGTGACCTGTTTACTTGAATGCGTGTGGTGAGGACCTTGACTGGATCATCTCCAAGAGGATGACCAAGCTTTTTGTCTGCGTATCCTGGTAGCAAACAGCCTACTGAGGCTGTGGACCAAGCTAGAGCTCTGGTTCAACCTCAAGGATTCCCAGGCCATTGATGAAATGGTGGTTGGGCAGCTTGCCCTAGCTTATGGGAATGGCTGTGGGGGGAGGGGGGCGGGGGGGGGGGGGGGGGGGGTGGAGAAGGCAGCCAAGGGTAAAGTCCATGAGCTGAAGTTTATCCAGGTTAAGAAGGAATGGAACTGGGAGGGAAGTAGCCCATCTGATAAAAACTGTAATTGTTTTGGATGCGGGAAGAGAAGGCATTGGAGGAAGGATTGTCCTAACCATGGAAGAAGGGTGAGAGGAGGAATCCTCCCATGCTGTCCAAGAACCAGGTTCAGTAGCGCAAAGCCTCTCTAACTACTTTGAGGAGTTTGTGAAGGCGCTCTGGACAGTATTAAAGAGGTCAGGGAAAGTTGCAGTTCACACAAGAACTCCATCTGCCCCACATAATCCTAACACTGACCTGTGATTAGAAATGGCGCATCCCTTACTGTACGACCTGTGGAAGAGACTGTGTATTAACATGAAGGTGAAAAAAGTGGAGGGGGCCTGTTTGTTGAATATCAGGGCATCAAGCACTTCATATACGCAGTTAACCCTACTATCTCACCCCTGTCTAATGGGTTCCATACAGTCTCACGGGCTTCACATGGAATGAGCTGGCTGGTTCATTCTCCGTCCCACAAACCATTAATCTGGGAACACTGCACACCAAGTAGATGTGTGTCCTGATGAAATAGGAGCAGGAAGGATTGGGGATCTTGGGGGCAGGCTTCATCTTAGCTTGTAAGATCCTGGTAGATTTTACAAACCACTGTCTGTGGGGGGTATTGTGTACAGGGAAGGGAGAGGAGGTGATAGTTATGCTGGAAAGAAAAGGGAAAGGGACCATATGTATTGTGAAACTGAAGGAGAGTTACGATCTTGAACTACTGGTCAGTAACATGTTGGTGGATGACCGGGCGTATGTACAGGCTAATCTCACAACATTTGCCACCCACGAGCATGACTGTAAGGTAAGAGGGATCAAGATTAGGATAGAAGGGGATACCATGAGCAGGGGTCTAGCACAGTGTCTGCCAGTGAGCAATTCACTGACCTGGTGGTGATGGCGTATAAAATCATCCACCCTGCTGAATTTGCTACCCCTACACAATTTGCTTGGACAGCATAAAGAACAATACAGCACAGGAACAGGCCCTTCAGCCCTCCAAGCCTGTGCTGATACATTTTGCCCATTTGTGCTAAAACTGTCTTCAGTTACAGGATCCGTATCCTTCTATTACCTTCCTGTTTATGTATTCACCCAGGTTTCCTCTTGAATTCTGCTATAGTGTCTGGTTCCAAGATCTCATCTGGCAGTGGGGTCCAGGCATTCACCAACCTTTGTGTGAAATACTTTCCTCGCATTTCTCTATTGAACATCCCCTCCCGTCTAATGGTGTTCCATACAGTCTAGTGGACTTCACATGGAATGAGCTGACTGGTTTGTTCCCTGTCCCACTAACCATTGATCCAAGAACACTGCACATTGAACCTGTGTCCCCTAGTAACTGACCCCTCCACCCTGAAAAAAAGCCTCAGATCTTCCATTCTATCCATGCCATTCACAATCTTATTAACTTCTATTAGGTCACGCCTCAACCTCCTGCATTCCAGTGAAAACAAACCCAGTCTATTCAACCTTTTTCATAGCTAAAATCCTCCATAACAGGCAACATCCTGGTAAAGCTTTTCTGTACCCTCTCCAAAGCAAGCACATCCTTCTGGTAGTGCAGTGACTAGAACTGTACACGATATTCCAAGTGTGACCAACTAAAGTTCTGATAAAGCAGCAGCATAACCTTTCTATCTTATACTCAATGACCCTTCCAATGAAGGTAAGCATATGACAGGCCATTTTTATTACCTTATCTATCTGTGCTGCCACCTTCAGTGATCTGTGGACCATCACACCCAGAACCCTCTACTTATCAATACTCCTAAAGGTTCTACCATTCACTGTACAATTTCCATCTGTACTGGCCCTTCCAAAATGTATCACCTCACTCATTCGTCTGGATTAAACTCCATCTGCCATTTCTCCGCCCATGATTCCAAATGATCTCCAACTGCCATATCCTCAGACAATCATCCTCACTATCTGCAACTCCAGCAAACTTTGTATTGTCTGCAAAATTACTAGTTAAATCAGTCACATTTTCCTCCAAGTCATTTATGTAGACTACAAACAGCAGATTTCCTAGTACCAATCACTGTGGAACACCACTAGTCACAACTCTCTGTTCTTAAAAGTATCCTTCCACCTCTACCCTCTGTCTCCTACAACTAAGCCAGTTCTTTATCCATCTTGCCAGCTCACCCCTGATACCATGTGATTTCACCTTTTGTACCAGTCTGCCATGAAGGAACTTGTCAAAGGCTTTACTGAAGTCCAGGTAAACAACATCAACCACTTTTCCCTCATCAATCACCAGCATCACTTCCTCAAGAAACTCGGTCAGGTCCGTGAAACACGACCTCTCCCATACAAAATTATGGTGTCTATCGCTAATAAATCCATTTGCTTCTAAATGCTTGTAGATTTTACCCATGAGAATCTTTTCCAAAATAAGGCTCATAGGCCTGTAATTACCTGGATTATCCCGACTACACCTCTTAAACAATGGGCATAACATTGGCTATTCTCCAGCCCTCTGGGACCACACTTGTGGCCAATGAGGACACAAAGATCTCTGTCAATGCTCCAACAATTTGTTCTCTTGCCCATATCAATATTCTGGGATAGATCCCATCAGAGCCTGAGTACTTATCTACCTTTATACATTTTAAGACATACAACAATCTCTTCCTTTTTAATAACAACTTGGTTTAGAAATTTGATATTCCCTTCCCTGAGATGATCCTCTAACAATTCCTTCTTTTTGGTGAATATTGACACAAAGTATTTATTTAAGACCTCACTTGCCCCTTCTGGCTCCACACATAGATTTCCTCCTTTGTTCTTGAGAGGACCTACCTTTTCCCTGGCTATTCTCTTGCTTTTTATTCATAGAGTCATGGAGTCATAAACATGTACAGCATGGAAATAGACCCTTCGGTCCAACCCGCACATGCCGACCAGAAGGGTCCGTTTCCATGCTGTATATCTCTATGACTCTATGACTCTAAAGGCAGTAACTGTGCAGGTACACTGTAGTGTCAGTTTTTTTCTCTCTCTCTCTCTCCTGCACTGACCTCACCATGTGCTTCCTTTGTCTGTTCTTCTGCCTTTTGAAACTGCTGCTGTTTTGACGTTTTTTTTCCAAAGTTCCAAAACAATGCAACAGCATATAAAACAGTAATTGCTGCTCCTGGAATTCAAGGAAATCTCCTCCAGCACCTAAAATACCTCAAAAAATAAGCAGATGTTACAGCCAGAAAGTTTTCCCGTCCTCCATCTTGGATTACCCAGAAACATGTATAAAAACATTCTCTTTAATCCTGTTTGCTAACAACTTTTCATGACCCCTTTTAGTCCTTATCATTCTTTGTTTAAGTTCTTTCCTGATTTCCTTAGATACTTCAAGGGCATTGTCAGTTCTCATCCTCCTCAGCCTTACATATACCTCCTCTTTGTTTTTGACCATGGTCATAACATCCCTGGTCATCCAATGGTAACTTACCATATCTCTCCTTCATTCTCACAGGAATGTGCAGTTTCTGAACTCTTGTCAACTGTTGTTTGAAGTACTCCCACGTGCCTGATGCAAATTTACCCTCAAAGAGCTATCTCCAATCAAAATTCTCCAAATTCCTGCCTAATATTGCACGCTCAGATGCAATTTGAATGCCTGGCCATTTAGTGACTTCATGGATGCATATAGATAATGATAAACCCTTAGCAACAAAATATTTGCTGCACGAGATCATGGCAACCCTAGGGACAGAACAGGAAATATAGGCCCACTCAAATTCCAATAGCCCTGCTGAGGATAACTGTCAGGCCAATACACTTGCCAAAGCAGGCACTTGAACAGGCGCATTCTGGGAGCTGTGTGAATCAGTCCCAATAGCAGCAGCCAGAGATAGAGGTGTGATGAAATGGACTGCAGAGGAAGCTTTGGGCTCAGACCTGAAGATGGTCCAGGCATTGGATCCTGTGCTCAAAACTGTCCTGGGAATGTTGGCTAGGGGAGAAAAGGTAGAGGGTCCATACTGAGTGATGGGTGTCACTGTAAAGGGAGGGTGGATTTGCAAGGGGGAGCAGTGGATAACTCAGCATCAGCATCAGAGGGAATTCCTCCAGCTGGACCATGAGGGTGCTGAAGTGGGGCACCTAGGGCAGGAAAGCACCTCATAACAGGTAGAAAGGCATTGTGATGGCTTCAACTGAAGGAGGATGTCTGCAATGTTTGTGTGGCTTGCCTGGTGTGTGCTGCAAACAACCCTGATCTCCAGAAAAGAAAAGCAGTTATGGGACAGGTCAAGAGAGTAAAAAGGCTGTGCCAGTCTATATTGGTAGATTATGGGTCCATTATGTACAGTATCAGGAGGTTGGAAGCACTGCTTGATTGTAGTAGATGTGTTCTCCAAATGGGTTGAAGCCTTTTCATCCCGTAGAGTTACAGCACTAGGGACCATGAGGATCTTGCTCAAAGAATTATTCTCTAGTTGGGGACCACCACAGTAAGTGGAGTTCAATCAGGAAAGTCACTTCACAGGGCAGGTCATGCAGGCTTCCTTAAAGTGCTCAGCATTGAGGAAAATAGTACATCGCCCATCACCTGCAGTCACCGGGTATTGTGAAGTGAATGAATAGAACCATCAAGGGAAGGCTGTGGAAGGAGATAGAAGACTCACTCAAGAAATGGGCGAAAAAGTTCTTATGGGGATCTGCGCAGCCAATCAAAGATCATAGGGTACTTCCCACACAAGCTTATGACTGGGAAAACCAGGACTGATTCATTTGTACGAATTGTACAAACACCACAAGCAGTTTCACTGTCAGATTGCTAGCAACATGGGAAAACAGCACAGAAATAATCAATTGCTGTTAGAACTCTGGAAACAACAAGAGGGGAAGATAGGAGACCAGGTCATGGTCAGAAACTTTGCTCAGGTTGGGGTCGTCAAACCACTGTACAGTATTGTGGATATGGGATAGTGGTGCTGGAAGAGCACAGCAGTTCAGGCAGCATCCAAGGAGCAGCAAAATCGACGTTTCGGGCAAAAGCCCAGGAATAAAGATTGATGAAGGGCTTTTGCCCGAAACGTCGATTTCGTTGCTCCTCGGATGCTGCCTGAACTGCTGTGCTCTTCCAGCACCACTAATCCAGCATCTGCAGCCATTGTTTTTGCCAGTATTGTAGATATGAGCAGCCTAACAGTCTATAATGGTAAAGAAGCCCACCTAGCAAAATGGTGCATTAACCAGTGCAAACCGTTTAGCTCCAAAGAACCACAAAGCGGAAGATACATCTGAGAGCTGGGAGCTGTGATAGAAAGGCAGATAACTATGCAATAGATCTGGACTGTGAAGAGCCCTGAAGGAAAGCACAGTTCCACAGGCTGCAAACACAGGGCCAGTGAATTGCCTCACAGGGCAGGTAAGTCCACCCATAGTTTGGGACTCGGGCAGTTCCCCACGGAGAAATGTGGGAGCAGTAAGGAGAACTTGCTGAGCTCTGAAGCAGAGGACATTATAGTCCCAGTGTGTCAGCTGCCCAGAACCTGCAGAAGGCGTCGGCCTGTCAGGTTCGAGCCTGGTCACCCTGAGATGGGTGGCGCTGTGTATAGCTTTTAATTCTAAAGTCAAATTTGTAAATTGTGCTACAGTGGTGGGTTGATGTGTTGGAATTTTATAATGTGAGTCAAGCCTGAGTACATAACTGAAGGGTGAGGTTATGTTTTGTGTTGTGTGCTGAGGGGAAGGATTGCCAACTAGACAAAACTTTGTTGCTGTTCGCTCTAATGTGGGCAAGTCACAGGGGTGACACGGAACAGTCCCTCATTTATGGGTGCTCAGGAGGGATAGCAACGACTAATACCACCAGAGCTGGTACACTCGATGTGGAGGAGACCACCACCTACTTCCACCTGGGAGGCATCCAGGTGACTGGGATTCGATTCAAAATGATTTCAGTCACATCAGGTTCACATTTGGGGAGGTATCCACTCGATGCCCTACCTTTAAGATTACTGCTTCTCAGGTTAGGGTGATGGAAGGGTGATGGAAACAGATTTGTTTCAGTTGCAAGGGGCACATTTCATTAGTTGGTGGTGGCTTAGGAAACTGACCAGGGACACAAGGTACCAGGTAGCTGACTGGGAATCGAGAGTGTGGTGCTGGAAAAGCCCAGCTTAAAGGCGGCATCCAAGGAGCAGGAGAATCAACATTTCAGGCAACACCACTTCACCAGGAATGAGGCTTGTGGGCCAAGGGGCTGAGAGATAAATGGGAGGGGGACGGAGCTGGAGGGAAGGTAGCTGAGGGTGCGATAGGTAGATGAAGTTGGGGTTAAAGGTGATAGGTCGGAGAGGAGGGCGGAACGGATAGATGGGAAGGAAGATGGACAGGTAGGAAGGTCATGACAGCGGTGCTGAGTTGGGAGGTTGGATCTGGGATTAGGTAGTGGGGAGAGGAGAATGAGGAAAATGGTGAAATCCACATTTATGCCATGTGGTTGGAGGGTCCCAAAGTGGAAGATGATCCGTTCTTCCTCCAGGTGTTGGGTGGTTAGGGAGTGGTGATGGAGGAGCCCAGGACTTGCATGTCCTTGCAGAGTGTGAGGGGGAGGTTAAATGTTCGGCCACGAGGCAGTGGATTTGGTTGGTGCAGATGTCCCAGAGATGTTCTCGGAAGCATTCTGGGAATGACTGATCAATGATGCTTGCTGAAAATGTGTTGCTGGAAAAGCACAGCAGGTCAGGCAGCATCCAAGAAGCAGGTGAATCGACGTTTCGGGCATGAGCCCTTCTTCAGGTTCCTGAAGAAGGACTCATGCCCGAAACGTCGATTCTCCTGCTCCTTGGATGCTGCCTGACCTGCTGCGCTTTTCCAGCAACACATTTTCAGTTCTGATCTCTAGCATCTGCAGTCCTCACTTTCTCCTATAGAAGATTCAGACCCAAGGAGACAGTGTGTAGCCAATAGATCTACTATAACAACTACCCAATATTCAAAACCATTGAAAACTATTAACAGCTCTTCGAACCATCAGAAATTCGATTAAACCAATCAAGCTCACAAGGAAACATCAATGAGACAATGGGCCTGCTACAGGTATAACTTACATCCAGCTGTGCAGAATGTGTGCTTGCAGAGGGTGTGGAGAAAGGAAAGACAACAAACCACAAGAAATCTCACAACAGAGTATGCCAAGAAGAAACTAAGTCTGACAAAATCCAAGGTAACAACAAACCAGACTCTATCAGTCTTCAGGCAAAACTGAGGTGAAGACCAAGCTTGACAACCAAGCAGAAGTAAAGAAAACCAAGGCCCCTACCACATTCAGGGAGCAATGAGCCAGACAACTGCATCTATCAAAACTGCACTTGGATTGGTGAGCATAATGTCAAGAACCCAATGTCCTAACTTAGTAGTAAGAGCCATTGTAAGTCTACACAAGTAGTGTTTTGTTGTGTTACTTTTTTTTAATGTATCAGTAACTACAGAGACATTTTTACCCTCACATATGTTTGCTGCCTTTTCATAGCATCCTGAATGATAAATCCAGTGCCGAGAGCCAGGGGCTGGGAACAATTTGAACTGCTTAGAAGTTAGAGGTAAAACTGACAGAAAACCAAAACCCCTACATCCATTTTCCAGCACTTGGTCCATTATTAATGACTTTTTTTTTGTTTCTACATTCTCCCGATTTTTGGTCAGCACCACCTTCTCAAGGGCAATAAATGTTGGTCCAGCCAGCAATGCCTGTGTCTCATGAATGAATTTAAAAAGTCGACCATTTGTTCCTAAATATGTCATTATAAAGCTTTAGTTGACTTCCACAGAATCATTATAGTCACACAGAGAAAGTGAGAGAGAGAGAGAGTCAAACAGAATAGAAACAGGCCCTTCAATCCACCAAATTGATGTCAACTAACAAACACCAAATCCTATTTTTCTGTGGTGCTTGTCCAGATGCTTCTTAAATGTTGAGAAAACACTTGCTTCCACTGCCCCCTCAGGCAATGTATTCCATATTTATACCATTCTTCTGGTGAAAACCTTTTCCTGCAATGGTCTCTACCACTCGATCCTCACCTTAACCTTCCATCCTCAGGTCATAGAGTCATAGAGATGTACAGCTTGGAAACAGACTCTTCGGTCCAACCCGTCCATGCCGACCAGATATCCCAACCCAATCTAGTCCCACCTGCCAGCACCCGCCCCATATTCCTCCAAACCCTTCCTATTCATATACCCATCCAAATGCTTCTTAAATGTTGCAATTGTATCAGCCGACACCAGTTCCTCTGGCAGCTCATTCTATACACGTACCACCCTCTGTGTGAAGAAGTTGCCCCGTAGGTCTCTTTTATATCTTTTCCCTCTCATCCTAAATCTATGCCCTCTAGCTTTGGACTCCCTGACCCAGGGAAAAGACTTTGCCTATCCATGCTCCTCATAATTTTGTAAACCTCTATAAGATCACCCCCCATCTCCGACACTCCAGGGAAAACAGCCCCAGCCTGTTCCACCTCTCCCTATAGCTCAAATCCTTCAACCCTGGCAACATCCTTGTAAATCTTTTCTGAACCCTTCCACGTTTCACAAAATTCTTCTGATAGGAAGGAGACCAGAATTGCAAGCAATATTCCAACAGTGGCATAACCAAAGTCCTGTACAGTTGCAACATGACCTCCCAACTCCTGTACTCAATACTCTGACCAATAAAAGAAAGCATACCAAACGCCTTCTTCACTATCCTATCTACCTGCGACTCCTCTTTCAAGGAGCTATGAACCTGCACTCCAAGGTCTCTTTGTTCAGCAACACTCCCTAGGACCTTACCATTAAGTGTATAAGTCCTGCTGAGATTTGCTTTCCCAAAATGCATTTATCTGAATGAAACTCCATCTGCCACTTCTCAGCCCATTGGCCCATCTGGTCAAGATCCTGTTGTAATCTGAGGTAACCCTCTTTGCTGTCCACTACACTTCCAATTTTGGTGTCATCTGCAAACTTACTAACTGTACCTCTTATGCTCGCATCCAAATAATTTATGTAAATGACAAAAAGTAGAGGACCTAACACCGATCCTTGTGGCACTCCACTGGTCACAGGCCTCCAGTCTGAAAAACAACCCTCCACCACTACTTTCTGCCTTCTACCTTTGAGCCAGTTCTGTATCCAAATGGATAGTTCTCCCTGTATTCCATGAGATCTAGCCTTGCTAATCAGTCTCCCATGGGGAACCTTATCGAACGCCTTGCTGAAGTCCATATAGATCACATCCACCACTCTACCCTTATCAATCCTCTTTGTTACTTCCTCAAAAACTCAATCAATTTTGTGAGACATGATTTCCCACACAAAAAGCCATGTTGAGTATCCCTAATCAGTCCTTGCCTTTCCAAATACATATACATCCTGTCCCTCAGAATTCCCTCCAACAACTTGTCCACCACCAACATCAGGCTCACTGGTCTATAGTTCCCTGGCTTGTCCTTACCACCCTTCTTAAACAGTGGCACCACGTTAGCCAAACTCCAGTTTTCCAGCACCTCACCTGTGACTATCTATGATACAAATATCTCAGTAATAGCCCCAGCAATCACTTTTCTAGCTTCCCACAGAGTTATAGGGTACACCTGATAAGTTCCTGGGGATTTATCCATCTTTATCCATTTCAAAATATTGAGCACTTCCTCCTCTGTAATCTGGACATTTTGCAAGATTTTGCAACTATTTCCCTACAGTCTATATCTTCCATATCCTTTTCCACAGTAAATAATGATGCAAAATACTTGTTTAGTATCTCCCCCATTTTCTGCAGCTCCACACAAAGGCCGCCTTGCTGATATTAGACATGTCTGCCATGATCTGGCCTGTCTATGCCTTTTTTAACTTCATATACCTAAATCTAATTTCCCCTCAGCCTCCTCAGCTCTAGGGAAAACAAACTCAACTTACCCAGTCTTTCCTCATAATGAAGCCCTTTCTTCTCAGGCAACTTCTGGTGAATCTCCTCTGTATCCTCTCTCATGCAGTCACATCTTTCTGATAGTATGATGACCAGAACTGCACACAGTATTACATCTTTGGACGAACCAAAGTTGTAACGTGGATGAGCCAGTGATAGATTGGGGTGGACAAAGTCAGAAGTCACACAACACCAGGAACTTGATGAACTTCAGATCATTTGGGAAGTGGAGGGGGTTATTGACAGGAGTTACAGGAAGGTAGTCACACCACAGATAAAAGAAGAAGCTAGAAGGGTCACCATTAGTGGACGGAAAGGGAACTGGCAGGTAGTGCAGGGATCCCCTGTGGCCGTTTCCCTCAACAACTATTATACCGTTTTGATACTGTTGGGAGGAATGACATACCAGGGTAAGCAATGGGTAGGTTTTAAGGTGGCAAGAAGGCACCGGCAAGCAAAACGTTGGTTTGAAGTATGTCTACTTCAATGTCAGGAGCATCAAAAATAAGCTGGATGAACTTGCAGGATGGGTTGTACCTGAGATTTTGATGTTGTGGCCATTTCGGAGACATGGGTAGAACAGGGACAGGAATGGTTATTGCAGGTTCCAAGATTTTAGATGCTTCAGTAAGAACAGGGAAATGGTAAAAGAGGGGGTGGTGTGGTATTGTTAGTCAAGGACAGTATTAAGGTTGCAGAAAAGACTTTTGAGGACTCATCCACTGAGATGGTATGGGCTGAGATTAGAAACGGGAAAGGAGAGTTTACCCTATTGGCAGTTTTCTATAGGCCTCCGAATAGTTCCAGAAATGTAGAGGATAGGATAGCAAAGAAGTTGTTACGGGGTCTTTAACTTTCCAAATATTGACTGGGAATACCATAGTTCAAGTACTTTCAATGGGTCATTTTCTGTCCAATGTGTGCAGAAGGGTTTCCTGACACAGTGTGTAGACAGGCCAACAAGGAGCAAGGCCACATTAGATTTGGTACTGGGTAATGAACCCAGCCAGGTGTTCGATTTGGAAGTAGGTGAGCACTTTGGTGATAGTGTCCACAATTTGGTTATATTTACTTTAGGGATGGAAAGGTTTTTACCACAGGGCAAGAGTTATAGCTCGGGGAAAGGTAATTATGATGCGATTTGGCAAGATTTAGAATGCATAGGATGGGGAAGGAAACTGCAGGGGATGGGCACAATTGAACTGTGGAGCTTATTCAAGGACCAGCTACTGGGGGTCCTTGATAAGTACATACCAGTCAGACAGGGAGGAAATTGTCAAGCATGGGGAACCGTGGTTTACTAAGAAAGTTGAATCTCTCTTCAAGAGGAAGAAGAAAGCTTATGTTAGGATGAGATGTGAAAGTTCAGCTAGGGCACTTGAGAGTTGCAGGTTAGTCAGGAAAGACGTAAAGAGAGAGCCAAGAAGAGCCAGGAGTTGAGATGAGAAGTTATTGGCAGATATGATTAATGAAAACCTAAGGCCTTCTATCGGTATATCAGGAATAAAAGAATGACTAGAGTATGATTAGGACCAACCAAGGATATAGTGGGAAGTTGTGCGTGGAGTCAGAAGAGATAGGAGAAGTGCTAAATGAATACTTTTCATCAGTATTCACACTAGAAAAAGACAATGTGGTCAAGTGAATACTGAGATACAGGCCACTAGACTAGATGGGATTGAGTTTCACAAGGAGAAGGTGTTAGCAATTCTGGAAGGTGTAAAAATAGACAGGTCCCCTGGGCTGGATGGGATTTAGCTTAGAATTCTCTGGAAAGCCAGTGAGGATATTGCTGAGCCTTTGGCATTGATCTTTATGTCATCATTGTCTAAAGGAATAGTGCCAGAAGACTGGAGGATAGCAAATGCTGTTCCCTTGTTCAAGAAGGGGAGTAGAGACAATCCTGGAAATTACAGACTCTTACTTCGGTTGTGGGTAAAGTGTTGGAAAGGGTTATAAGATATAGGATTTATAATCATCTGGAAAGGAATAAGTTGATGATGGATAGTCAACACTGTTTTGTGAAGGGTAGGTCATGCCTCACAAACCTTATTGAGTTCTTTGAGAAGGTGACCAAACAGAAGGATGAGGGTAAAGCGGTTGATGTGGCGTATATGGAATTCAGTAAGACATTTGATAAGGTTCCCCAAGGTAGGCTATTGCACACGGGATTGGGGATGATTTAGCAGTTTGGATCAGAAATTGGCTAGCTGAAAGAAGACAGTGGTTGGGAAATATTCATCCTCGAGTTCAGTTACTAGTGGTGTGCCACAAGGATCTGATACGAAAGTCGGAGGAGTATGATACGAAAGTCGGAGGAGTATGATACGAAAGTCGGAGGAGTCATGATACGAAAGCCGGAGGAGTTGTAGACAGTGAGGAAGGATGTGGCAGGTTACAGCGGGATATAGATAAGCTGCAGAACTGGGCAGAAAGGTGGCAAATGGAGTTCAATGTAGCTAAGTGTGAGGTGATTCACTTTGGTAAGAGTAATAAAAAGATGGGGTACTGGGCTAACGGTCGGATACTTGGTAGTGTGGATGAGCAGAGGGATCTTGGTGTCCATGTACACAAATCTTTGAAAGTTGCCACCCAGGTAAATAGTGCGGTGAAGAAGGCATATGGCGTACTGGCTTTTATTGGTAGAGGAATTGAGTTCCGGAGTACTGAGGTCATGTTGCAGTTGTATAAGACTCTGGTGCAGCCACATCTGGAATATTGTGTGCAGTTTTGGTTGCCATACTATAGGAAGGATGTGGAGGCACTGGAACGGGTGCAGAGGAGGTTTACCAGGATGTTGCCTGGTATGGTAGAAAGATCGTATGAAGAAAGGCTGAGGCACTTGGGGTTGTTTTCATTGGAGAAAAGAAGGTTTAGGGGTGACTTGATTGAGGTGTATAAGATGATTAGGGGTTTAGATAGGGTCGACAGTGAGAATCTTTTTCCACGTATGGAGTCAGCTATTACAAGGGGGCATAGCTTTAAATTAAGGGGTGGTAGGTATAGGACAGATGTTAGGGGTAGATTCTTTACTCAGCGAGTCGTGAGTTCATGGAATGCCCTGCCAGTAGCAGTGGTGGACTCTCCCTCATTATGGGCATTTAAGCGGGCATTGGATAGGCATATGGAGGATAGTGGGCTAGTGTAGGTTAGGTGGGCTTGGATCGGCGCAACATCGAGGGCCGAAGGGCCTGTACTGCGCTGTATTCTTCTATGTTCTATGTTCTATGTTTTCGGTTCAAAGTTGTTTGTCATTTTTATATAAGACCTGGATGAGGGCATAGAAGGATGGGTTAGTAAATTTGCGGATGACACTTAAGTCGGTAGAGTTGTGGATAGTGATGAAGGATGTTGACAGTTACAGAGGGACATAGATAAGCTGCAGAGCTGGGCTGAGAGGTGGCAAATGGAGTTTAATGCGGAAAAGTGAGGTGATTCGCTTTGGAAGGTGTAACAGGAATGCAGAGTACAAGGCTAATGGCAAGATTCTTGGTAGCATAGATGAGCAGAGAGATCTCGGTGTCCAGGTACATAGTTCCTTGAAAGTTGCCACCCAGGTTGATAGGGTTGTTAGGAAGGCATACGGTGTGTTAGCTTTTATTGGTAGAGGGAGTGAGTTTCGGAACGATGGGGTCATGCTGCAGCTGTACAAAACTCTGATGCGGCCACATTTGGAGTATTGAACACAGTTCTGGTCACCAAATTATAGGAAAGATGTGGAAGCTTTGGAAAGGGTTCAGAGGAGATTTACTAGGATGTTGCCTGGTATGGAGGTCTTATGAGGAAAGGCTGAGGAACTTGAGTTTATTTTCATTAGTGAGAAGAAAGTTGAGAGGTGACTTAATTGAGACATATCAGATAATCAGAGGGTTGGATGGTGGGACTGTGAGAGCCTCTCTATGCTGCTGCTAAGGATTCTGCCTTTACTGCTCATTCCCTAATACTAGTTCTAGTATGGCCTCTTTCTCAGTTGGACTAGAGTTGGTCAGCAGTCAAAGTCACTTTCCCAACAAGCTTATTACCATAGGGTTTCTTCCTGGATCTGATATGTCTTTTTGAATTCTGTTTTTCTGGAGATAATGGTATAATTCTGATTTCTCCTTTTAAAAACATTCTACTTGTGGTAATGGGCCTTCCAGTGAGTCTTCAACTGACAAACTTTAGTGAGAATGTTTTCAGAGAAAGAGCGACAAGGTTGTTACTCCTTTGATAAA
Source organism: Chiloscyllium plagiosum (assembly GCF_037043375.1). NCBI lineage: Eukaryota > Metazoa > Chordata > Chondrichthyes > Orectolobiformes > Hemiscylliidae > Chiloscyllium > Chiloscyllium plagiosum. The sequence continues at coordinate 76,296,035 of NW_028270142.1, forward strand.
TTTTCTCTGACTGTGTTCAAAATAAACATTTTTTTTGCAGTTCACATATTCATTATGTGGGCTCTTTTCTCAAATGTTATTGGGATGGTGTTTTGGTCTAAGAAGTTTGCTTTTTGCTGCTGCAGGGTCTTTTGCTTTGCAAAGCATTCATTCAAAAAGTTCAAGATATATATGTCCAATCAATAATGCTGAATAAGTTAATGTGTTGGATGATACATCGTCATAACACCATCTAAATGCTGAATATTTTGTATAAGTTGATTAGGGGCAGGTGCATTGCCCTTCCCAATTGAATAATTTCCCAATATTCACTTTCTAAGTGAATACATAAAAAGCACAAGGAAGAGATATGGGAAGGTAAATACATTTCCTTTGGCAGAAGAAGAAAGGAGAGACTCTCCCTGTAGGAGATAGTGTAACGTTTTACTAATCCTTCACCATGATTTCATTTAGAAGACAGGCTATTACACACTTATTGACCTGATCAACCGGGAAATTTCCCAGCTTGAAGCACTCATTTCAGAAAAATGTGTTTGTGATTCTTGCTTCAGAAGGCCGGGACCAGGTTTGAATTGAATTGGGCCTAGCGTTCCTAGACAGGGATCAGAGGTAACTGCAGAAGGTTTTAAATGCCAAGTCAGGCTGTTTAAAAGGCCTGTCTAGAAGGTACTTCATGGGTAGTGCTAATAGCAAGCCCTCACTGGAATCAAGGAGTCCAGAAATGGAAATTCTGGTCCCCAAGAGGTTCCATCAGTTCTAAGATTGGAGGCTGTGAATTGCCAGAAGCAGAGCAGTGACTGTGGGCCAGGAATGCACTCACCCAACGTTCAGGATCACTGATGACCCCATATCATTTGTGGAGAAAGGTAGGATGGAGGGGAGGGAAGTGGTCATCAGGGACGGTGGAGAAAGGGCTTGGCAGCAAACTCAGAGGTGTAGCTCTCAATGGCTTTCCCCCACTGCTCAACAAGCACATGTTTCTTGAGCTTCTCACATGACAAGCCGGCCAATCACAACTGGGTGAATGCCACCATCATTGAGACAAAGCCCTTAGTTGGGCATTAATTCCTTCTTCCTGTCTGACTGAATACCTTCTAACCACCAAGTCTCAATGCTTGAGAATAGTGCACTTCATTTAAAAAAGATTACTGGAGTGTACAGCAACGGCAGATATTTTCTAAACTAATCTTGTTAAACTCTCATAGAACAAACTGGCAAAATATTAGACACACATCTAGCAAGTTGGAGACTTAATTCAGGTTTAGAGATGAGCCATAGTGATGATTTTTTGATATATCAAAACTGCGTAATAAATCCTCCAATTCAAAACTTCTTAGTTGCGCAAATGGTCTCTCTTTTTTTAATTCAAAGATCAAAGAACAGAGAACAAAGAACAATACAGGACAGGCGCTGTGGCCCTCCAAACCTGTGACAACAAATTTTGTCCTTCCATATTAAAACTGTCTTCACTGACAGGTTCCCTATCCCTCTATTCCCTTCTTATTCATGTATTCATCCAAGTGCTTCTTGAATGCTGCTATTGTGTCTGCTTCCATCACCCCCTCTGGCAGCACTTCCAGGTACTCACCACCCATTGTGTGAAAAATATGCCTTGCACATCCCCCTTGCATCTTGAGCCTGTCTACCCTAGTAATGGACCCATCCACCTTGGAAGAAAGACTCATGCTATCCACTCTATCCATGCCATTCACAATCATATAAACTTCTATCAGGTTACCCTTCAACCTCCTGCATTCCAGTGAAAACAAATCCAGTCTATCTAACATTTCTTCATAGCTAAAATCCCCTTTACCCGGCAACATCTTGGTAAACCTTTTCTGTACTCTCTCCTTCTAGTATGCACATCTTTCTGGTAATGCAGTGACCAGAACTGTACGCAATATTCCAAGTGTGGCCTACTAAAGTTGTATAAAGCTGTAACATAACTTGTCTATCCTTATACCCCTTCAAAGGAAGGCAAGCATGCCATAGGCCTTTTTATCAACCTGTGCTGCCACCTCCAATGATCTGTGGACCTGCATAGATCCCTCTGCATGTCAATACTCGTAAGGGTTAACTGTATAATTTCCACCTGTTGGCTGGATTAGACTCCATTTGCTAGTTTTCTGCCCATGCCTCCAAATGACCTATATCCTGCTGTATCCTCTGACAATCCTCCTCACTATCTGCAACTCCACCAATTTTTGTATCGTCCACCAACTTACTAATTAGATCAACCACATTGTCCTCCAAGTCATTTATGTAGATCATAAATAGCAGAGATCCCAACACTGAACAGCACTCGTCACAATCCTCAATTTCAAAAAGTATCCTTCCACCTCTATCTTGTGTCTCCTATGACTAAGCCAATTCTGTATCCATCTTGCCAGCTCACCCCTGATAACTTCACCTTTGTTCCAGACTGCCATGTTTATCAGGGACCTTGTCAAAAGCTTCACTGAAGTGCATGGAGACAAAATCAACCACTTTTCCCTCATCAATCATCTTTGTTGCCTCCTCAAAAACTCAATCAAATTAGTGAGGGACGATCTCTCTGTACAAAACCATGATGTTTATCATTAATTAGTCCATTTGCTTCTAAATGCTTATAGATCAAGACAACAAAATGATTTAGTCAATCAAAAATATTCCTTCATAATTTATCAGCCTTATCAAAACTTCTTTGGCGTTACTGTTTCAAAACGCATGTGCAAGTCAGTTGGTACCTTTTTTTATCAAATAAACCTCTCAGCTCAAATGCTTTGGGCAGGGTTTAAATTGGCAACAGAAAGCAGGTTTTGCTGCAAGAGAGATCAAAGCCTGAAAAAGTGGCACTGAGTTTGGAGTCTGAAATAATTATTTTAGGTTTTAAGGTAGGTAGGTTTGCAAGTATACTAAGTAAGCCTGCAGGTGAGCAAGAAGCTCTTGTAGAGGTGTTGAATGAGTAATTAAAGCAATCAAATAGCTAATTATCTCAGGACTGAATTAAGACCATTAGACTGCAGGAGTAGACATAAGCCATTCAGCCCATTGAGTCTCCTTTGCCATTTAATGAGATCACAGTTTTTCCTTTTCGTTATAACTCTTGATTTCTTTACTGATTAAAAGTCTATCTATCTCAACCTTGAACATACATAATGAGGTCTGGTCATTCATCAACTTCACAATGGTGTAAGAGTTTTTGATAGACAGCTCCAGCTGCTTTTGAATAGAAATATTTGCTTATGTAAGAGATTAAGCACTTAAGTGTCATATTTGTTTACACAATGAATTAAACGCAAGTGAAATTTTTTTGTTTTCATGAGGGGTTAGCTGATGAAATTTCAATGTGTTGAATGATGGTCTATCTCAATAAACATACAGTTTTACAAAAATAACATCAATAGAGACAACTTTATCCCGTCAGCATAACTCCTGAAGTGTGCCCATGGTGGATATTAGGTATGTTGACATGGAGAGGGAAAGACAATGGGTGGAGTGTGTGAGTTGGCATGAGTTAGCGCTGAGTTGGTATTGGGCTATAAAAAACCTTCAGGATGATAGGGGTATTAATGATATGAGACTATCACTAATGAGTAAGACAGCATAGGTTGGAAACAGGGGTTAGGAAGGGCCATGTAGGTGAGTAGGAGGATACAAGTTGACATGGATGGTGAGGTTCTCGGAGTGGTGATGGGCATTGGGTAGTGTGGGTTGGTATGGATGGGTAATGGAAAATAACAGGATGAGAACAGAGGGGTATTTTATGTTTTAATCTTTATTTTTATATTGTGAATTCAGTTCTGGAGCCCTCATTCCATCTGGTTGCCTTGGAATCTAACAGCCTTGTTCATTCCTCCTGGATCATCAGGCTTTACTCACAATTCAGACAAATGGGAAGTCTGTGCAGCAATATTTACAAGTTGTGTTTGTGCAACTGAGATTTCTCCCAATCTGTGCACCTGGTTTGGATCAAAATGTCAACTCTCCTGCTCTCGAATGCTACCTGACAGCTGTGCTTTTCTAGCGCCACACTTTTCAACTCTCGTCTGCATCAAAGATCAGGCACTTAATATCAAGCTCAAATACGCCTGCTATAATTAATAGATGTTTCACATTGATACAATTGAGCATATCCTACTAAATTTGGAATGATGACACGATTGGGGCAGTAAATGACAGACATTCTCTTTATTGAACTCATGGTGTACTTGATCTGTGATTGATTAATTATCATTTCTATGAACTGGTTGCTTTTACTTTGCTCAAATACAAAACTTTATTTCCCATCAGATTGGTGGCTCAGTGGTTAGCACTGCTACCTCATAGCATGAAGAATCTGGGTTCAATTCCAGTCTCAGGTGACACTGTCTGTGTGGAGTTTGCATATCCTCCCTGTGTCTGCATGGGTTTCCTCCAACAGGCCAAAGATGTGCAGAGGGGAATGGGTCTGGGTGGGTTACTCTTTAAAGGGTTGGTGTGGACTTGGGCCAAATGGCCTGTTTCCACACTGTAGGAAATCTATTCTAATCTGTGTTCTAAAACAAACTTCATGCATTTTCTTACAAAGCGGTGGCAGATGTCCTGCTTTTAACATGTGAAGATGGTGCAAAATGTGGCATCCAGCAGCTTACCTGGCAAGAGTAGCTACATGCAATTACAAATAGCAGCATGATTAAATGTCTGTTCAACAAAATAGATTATTTAATAATAACAAATAAAATTCTAAATGTTTTTAAACTTTGTCGCAAAATTGTTCTTCACGCTGTTCAAAAAGACCCTCAGGATAAAGTGTTTTCTTTACTGTGTCAGTTTTGAGTCACTAGATAGAACTCTTACCTCTACTTCACAAGATTCTGGGCTGAGTCCACCCCAGAACTTAAATGTGAAACAAATCAAAACTGACACTTTTTTGAGTCAGTGCTGCATTGTCAGAGAGATTGTGTTTTTGATAAGATGTTAAGGTGATGTGCAGAATGCCCTCACAAGTAGATGTAAAATTCTTCTGGGAGGAGAAAGTGAGGTTTGCAGATGCTGGAGATCAGAGCTGAAAATGATTTCCTGAAGAAGGGCTTATGCCCGAAACGCCGATTCTCCTGTTCCCTGGATGCTGCCTGACCTGCTGCGCTTTTCCAGCAACACATTTTTAGCAGGTAAAATTCTTCTGGCACAACTGGAAGAATAGATGAATTAATGAAGGTATGGTGGTCAGAATTCATCCTTTAAACTGCATGACAGAATTAAAGTATCTTGTCATTATCATATAGTTATTTGTGGGAGCTTATTCAGTGCAAATTGTTTGTTACATTTCCTATATTACAATAGTGACTATAGTTCAAAAGTACTTCATTAACTCTAAAGGCCTTGTAATTATGAAAGTAATTATATAGATTAGATTAGATTACTTACAGTGTGGAAACAGGCCCTTCGGCCCAACAAGTCCACACCGACCCGCCGAAGCGTACCCACCCAGACCCATTCCCCAACATTTATCCCTTCACCTAACACTACGGGCAATTTAGCATGGCCAATTCACCTAACCTGCACATTTTTGGATTGTGGGAGGAAACCGGAGCACCCGGAGGAAACCCACGCAGACACGAGGCGAATGTGCAAACTCCACACAGAGAATCGCCTGAGGCGAGAATTGAACCCGGGTCTCTGGCGCTGTGAGGCAGCAGTGCTAACCACTGTGCCACCGTGCCGCCCATATAAATGTAAATCTTTTTCAAAAACACATACATCAGCATGTATTATATGTCCAACAGTGAAAAAGAATCATCTGCCATCTGTAGAAAGCAGTGGATCTTTTCTGAATCAAAGGCACACACAATTCCACGAGACATCCGCTTTTTGCAATCTGCATTCATAATATAACTCTGGAGGCTTGTGCATGTGCAGTCAATAGAGGCAGCAGATATTGCTTTCACTGATAGACTCTTAACCTCCAGGGGAGATCGGAAGTGCTGGTGCCACATTGACGCTCAGGTAAAGCAGCGCTGCTTCCTGAAATATTAGTGACACTTCTCACCTTGTCACAGCACACCAGTGTAGAGAAAATCTGTAAGATATACACAGTCGTAGGGTCATAAAGCACGGAAACAGACCCTTCGGTCCAACTCATCCACGCTAACTACATATCCTAAAGTGATCTTGTTGCATTTGCCAGTGTTTAGACTATATACCTCTGAAGCCTTCTTATTCATGTTTAAACTAACTCTGCAGGGGCATGGGAACCCAGATTGTAGCTTCAGGGTGCATGGCCTGGAGTGTAGGGAGGTTAGGAACATGGCCTCAATTTCCAAGGAGGGTGCCTGTAAACAGGAAAGTGGCTTGAAGTGTGTATACTTCAATGCAAGAAGTATACGAAATAAGGTAGGTGAACTTGCAGCGTGGGTTGGTACCTGGGACTTCGATGTTGTGGCTATTACGGAGACATGGCTAGAACAGGGACAGGATTGGCTGTTGCAGGTTCCAGGATTTAAATGTTTTAGTAGGGTCAGAGGTGGGGGTAAAAGAGGGGGAGGTGTGGCATTGCTTGTCAAAGATAGTATTACAGTGGTGGAAAGGACGATGGATGAGGACTTGCCATCTGAGGTAGTTTGGGCTGAGGTTAGGAATAGGAAAGGTGAGGTCACCCTGTTAGGAGTCTTTTACAGGCCTCCTAATAGTCCTAGAATCATTGAAGAAAGGATAGGGAAGGTGATTCAGGAGATGAGTGACAGTAATAGGGTGGTTGTTATGGGGGGCGTTAACTTTCCTGATATTGATTGGGAAAGCTATAGCTCAAGTTCGTTAGATGGGTCAGTGTTTGTTCAATGTGTGCAGGAGAGTTTCCTGACACAATATGTAGACAGGCCAACAAGAGGTGAGGCCATACTGGATTTGGTTCTGGGTAACGAACCAGGCCAGGTGTTAGAATTAGAGGTAGGTGAGCACTTTGGGGATAGTGACCATAATTCGGTGATTTTTACTCTCGTGATGGAGAGGGATAAGTGTGTACTACAGGGCAAGAGTTATAGCTGGGGTCAGGGAAATTATGATGCGGTGAGGCATGACTTAGGATGTGTGGCTTGGAAAAGTAGACTCCAAGGCAAGAGTGTAAATGATATGTGGAGCTTGTTCAAGGAGCAACTATTGAGTGTCCTTGATAATTATGTACCTGTCAGGCAGGGAGGAAAGGGTCGTGCGAGGGAGCCGTGGTTTAATAAGGAATTGGAATCCCTTGTTAAATGGAAGAGGGCGGCCTATCTCAAGATGAGACGTGAAGGTTCAATTGTGGCGATTGAGAGGTATAGGGTAGTCAGGAAGGACCTGAAGAGAGAGCTAAGAGCAGCAAGGAGGGGACATGAAAGGTCCTTAGTCGGTAGGATTAGGGAAAACCCTAAGGCTTTCTATAGGTATGTTAGGAATAAAAGAATGACTAGGGTAGGAATAGGTCCAGTCAAGGATAGTAGTGGGAAGTTGCGTGTGGAGGCGGAAGAGATTGGGGAGACACTGAATGAATACTTTTCTTCAGTATTTACTCAGGAACAGGGCATTGTCGTCGATGTGAATACTGAGTCACAAATAAGTAGAATGGATGGCTTTGAGGTATGTAGAGAAGAGGTGTTGGAAATCCTGGAAAAGGTGAAAATAGATAAGTCCCCTGGGCCTGATGGCATTTATCCTAGGATTCTCTGGGAAGCAAGGGAGGAGATTGCAGAGCCATTGGCCTTGACTTTTATGTCCTCTTTGTCTACAGGAGTAGTGCCAGAAGACTGGAGGATAGCAAATGTGGTTCCCTTGTTCAAAAAGGGGAGTAGGGATAACCCTAGTAACTATAGGCCGGTGAGTCTCACTTCTGTTGTGGGCAAAGTCTTAGAGAGAATTGTAAGGGATAGGATTTATGCACATCTGGATAGGAATAATGTGATCAAGGATAGTCAGCATGGTTTTGTGAAGGGCAGGTCGTGCCTCACAAACCTTATTGAATTCTTTGAAAAGGTGACAAAGGAAGTTGATGAGGGGAAAGCGGTAGATGTGGTATATATGGATTTTAGTAAGGCGTTTGATAAGGTTCCCCATGGTAGGCTACTGCAGAAAATACGGAGATATGGCATTGAGGGTGAGTTGGAGGTTTGGATTAGGAATTGGCTGGATGGAAGAAGACAGAGGGTAGTAGTTGATGGCAAAGTTTCTTCATGGAGTGCCGTCACTAGCGGTGTTCTGCAAGGATCTGTTTTGGGACCATTGCTGTTTGTCATTTTTATAAATGACCTGGAAGAGGGGTTAGAAGGTTGGGTGAGCAAGTTTGCGGATGATACGAAAGTCGGAGGAGTTGTTGACAGTGAGGAAGGATGTGGCAGGTTACAGCAGGATATAGAGAAGCTGCAGAGCTGGGCAGAAAGGTGGCAAATGGAATTCAATGTAGCTAAGTGTGAGGTGATTCACTTTGGGAAGAATAACAAAAAGATGGGGTATTGGGCTAATGGTCGGATACTTGGTAGTGTGGATGAGCAGAGGGATCTTGGTGTCCATGTACACAGATCTCTGAAAGTTGCCACCCAGGTAAATAGTGCGGTGAGGAAGGCATATGGCGTACTGGCTTTTATTGGTAGAGGAATTGAGTTCCGGAGTCCTGAGGTCATGATGCAGTTGTATAAGACTCTGGTGCGGCCGCATCTGGAATATTGTGTGCAGTTTTGGTCGCCATACTATAGGAAGGATGTGGAGGCACTGGAACGGGTGCAGAGGAGGTTTACCAGGATGTTGCCTGGTATGGAAGGAAGATCGTATGAGGAAAGACTGAGACACTTAGGGCTGTTTTCATTAGAGAAAAGAAGGTTTAGGGGTGACTTGATTGAGGTGTACAAGATGATTAGGGGGTTAGATAGGGTTGACAGTGTGAACCTTTTCCCGCGTATGGAGTCGGGTATTACAAGGGGGCATAGCTTTAAATTAAGGGGGGGTAGATATAGGACTGAAGTTAGGGGTAGGTTCTTCACTCAGTGAGTTGTAAGTTCATGGAATGCCCTGCCAGTAGCAGTGGTGGACTCTCCTTCTTTATGGGCATTTAAGCGGGCATTGGATAGGTATATGGAGGATAGTGGGTTAGTATAGGTTAGGTGGGCTTGGATCGGCGCAACATCGAGGGCCAAAGGGCCTGTACTGCGCTGTATTCTTCTATGTACTCAAACATGTGGTTTTTAAATGTTGCAATTGAACTTACCTCTGCCATCTCCTCTGGCAGCTCATTCCATATGTATTTGAGTTTTGATTTTTTAAAGTTTTATTTTAATTCAGGGAGGTTTTATTTGCATATGCAAAAAGCTGCTGGAACCAGGGGCTAGATTTTGCAAAGCATTGCAAAGACTACAACTAAAAAGTCACGTCAGCAGTGACGTGATTGACGCTTCCCTGCTGTCATTATATAATTACTCAGAGAGGAGAAGGGTAGTATTACAGCAGCTGAGATAACATGTGATAACTCATCCACTGAGGTAGTTTGGGCTGAGGTTAGAAACAGGAAAGCAGAGGTCACCCTGTTGGGAGCTTTCTATCGGTCTCTGAATTATTCCAGGGATGTAGAGGAAAGAATAGCAAAGATGATTCTCAATAGGAGCGAGAGTAACAGGGTAGTTGTTATAGGGGTCTTCAACTTCCCCAACATTGACTGGGAATACTATAGTTCAAGTCGTTTAGATGGATCAGTTTTTGTTCAATGTGTGCAGGAGGGTTTTCTGACACAGTATGTAGACAGGCCAACATGGGGCAATGCCATATTGGATTTAGTTCTGGGGAATGAACCTGGCTATTTTAGATTTGGAGGTAGCTGGTTACTTTGGTGATAGTGACCACACTTCGGTTATGTTTACAATAGCAATGGGCAGGTATAGATATATACCACAGGGAAAGAGGTATAACTGGGGGAATGGCAATTATGAGGTGATTAGGCAAGATTTAGGATGCATTGGATGGGAAAGGAAACTTCAGGAGATGCACACACTTGAAATGTGGAGCTTATTCAAGGACAGCTACTGCAAGTCCTTGATAAGTAGAGACTTATCAGGTAGGGAGGTAGTTGTTGAGGGAGTGAACCATGGTTTATTATAGAAGTTGAAGCTCTTGTCAAGAGGAAGAAGAAGGCTTATGTGAGCATGAGACGTGAAGGCTCAGTTAGGGGGCTGGAGAGTTATACGTTAGCTAGAAAAGATCTAAAGAGAGGGCTAAGAAGTGCCAGGTGGGGACATGAGAAGTAGTTGGTGGATAGGATCAAGAAAAGCCCTAAGGCCTTCTATAGGTATATCAGGAATAAAAGAATGAGTAGAGTAAGATTAGAGCCAATCAAAGATGGTAGTGGAAAGTCGTGTGTGGAATTTGAGGACTTGGGGGAAGTGCTTAATAAATACTTTTCGTCAGTATTCACAATGGAAAAGGGCAATGTTAGTGAGAATACGGAGACACAGGCTACTAGATTAGATGGGATTGCAGTTGACAAAGAGATTTTAGCAATTTTGGAAGATCTGAAAATAGATAAATCCCATTCGGCCCAAGGGTCTTATCCTCGGATTCATTAGGAAGCCAGGGAAGAGATTTCAGAGCCTTTTGCTTTGGTCTTTATTAAATCATTGTCAACAGGAGTAGTGCCAGAAGACTGAAGGATAGCAAACATTGTTCTCTTGTTTAAGAAGTGGAGTCAGGGCAACCCTGGTAATTATAGGCCAGTGAGCCTTACTTCGAATGTGGGTGAGGTGTTGGGAAAGGTCATAAGAGTGAGGATTTATAATCATCTGGAAAGGAATAATTTGATTAGCGATAGTCAACACGGTTTTGTGAAGGATAGGTCATACCTCACTAACCTTATTGAGTTCTTCGAGGAGGTTACAAAACAGGTGGATGAAGGTAAAGCAGTTGATGTGGTGTATATGAACTTCAGTAAGGCATGTGATAAGGTTCCACACAATAGGCTATTGCACAAAATACAGAGTTTCGGAATTAAAGCTGATTTAGCAAATTGGGTCAGAAATTGATTAGCTGAAAGAAGACAGAGGGTGGTGGTTGATGGGAAATATTCATCTTGGAGCTCAATTGTCAGTGATGTGACGCATGGATCTGTTTTGGGGCCATTGGTGTTTGTTAGTTTTTTATAAATGATCTGGATGTGGGTTTAGGAGGAAGGGTTAGTAAGTTTGCGGATGACACTAAAGTAGACAGAGTTGCGGATAGTGCCGAAGGATGTTATGGGTTACAGAGGGACATAGATAAGATGCAGAGCTGGGCAGAGAAGTGGCAAATGGAGTTTAATGCGGAAAAGTGTGAGGTAGTTCACTTCAAAAGAGATAACAGGAATGCAGAGTACTGGACTAATGGTGAAATTCTTGGCAGTGTAGATGAACAGAGATCTCTGTGTGCGGGTGCATAAATCCCTGAAAATTGCCACCTAGGTTGGTAGGGTTGTTAAGAAGGCATATGGTGTGTTGATGTTTATTGGTAGGGGGATTGAGTTTCAGAGCCACGAGGTCATGCTTCAGCTGTACAAGATACTGGTAAAGCCACACCTGGAGTATCATGTACAGTTCTGGTCACCACATTATAGGAAGGATGTGGTAGCTTTGGAAAGGGTTCAGAGGAGATTTACGAGGATGTTGCCTGGTATGGAAGGAGGGTCTGACAAGGAAAGGCTGAGGGAACTGAGGCTGTTTTCGTTGGAGAGAAGAAGGTTAAGAATTGACTTAATTGAGACGTATAAGATAATCAGAGGATTAATAGGGGGGACAGTGAGAGCCTTTTTCCTCAGATGATGAAGGCTAACATGAAGGGACATAGCTTTAAATTGAGGGGTGTTACGTTTAGGACAGATAGAACATAGAAAGGTACATCACAGAACAGGCCTTTTGGCCCATGATGTTGTGCCGAGGATTAATCCTAATGTAAAATAAAATAACTTAACCTACGCATCCCTCAATTCACTGTTATCCTTGTGTGTGTCCAGCATCACTTAAATGTCTCCATATTGGGGTAGTTTCTTTATTCAGAGTAGTAGGGCAGGAACGAGTCAACAGTAGTAGACTCACCAACGTTAAGGGCATTTAAATGGGTATTGGATATATACATGGATAATAGTGGAACGAAATAGGTTAGATGGGCATCAGATTAATTTCACAGGTCGGCGCAACGAGGGCTGAAGGACCTGCACTGCGCTGTAACATTCTATGTTCTGTGAGAAGTGGGATTTCTGTCTTCAGATCCTTCATTTATGGTTATAGGGAGGAACAGTCAGGAAATTCTCCTGGATGATATGTTGCCTCCCTGGTGCCAGTGTCAGGGAAGTCTTGGATCGAGTCTACAGGATTCATAAGGGTGAGAGAGAGCAGCCAGAAGTCATGATACGCATCAGTACGAGTGACATAGGTAAGGAAAAGGATGAGGACCTGAAAAGAGAATATAGGGAATAAGGTTGGAAGCTAGAAGGCAGAACGAGCAGAGGAGTATTCTCAGGATTGCTAATGGTGCCATGTGCTAGTGAGACTAAGAATAGAGAGCAAGTGCAGATGAACATGTGGCTGCAGGGCTGGTGTAGGAGGGTGGGCTTCAGATGTGTGAATCATGGGGATACCTTCTGTGGAAGGTGCGTCTGGTACAAAAAGGAATGGGTTGCACCTGAACTGGGTGGGCACCAATATCCTCAGTTTGGATGGAGCAGTTTTTGTCAGGTGTGTCCAGGAAGGGTTCCTGACTCAATATGTTGATAGGTCGACTAGAAGGGAAGCCATATTAGATTTGGTGTTTGGCAACGAACCATGCCAGGTGTCAGATCTTTCGGTGGGGGAGCATTTCTGGGATAGTGAACACAACTACCTTTTAGTATACTCATGTAGAGGGATAATATGGCTGATATGCTCAAACAGGTTGATGTTAAGAAGGACGATGTACTGAAAATTTTGAAATTCATGAAGATGAATAAATCCCCTCAGCCAGACAGGATATACTCTAGGTTCCTACAGGAAGTGAAGGAAGAAATTGCTGAGCCTTTTGTGATGATCTTTGTGTCCTCACTGTCCACCGGAGTAGTGCCAGATGATTAGAGGGTGGCAAATGTTACTCCCTTGTTCAAGAAAGGCAACAGAGATAATCCTGGGAGTTACAGACCAGTCAGTCTCACATCTGTGGTGGGTAAAGTATTGGAAAGGATTCTGAGAGACAGGATTTATGATTACTTGGAAAACCATAGTTTGATTAGAGATAGCATGGCTTTGTGATGAGCAGGTCATGCCTCACCAACCTTATTAAATTCTTTAAGGATGTGACAAAACACATTGTTGAAGGTGGAGCAGTGGATGTGGATTTTAGCAAGGCATTTGTTAAGGTTCCCCATGATAGGCTCGCTCAGAAAGTAAGGAGGCCTGGGATGCAGGGAAGTATGGCTGTCTGGATACAGAATTAGCTGGCCCATAGAAGACAGAGGGTGGTGGTAGATGGAAAGTATTCAGCCTGGAACTTGGTGACCAGTGGTGTTCCGCAGGGATTGGTTCTGGGACCTCTGCTCTTTGTGATTTTTATAAATGAATTGATGAGGAAGTGGTGTATTAGTAAGTTAGCCGATGGCATGGTGGAGTGGTGAATAGTGTAGAGGACTGTTGTAGCTTGCAACAGGGCCTTTGACAGGATGAAATTCTGGGCTGATAAGCTGAAGATGGAATTCAACCTGGAAAAGTGTGAAGTGATTCACTTTGGAAGGTCAAATTTGAATGCAGATTACAGGATTAAAGGCAGGATTCTTGGCAGTGTGGAGGAACAGTGGGATCTTGGGGTCCATGTCCATAGATCCTTCAAAGTTGCCACTCAAGTTGATAAATGTGTTGCTGGAAAAGCGCAGCAGGTCAGGCAGCATCCAAGGAGCAGGGGAATCAACGTTTCGGGCATTCCTCAGGAATGAGGAAAGTGTGCCCAGCAGACTAAGATAAAAAGGTAAGGAGGAGGGACTTGGGGGAGGGGCATTGGGAATGCGATAGGTGGAAGGAGGTTAAGGTGAGGGTGATAGGCCGGAGAGGGGGGTGGGGGCGGAGAGGTCTGAAAGAAGATTTCAGGTCAAGAACTCAAGTTGATAGAGTTGTCAAGAAGATATATGGTTGCTGGCTTTCATTAGCAGTGGATTGAGTTTAGGAGCCATGAGGTTATGCTGCAGTTGTATCGAGCCCTGGTTAGACAACACTTAGAATACTGTATTCAGTTCTGGTCACCTCATTAGAGGAAAGATGTGGAAGCTTTAAAGATGGTGCAAAGGAGAGTTACCAGGATGCTGCCTGGACTGGAATGCATGTCTTATGAAGAAAGGTTGAGGGAACTAGGGCTTTTTTTATTGGAGCTAAGAAAGGTAAGAGGTGACTGGATAGAAGTGTACAAGATGGTGAGAGGTATAAGTAGTGGATGGCCAGAGACGTTTTCCCAGGACGTAAATGGCTATCATGAGGGGCCATAATTTTAAGGTGATTGGAGGAAGGTATAGGGAGATGTCAGAGGTCAGTGTGTGGAATGCACTGCCAGCAGTGATAGTAGAGTCAGATACATTAGGGACATTTAAGTGACTCTTGGATATGCACATAGAAGATAGGTTAGTGTGGTCTCAGAGTAAGATAAAAGTTTGGCACAACATCGAGGTCTGAAGGCTGTGCTGTACTGTTCTATGTACACCTGGACTCTGCTCCGTCCCACATCCTCAATGCGACTTCTGGGGATGGGGGTCTGGGGGAAGATAGTTAGGTACTGTCAAACATCTCATCTGGAATGAGCCTTTACAAAGGAAGTTTGGAGAATGATGCAGTGTTTTTTTTTTGAAAGTCACCCTGAGCAGCTCCATCACACAGGATTCTGTGCACTCTGGACTTTTCCCTCGGGGACACACCGAGACAAACATGGACTGTGCCTGGAAGACCAGCGACTCGACGAAAGACACTGTCTGGTATGCTCAAAACTTATTGGCCTTCCAGAGCAAGGAGCTGACCTCGCCATTCCAAGGTCCAATCTATGTGCTGAGGGGCGCACCAAAGCTCAGGACAAGGCGCAGTGAGGAAAGACCACCATCTAAGGTCTGTCTGCTGAAGTTAAATGGGAGTCAATTCAGTTATTGGACCCTCCTGATGCCTTGAATATATGTAAATATAGTCTTGTAGAAGTGAGAAATGCCTTTTGTTTGCTGGATAGCATCAAACCCCAGTGTTTATTTGTTCTTCATATGTTACTATACAAAATCAAACTGCTTAAGTGACTATGTATATACATAAAAATACATTAATGAATAAAGTATATTTTTGAAATAAAAAAATCAGCAACAGGAAGTCTGAATTTAGAAAGCTGCTGACCAGTTCAGTATCTGCATCATTGGAAGTTTTGAGGGTACAGCTGTGAAGCTGAGAAGATAGGATCGGCACTGGATCTGGCCCAGCCAAGGCAACACTCAGTAACAACTTAATAGATCACAAGGGGGCTTGGGGAGAAAATCTGGGAGAGTCAGGCAATTTAAATATGAGGAGGAGCGTCCAAATGTGCCTAAAGTGTCAGTTAAGGAAAGACCATCTCGTCTCTCACCTATCAGGCTGGGAACTTGGGAGTTTTGCTCACCATTGGTTAAATCCTCTGTGCACTGAGGGCGAATGGATGGGTCGGTTGCCTGATGTTACACATGTTGCTGGTAAAATTGCAGTAAGGATAAAGACAATAGGTAGACAGTGGGCAAGTGTCTGCTAAACTTTACATACTTTCCCACCATCAAACCAGGGAAGGTAAAACTTTTTTCTTGATTTTATTTATTACTGTAACCTGTACCCAGATGCAGTGAATAAAATTGTTTTGTGTACAGTGGAGTGCATAGGGGTAATAGAACACAGCAAACTCCAACATCATGTGCAGAACAGAGGGAATAAATTAATCTGTTTTACAGAACTCCAATACTTTTTACAAGCTGATAATGAAAACGATATTGCAAAGTCTATCACTTCATATCTAAGTCAGATTTTAACTTCGGAAGTGATTTTAACTTCGGATCTTGAACATGTTACAATTTCAGTCTGTGAGACATTTTTGACTGCTTATGTAGCTGATGCACTTCTCTGATGGGAAAATTTATGAAGGAATATAACAATTTGGTCCATGCAAAGTTCTACTGTCAAATTAGTATTCGAGTAAATATAGGTAACTATTTGATTGAATGAAATGTGCAACTATGGAAAAGAGCTCTTCTCATTAAATGCATGCTAAATTAAGAGTGGATAGAATAGAGGAGATGTGGAGGTAGCTGAGGGCAGATTGTTAGTCATAGTAATTCAAAATGAGCAGTTAATTGATTGTCACATGAAATTTAAGTGTTTTTATTATTTCAGCGATGCAAAATTCAAGCTCTATCACTAAAGTTCTATATTAAAAACTAGGGTGTGAGCTTTGAAAAGATCTTTGTATCTTGTCATTCTACTTAAGTATTCATTTCCTTAATACATATATATATTATGTAGAGGATAGCTTATGCTGAACCTAATACTTCAATCAGAATAGTGGATGGCCACAATATTTACAAATTCAGTTTTCATCAGTGGAACATGGAAATTTTGCTGATGATTGAACAATGTTTGATTTTATTTGAATTGATTTGATTCATTATTGTTACATGTACCGAGATACAGTGAAAAGTATTGTTTTGCACTCTAGCCAGACATATCATAACTTGTCTAAGTACATCAGGGCAATGGAACAGAGTGCAGATTGTAATGTTACAACTACAGAGAGAGTGTAGAAAAAAATTAACTTTAATATATGACAAGTCCATTCAAAACTCTGACAAATGTGGAGAAGAAGCTGATCTTGAATCTGTTGATAAGTGTCATAGAGTCATAGAGATGTACAGTACAGAAACAGACACTTTGGTCCAACCCATCCATGCCAACCAGATATCCTAACCTAATGTATTCCCATTTGTGAGCACTTGGCCCATATCCCTATAAACCCTTCCTGTTCATATACCCATCCAGATGCTTTTTCAATACTGTAATTGTACCAGCCTCCACCACCTCCTCTGGCAGCTCATTCCATACACACATCCTCTGTGTGAAAAAGTTGTCCTTAGGTCCCTTTTATATCTTTCCCCACTCACCCTAAACCTATGCCCTCTAGTTCTGGACTCCATACCCCAGGGAAAAGACTTTGTCTATTTGTCATATCCATGCCTCTCATGATTTTATAAACCTCTAGAGGTCACCCCTCAGTCTCTGATGCTCCAGGGAAAACAGCCCCAGCCTATTCAGCTTTTCCCTATAGCTCAAATATTCCAAGATTGGCAACATTCTTATAAAGCTTTTCTGAACCCTTTCAAGTTTCACAACGTCCTTCCAATAGGAAGGAGAACAGAATTGGACACAATATTCCAAAAGTGGTCTAACTAATGTCCTGTATAGCCACAACATGATAGCCCAACTCCACGACTAAGTGCTCCAAACAATAAAGGAACCTTCTTCACTATCCTATCTACCTATGACTCTACTTTCAAGGAATGATGAACCTGCACTCCAAGGTCTCTTTGTTCAGCAATGCTCCCCAGGACCTTGTCATTAAGCGTATAAGTCTTGCTCTGATTTGCTTTTCCAAAATGCAGCACCTCGCATTTATCTAAACTCCATCTGCCACTCCTCAGACCATTGGCCCATCTGATTAAGATCCCGTTGTAATCTGAGCTAACCTTTTTCGTTGACCACTAAACCTCCAATTTTGGTATAATTTGCATACATACTAACTATACCTCTTATGTTCACATTTAAATCATTTATATAAATGATGAAATGTAGTTGAGCCATGTGGGGTCCTTATGGCACTCCACTAATCACAGACCTCCAGTCTGAAGAAGGCAGAAGAGAGTATAACCAGGCTGGGAGAGATCTTTGAATATGTTGGCTGCTCTCCTGAGTCAGTGGGAAGTATAGTTCAGCCCCATTCATGACTCCTCAGATACTGAGGAGAAAGTGAGGACTGCAGATGCTGGAGATCAGAGCTGAAAATGTGTTGCTGGAAGAGCGCAGCAAGTCAGGCAGCATCCAATGTTCCGCAAGTAGGCGGCCTGTCTCTTGCAGAACGTTTCAGAGAACACCTCTGGGACACCTGGACCAACCAACCCAACCATCCCGTGGCTCAACACTTCAACTCCCCCTCCCACTCCACCAAGGACATGCAGGTCCTTAGACTCCTCCATCGCCAGACCATAGCAACACGACGGCTGGAGGAAGAGCGCCTCATCATTTGCCTAGGAACCCTCCAACTACAAGGGATGAACTCAGATTTCTCCAGTTTCCTCATTTCCCCTCCCCCCACCTTGTCTCAGTCCCAAACCTTGAACTCAGCACCACCTTCCTAACCTGCAATCTTCTTCCTGACCTCTCCGCCCCCACCCCCACTCCGGCCTATCACCCTCACCTTATCAGCCTCACCTTATCACCCTCACCTTAACCTCCTTTCACCTATCGCATTTCCAACGCCCCTCCCTCAAGTCCCTCCTCCCTACATTTTATCTTAGCCTGCTTGGCACACTTTCCTCATTCCTGAAGAAGGGCTCATGCCCGAAACATTGATTCTCCTGCTCCTCGGATGCTGCCTGACCTGCTGCACTTTTCCAGCAACAAATTTTCAGCTCCTCAGATACTGAAGCAGTCCATGTTCAAACACGCAAAAGTGAGGACTGCAGATACTGGAAACCAGAGTTTAGATCAGCATGGTGCTGGAAAAGCACAACAGGTCAGGCAACATCTGAGGAGCAGGAAAATCGACATTTCAGGCAAAAGCCCTTCATCAGGAAGGGCTTTTGCCCGAAACATTGATTTTCCTGCTCCTCGGATGCTGCCTGACCTGCTGTGCTTTTCCAGCACCACTCTGATCTAAACTCATGTTCAAATACAACAAGAGCTGGATAATATCCAGATTTGGGCTGACAAGTGGCAAGTAACATTTGTATCACATTGAGTCAGGCAATGACAGTCACCAATAAGGGACAATCTAACCACTGCCCCTTGTCATTAAAAGGTATTACCATCATTGAAGCTTTATCAACATTGTGAGGGATTCCATTCATAGAACATAGAACAATACAGCACAGAACAGGCCCTTCGGCCCACGATGTTGTGCCGAACCTCTAACCTAGATTAAGTACCCATCCATGTACCTATCCAAATGCCGCTTAAAGGTCGCCAATGATTCCGACTCTACCACTCCCACGGGCAGCGCATTCCATGCCCCCACCACTCTCTGGGTAAAGAACCCACCCCTGACATCTCCCCTATACCTTCCACCCTTCACCTTAAATTTATGTCCCCTTGTAACACTCTGTTGTACCCAGGGAAAAAGTTTCTGACTGTCTACTCTATCTATTCCTCTGATCATCTTATAAACCTCTATCAAGT
The DNA here is from genome assembly GCF_037043375.1 of Chiloscyllium plagiosum. Classification (NCBI taxonomy): domain Eukaryota; kingdom Metazoa; phylum Chordata; class Chondrichthyes; order Orectolobiformes; family Hemiscylliidae; genus Chiloscyllium; species Chiloscyllium plagiosum. The sequence goes on from NW_028270142.1 coordinate 76,315,426, forward strand.
CACCCCTCATCCTTCGCCGTTCCAACGAGAAAAGGCCGAGAACTCTCAACCTATCCTCATACGACTTCCTCTCCATTCCAGGCAACATCCTGGTAAATCTTCTCTGCACCCTCTCCAAAGCTTCCACATCTTTCCTAAAGTGAGGCGACCAGAACTGCACACAGTACTCCAACTGTGGCCTAACCAAAGTCCTGTACAGCTGCAACATCACTTCACGACTCTTGAATTCAATCCCTCTGCTAATGAACGATAATACTCCATAGGCCTTCTTACAAACTCTATCCACCTGAGTGGCAACCTTCAAAGATCTATGTACATAGACCCCAAGATCCCTCTGTTCCTCCACCTGACTAAGAACCCTACCATTAACCCTGTATTCCGCATTCTTATTTGTTCTTCCAAAATGGACAACCTCACACTTGGCAGGGTTGAACTCCATCTGCCACTCCTCAGCCCAGCTCTGCAGAAACCCAACTGGACACACCACATAAACATATTGGCTACAAGTGCATGCCAGAGACTAGGAATATTACAGTCACTTCCTGACATCCCAAACCCTATCATCTACAAGACACAAGTCAGGAGTATGATAGAATGCTCCCTACTCGCCTGGATAGGTGCAACTCCAACAGCACTCAAGAAGCTTGATATCATCCAGTACAAAGCATCCCATTTAATTTACATTATATCCATAAGCATCCATTCCCTCCATGACTGAATGCTCAGTAGCAAGCAGTGTGTACTATCTACAAGATGCACTGCAGAAAATCACCAAAGATCCTCAGAAATCACCTTCCAAACCCATGACCACCCCCATGTAGAAGGGTAAGGGCAGCAGATACATAGGAACACCACCATGTTCAAGGTCTCCTTCAAGCCACTCACCATCTTGACTAGGAAATATATTTCACTGTCGCTGGTTCAAAATCCAAGAATTCCCAGCCTAATGGCATTGTGGATCAACCCACAGCAGGTGAACTGCAGCAGTTCAAGCAGACAGCTCAGCACCACTTTCTCAGAGCAACTAGGAATGGGCAATAGATGCTGGCTACCCAGTGACACCCACATCCCACAAATGAGTAAAGAAAAATTGTAGAAGTTTTCAATGTGAGTATTTTAATCTTTTTAACCACATCCCAAATCCATTCCTTTCTATCTATTCTGCTACTCAAAGCAACCACTGAAATATATTTCACTGTGTATTTCCAAGTCTGGCTTCATTGACTTTCCAAACTGTCTTAACAGGCCACAAGCCTAAGTTTTCCTAATATATGAAATTACCATATAAGTGTGAATTAAAACAGGAGTTACAGATTGGAGGTTTTTTTTAATCCTGACTCGTTTCTCTGGTTTCAAGGTGTTAAGATGAAATAGTAATTTTAGTGCAGGTGATAGGTTTCTTGTACATTGGTCACCTGAACTTGGCTCAACTTGTAGTCAGGTGATCGTGTCAGACAATTTAAGTCTGTAATTGCCAATTTTAAAAACTAGTTCAGTTCATTAAACGTCTCAGGTATAATAGTCAAATGAGAGAACATAAAATTGGATAGTTCTTATTTGGGGCAATTGTTACATCGCAAAGTAATTTCTAAAAATTCTACAGCTGTTATTTTAAAATGTCCCTGCAATTATGTGATAGACATTGAGTCATTGCTAATGAACTATGACAGTTCTATAAATGGAGCTAATTCTTGGGGCTAGTGGAAAAGTTTAAGCACCATGGACATTGAAGTATAACATGTATATTCTTTGTGCTCCTTTGTTTTTGACCTGATCTCCAAACTTGGCTTCCTCTCAGGTTGGGCATGTTGCAGAAGGAACTGTGACCCAGCAGGGGATGTGTTTAGTGTTACTAGCAGTATTGATTATCAAGGTTCAGGGATATTGGGTTGCAGCAGATAGGAGCAGGTAGTGATGGATTGGTCTTGAATATTTGGAGGTTTGTGGTTGATCACAGGGATCAAGGAGAGATCAGAAGAGGAGATGTGGGAATCGGATGGGAACATCAGACATCACTGAAAGTCAGTAATTTATCAATCTCTAGCTTAAACAGAGTCAAAGACTGAGTTTCCACAGTCCTCTGTGGCAGAGAGGTACTACCTAGATGCCAACTTTCCTGAGCCACTTGCTTTGCTGTAAATACACCTAAATTTGAATATAGCCCTTATCTCATTTTGTCTGTCAGATTTCCAATATCCTAGGAATATCAATTAAGTGCGTTTAAGAAGTTTACAATGATTCGACTGCTTCCTGGGAATTGGTGAGTTGCCTCCTGGGAACAGACTATATGCCACCTCCACTAACAACAGAAATAGGCAGAACAAAAGTAGGTTTAGCCATTGTATAAAGTTTGTCATAAAGTTTCCTACCTGATCCACAGCCAGTTTTTATTACTGTGGTTTAAATTATCCAATTATATCTGTGATTATATATAAAATTTGACCTTGATAATAAACACAGATTTTACAATGAAGATTTGTAAATTTCATTAACAAATTTGTGGTGAAATTAAATGAGGAGTTGCAGGCTTCTAAAAAGAAATCATATAGGATGAAGTCTTTATCGCAAAGCAAATACACATCTTTGTTGGCAATATTCACACACAATAGAGAAAAAACTACATAATGTCCAATGAGTCTTTGAGGCTGATAATTTGTAATCCTATAAATAAATTAAAATGATCAGTGTCTCCGGCTGCTCTGGCAAGGGCTGCAACTCTGACAACATCCATTAATCATCTGATTATCAGGTCTTTTCAGTCACTAGGAACTGATAGTTCTGATGTTGATAAACAGATCCCAGAAGATATTTTTGATCAATGTTTCCCACAGGTTCAGAGAAAATAAATCCCTTTATGCCATTCATGCCATCTCCAAACTGATGAATTTCACCAACTTCACTTGTCAGTTTGATGGCACATATTAGTGGAATGGAACCATATATGTTTGGAGTGACTATAGACGGATCCTTTTGGAGAATGTGCAAGGTATTAATTAAAATATTCCATCTGATCATATCCTACCTGCTTCCTTTTCAGATCAAGGCAAACTTAATCTAACAGATACATTTTAAAGGATCATCATTGTCTTAAGCATCAACCTGCTTGAAGTAGGCAGCTATAGAGATACTTCAACTTGTGTATATATAGCATCCTTAATGTAATAAAACGCTCTAAGGTGCTTCACAGAGCATGATGAAAGAAAATTAGGAAACTGAACCCCCACAAGGCAATATTAGGGTTGATAGATAGAAGCTTAATAAAGGAGGTGCATTTTAAGGAACATTTTACGGAAGGAAAAAATGGCAGAGATTTAGGGAGATAGTTCCAGAGATTAAGTTCAAGGATTCTGAAGAATGTCTATCAGTCGCACAACAAATAAAAGTGTGGATGACGAATAGACCAAAATTAAATCAATCCATTTTTCTCAAAAGGGTTGAGGAGATGATCTGGAGGATGAAGGTCACTGAGGGATTTGAAAACATAGATGACTCCTATTTGAAAACTCTTAACTAAAAACATACTGAAAGAAAAGTAGCAATAATGGAGTAGTAACAAAGTACAAGGCACTGACCACAGTTCATGAACAGATAGCTTGCAAAGTAATTGCTGAGGAGCTGGTTTACACAAGATAACCTGATTGCATCTCCTGAAATTTATTTGTAATTGCCCTGCTTTCAAATGAAGGCTGTAAGGGCAGCCCATGTTTGAAAGATACAAAATGGCCAACAAGGGTTAAACAGAATGAAACAGTGTACTCGAGCATTAAGATGCAAAATGGCCAACAAGAGATAAGTAGATTTAAACAGTTTGCTCCAACATTTAAGTGGACAATGGTATTTTTGAACAGGGATACTCCAAGGTGAATGGGAGATATTATAAGCAACTATCCAAGACAGTTTGATAAGAAGCTGCCTAAAGATAGACAAGTGATTGATGCCAGCCTCATTAATGAAAGGATGTTGTTCCATTAGGTGAACAGCACTAGTTGTAAATGTGGTGTAAATCTAAGTTCACGAACAAGTTAGCCTAACCCATTAAGCAGCTATGAAAACAACAGCTAAAGTTATTTTACAGTAGTCAGTTGTTTCTTTGAAGTTATTCGCAATATTAAGAAATAAGCTCGAATTAAAGCTTCTTCAGATAATCATAGAGATAGATTTCAACATAAGTATAGATATGCGTATCTATAATGTATAGTGGGAGCATAAGGGGAAAACCATTTAAACCAAGATGTGAAAGTTAATTAGTCTCAGAAAACACTCCCCTTATTTCTAAAACGATGTCTGGCATGTCTTGAACAAAAAGGAGATTTGTAATCTATTAGTTACAAAGTACCAATGGTAGAAGTAGCTGTATAACTTTACACTTTATAACTAACTTTATAACAGAGATTAATATTGCAGATCTTACAGCAGTTAATCAAAACCAGCTGTATTTTGTATTTTGATATATATAATTGAGACAGTGGAAAATACAAGAGGAATCACAGAATTTGATAGAGATAGCACTTGAAATACAATGAATAACAGAATTCAAGAAGTCCTTTGAGATAGGCAAGTCCGGGACAGACCCAAAGGAATATAACTTTGGAATGTAAATTAATAGAATGCACAGAAGGATCCCAAGGCCTAGCGATTACAAAGCCTGGCAAACACTATGAGATCATGCGATTCTGGGGCTGTCCTTAGGAATGTCCATTGTTAATTAAGTGTTTCATAGGATTGGGTGTATGGAATAAGGGGATAGGATGCAGTGACCATGTTGTATGTGATAATTTTAACACAAATGTGTGGAATTGCTGTATTTCACTGTGAAAATCATAGATTAAGAGAACAACTGGGTTCTCAATATCGAGACCAGATTTTGGGAAGGTCATTGGCCCCCTTCCTGCATTGACTGGTTGTTGCTTGAATAAAAGTCTGCCACCTGCCTGAATTCTGCCTGCCTTCTGAGTCTTTTCCCAGGTCGCGGGGGGTCACGCTCCTGCAAAGGCTATTTGTAACTCAAGATCGCTCCTCCCTTCCTGCTTGCATATACTGGAAGTTGATATGGATTATATTTGAAGATCATGTATACCGTCCCCTATCCAACATAGAGTTACAGAGATCTACCCATCGGCCCATCACGCCTGCATTTGTCAAAAACAATCATCTAACCTAATTTTATTTTCGAAGACCATAGCCTTGGTATTGCAAGTGCATATCTAAATACTTTTTAATGTTATGAAGATTTCTGCTTCAACCACCCCTTCAGGCAGTGAATTCCATATTCCCACCACCTTCATGATGAAAAGTCTTTCCTCACATTTCCTTCAAATCTTCTGACCTTTAACTTGGGTAGCACTGTTGCACAGTGGTTAGCACTGCTGCCTCACAGCACCAGAGACCTGGGTTCAATTCCCAGCTCAGGTGACTGACTGTGTGGAGTTTGCACATTCTCCCCGTGTCTGTGTGGTTTTCCTCCAGGTGTTCCGGTTTCCTTCCACAGTCCAAAAATGTGCAGGTTAGGTGAATTGGCCATGCTAAATTGCCCGTAGTGTTAGGTGAAGAGGTAAATGTAGGGGAATGGATCTGGGTTGGTTGCGCTTCGGCGGGTTGATGTGCACTTGTTGGGCCAAAGGACCTGTTTCCACAGTGTAAGTAATCTAATCTAAATTGAATAGATTCCTCTTTCAAGGGGAGAGTTTATTTCTATCTACCCTATCTCCTGGTCTGACGTGGTAGTCTCTTGGCTTAGCATGGTGGTCTCTTGGTGGCCTAGTGAGAGAGTATCGTGACCCGGTGTGGCCTCAGCATATACTTTTGGCCTCAAGGTGAAGTCCTGTGTCGTCTGGAGACTAGGTGCTTGTGTGGATTGGCTTGGAAAGACTCTTATTTTGAACTTGTTTTTCATTTTTCTAATTTATTCCTGTGAACTGTAATACAGAAGTTTTATTTCTTTATTTTTCTAACTTCATTCCCCTAAGAATATGTACTGAGGATGGCGCAGTAAGTGACGACTTGTAAACATTTCACTGTACTCATTTGAGTATATGTGACAATAAAGCTAATTCTAATTCTATCTAAATCTGGCATAATTTTACATATCATTATCATGTGCCCCCCTCAATCTCCTGTGCTTTAAGGGAAACATGATTTGGAGGTGCCAGTGTTGGACTGAGTTGAACAAGGTCAAGAATCACACAACACCAGGTTATATTCCAGCAGGTTTATTTGAAACCACAAGCTTTCAAACCTTCTTCTTATTCAGATGCTAAGAGATGGAGACCTCAGACACAGAATTTATAAGTAAAAGATCAAAGGGTCTGATAACTGTTGCAAATGAATTGAACAAACCTAAGATGGTTTGTAAATCTTTGATCAGTTAAAATGGAGGTGCAGGTTTCGATTGATTAATATGCAAATCCCAGAATTTCTTTCAAGTCACTGCCCTGAGATAACCTAAAGTTTTATCAGTATAAAAGAGGTGACATCTCAGGTCAGACAATGCATTTTATATGTGAGGTCTTGTTTAGAAGCTAGGACAAGGTGAGGACTGCAGGCGCTGCAGATCAGAATTGAAAACTGTGTTGCTGGAAAAGGAGCAGGAGAATCAATGTTTCGGACATAAGCCCTTCAGGTTCGTCTGTGTCTTAACCTGGAGTCAGACTGTTTTATTTACAAAATAGGAACTTATAAAATGACACAATAACTGACAGCCTGCATATTGTGTGCTTTTTGAACAAATTTGAATGTATCTGCAAATACAAATCTGCATCCCATAAAGATGTGTGTGTGTTTTGGGGGGAGAGAGAGAATGAGTGTGAGTGTGTGTATATGTGTGTGTGTGTGAGAGAGAGAGAGTATATGTGAGGGACAGAGTCAGAGAATACGTGCGAGAGTGTGTGATAGTGTGTGCATGTGTGTTTCAGAGAGTGTGTGTGTGAGTATATGTGTGTGAGAGAGTCTGTCCAATCTCTCTTCATAAATGAAACCCTCCAGTCCAAGTTACATCCTGGTAAGTTACATCTGCACATTCTCCAGTGCTATTTCATCCCTCTAACATCAATGATAGGGAAACGATTGAAGAAAATAGCGAAGGAGAAAATTAATTTCCGTTGAGAGAGGCATGGTTTGATCAAAGAGTCAGCATGGCTTTGACAGAAGGAAGGCATGTCTAAGAAATCTAGTGAAATTTTTCAAGGAGGTGACCAAGTGTCTGGATGAGGGTATGGCAATTATAAGATCATTGAATCTTCGTCATACAGCATGGAAATGGCCATTTTCACCTAACTCATTCATGCCATCCAGGTCTCCTAAACTAAACTTGTCTAATTTATCTGTTTGGCTCATACAAAATCTAAAGCTTTCCAATCCATGTACCTGTTCAAATATCTTTTAACAGTTATAATTATATTCTCCTTGATCACTTCCTCTGGCAGCTCATTCTGTATATGCACTCCTCACCAACTGTATGAAAATGTTGCTTTTCAGGTTCCTTTAAATCTTTCCCCTCTCTCTCTTTTAAACCTATGGCCTCTAGTTTTGGACTCCCCTACCCTGGGGAAAAAAACCTTGGATATTCACTTTATCAATGCCCCTTGTGATCTTATAAACCTCTATAAGATTAGATTCCCTACAGTATGGAGACAGGCCCTTCAGTCCAACAAGTCCACACTGACCTCCGAAGAGTAACCCACCCAGACCCTACCCTATATTTAACTCTGACTAATGCACCTAACACACTGGGCAGTTTAGCATGCCCAATTTATCTGACCTACACACCTTTGGATTGTGCTAGGAAACCAGAGCAAACTTGGGGAGAATGTACAAACTTCACACAGACAATTGCCCAAGGCAGGAATAGAACCCAGGTCCCTCAGTGTTAACCACTGAGCCACTGTGCCATCCAAAAGGTCATCCCTCAACCTCCTATGCTTCAGGGAAAGGAGTACTAGCCTATCCAGCCTCTTCGTATAAATCGAACCCTCCAGTGTCAGTAACATGATTGCAAATTTTTTTTGCACTCTTTCCAGTTTAAAAACTTTCTTCCTTTAGCAGAGTGATCAGAATTGTACATAGTACCTCAAATGCGGTCTCACCGATGTCTTGTACAGTTGCAACATGACATCCTATCTCCTATACTCAATGCTCTGACTAATAAAGGCAAGTCTACCAAAGACCTTCTTCACCACACTGTTTACCTGTGACACCACTTTCAAAGAACTATTAACTGCATCCTAGATCTCGGTATTCAACTGCACTTCCCAGGGCCCTAACACTAACTGTATAAACCCGCCCTGGTCTGTCTTACCAAAGTGCAACACCTCGGAATTATCTATATTAAAATCCATCTGCCATTTTGTCGGCCCACTGGCCAGTTGATCAATCTCCCATTGTACGCTTAGATAAATATCTTCATTGTCCACTATACCACCAATTTTGGTGTCAACTGCAAACTTACTAATCTGATGTCAGTGGTGTGAAAGTTGCTGGAGAAGGTACTGAGGGATAAAATCTGTTTGTATTTAGGAGGAATAGGCTTATCAGTGATAGGCACATGGTTTTGTGCAGGGGAGATCGTGCCTTACCAACTTAATAGAGTTCTTTGAGGAAGTGACCAAGTTGATAGGTGAAGGAAGGGCTGTAGATGTCATATATGTGGACTGTAGTAAGGCGTTTGATAAGGTTCCCCATGGTAAACTAATGGAGAAAGTGAAGTCACATAGTGTGCACGGTGTTCTAGCTAGATGGATAAAGAACTGGTTGAGCAACAGGAGACAGAGAGTAGTCGTTGAAGGTCGTTTCTCAAAATGGAGAAAGGTGACCAGTGGTGTTCCACAAGGATGCGTGCTGGGGCCACTGTTTGTAATATACATCAATGATCTGGGAGAGGACATTGTTGGTCTGATCAGTAAGTTTGCAGATGACATGAAGATTGGTGGAGTAGCAGAAAGCATAGGGCACTATCAAAGAATACAGGAGAATATAGATAGACTGGAGAGTTGGGCGGAGAAGTGGCAGATGGAGATCAATCCAGGCAAATGTGAGATGATGCATTTTGGGAGTCTAATGCTCGAGCGAACTATATTGTAAACAGAAAAGCCTTGGGAAAAGTTGAGAACTGGGAGTGCAGGTCCATTGTACCCTGAAGGTTGCTGTATAGGTTGATAGAGTGGTCAAGAAGGCATATGCTTGCCTTCATCGGACGGGGTATTGAGTACAAGAGCTGGCAGGTCATGTTAAAATTGTACAAGACTTTGGTTTGGCTGCATTTAGAATACTGTGTACACCACATTACCAAAAGGATGTGGACACTTTGGAGAGGGTGCAGAGAAGGTTTATGAGGATGTTGCCTGGTATGCAAGGTGCTAACTGTGAAGAGAGGTTGAGTAGGTTAGGAGTGTTTTCATTAGAAAAAAGGGTAGAAAGAGATAAGCCGTTTCCCACGGTGAAGGATTCAGTGATGAGAGGTCAAGCATTCAAGGTGAGAGTTGAAAAGTTTAAGGGGATATACATGGCAAGTACTTTACACAGAGGGTGGTAGGTGGTGCCTGGAGCGTGTTGCCAGCTGAGGTAGTCGATGTAGGCATGGTAGATTCATTTAAGGTGCTCCTGGACAGATACATGAGTATGGTGGGGAGCAGAGGGATACAGATGCTTAGGAATTGGGCGTTAGGTTTAGACAGTGGATTTGGGTCGGCTCAGGTTTGGAGGACTGAAGGGCCTGTTCCTGGGCTGTAAATTTTCTTTGTTCTTTGTTCTATGCCTCCTATATTGTTATCCAAATTGTTTATATAAATGATGAACAACAGTCCTCTGCCACCATCTTCTGTCTCTTAGCTTCAAGCAAGTTTTGCATCTATTTGATGTAGTTTATATAGATTTCAGCAAAGCCTTTAGCAAGGCCAGATATGGGAAAATGAGAAAGAAGATAAAAGCTTATGGGATTTAGGGTAACTTAGCAAATTGGGTCTAAAATTGGCTTAGTGACAGGAGACTGGATGGTGATGGAAGGCTGTGTGACTGAAGCGGTGTGCATTGGTGTACCATGGGATCAGTGGTAGTGTCCTTACTGTTTGTGATGTTCATAAATGATGCAGATGAGAATGGTGGAAGGGGAATGGTAAAGAAGTTGCAGATAACACAAAAAATAGCTGGGTAGTTAACAGTGAGCAGGAATGTGTTAGGTTGCAAGAGGATATGAATGGATTAGTCAGATAAGCTGATCACTGGTGAATTGAATTGGACTCTGATGCAAGTGGTGATGCACTTTGTCAGAAAGAACCAGATAATGGAGTACTCAATGAATGGCAAGACACTAGGAAGCTCAGAGGTACAGAGGAATCTTGGGGGTGCTTGCTCACATATCCCTGAAACAGGTTAATAATGCATACCAGAAGCTCGTGTCATTGATTGTGAGAGCAAGGAGGTCATTTTAGAACTGTATAGAAATTTGGTTAGACCCCAGTCAGAATAGTGGGTGATGTTATGGTTACCACACTATAGGAAGGAGGTGATTGCCCTGATGGGGATACAAAAGATGTTAATTGGGATGGAGCATTTTAGCTATGGTGGGAGTCTGGATAAACTTGGGCTGTTCTGTCTGAAGTAGAGAAAGTTGAGGGTAGATCTGATAGATGTGTATATGATTATGAAGAGCATCTATTCCTCTTAGTTAAAGGATCAATAACAAGGGGACAAAATTTTAAAGTGAGAGGCAGGTGGTTTCGAGAGGATATGAAGAGGAATGTTTTCACTCAGAAGATGGTGGGGGAACTGGAAAGCACTGCCTAGGTGGATAGTTGAAGTGGGAAACCTCACAACTTTAAAAATGTTGGATGAGCACTTTAAATGTCATAACATGGATCTAATGTGGGAAAGTAGGAATAGCATAGGTAGGAGTATATTCTTGATGTTACTAAGTCAATGGGCTGAAGGCCTTCTTCTGTACTCTTTTATTCTATTATCCCTCCTATAATATGAATTCCAGAACTGCACACAAGACTCTAGCTGTGGCCTAACCAATGTTTTAAACAGTTCCAGCAAAACATCCCTGTTTTTAATTCCTATACCTTGACTAATAAAGACATGTACGCCGTATGACCTCTTAACCACTTTATCTATTTGTCCTAATACCTTAAGGGATTGGTGAACATACACACCACACCAATCTCAAGGCATTTTATACATACACTGTGAGCAAGAGGGTAGCTAGGGTAATTATCCTTATCCATAACTATCTTAAATCTTATGGAATGTTGATCATTTCCCAAAATGTTTCCCACTGAAAATTCAATCACTTGGACAGGCTTTTTCCCCAATACAAGGTCTAGTATATCTCCTTCCCTAGTTGGACTATCTACATATTGTTTCAAGAAACACTCCTGAATGAACATAACAAAGTCTGTTCCATCTAAGCCCCTTGTACTACGAGAGTCCTAGTCAATATTGAGAAGTTAAAATCACCCACTACAACAATCCCAATGTTTTTATGTCTTACCATCATCTGCCTAGATATCTGTTCTTGCATATGTCCTGCTGTCGTATAAACCCATCATAATGATTAAACCTTTTTTTATTAGATTGGATTCCCTACAGTGTGGAAACAGGCTCTTCAGCCCAACAAGTCTACACTGACTCTCCGGAGAGTAACCCACCCAGACCCATTTCCCTCTGACTGACACTATGGGCAATTTAGCATGGCCAATTCACCTGACCTGTGCAACTTTGGACTGTGGGAGGAAACTGGAGCACTTGAAGGAAACCCACACAGACAGGGGGAGAATGTGCAAACTCCACATAGATAGTCACCCGAGGCTGGAATTGAACCTGGGACCCTGGTGCTGTGAGGCAGCAGTGCTAACCACTGCGCCATCGTGTCGCCTTTTCTTATGCCTGTACTGATGATGGACTCTGAGACATTAACACTAAGGTATGATTTGATGAATATGATTGTGTTAAACCTATTGATTGATTAGTCTGGGAGACTACCTTCTCACTTTTTTCACAGGTTCCTTGCGGCGAATCTTACACGATCAGTTGAGCAGTGGTTGGCTTTGCTAAATCTGTTCATATGTCGATACTGGGTGGTTCACTTTCATGTTTATTTGACTTTCCTGTAGCAGTTTGATAGATCTGAATCTAAAAATGTAAGCCAAACGATGTAAGGTTGCTAGGTTACCTCTGAGAATATATTTATTCTAATGGTGAGATGGGGTTTCATGATCATTGTTAAAACTAGTATTTTATCCTAGATTTATTAATTAATTGATTTTACATTTCCCCAGCTGCCATGTGTCGACTTCAGTTATGTTTTTGAGTCCTGGACCAGTTATTAGTTTGATTAGATTAGATTAGATTCCCTACAGTATGGAAACAGGCCCTTTGGCCCAACAAGTCCACACCAACCCTCTGAAGAGCAACCCACTCAGACCCATTTACCCCTGACTAATGTACCTAACACTATGGGCAATTTAGCATGGCCAATTCACCTAACCTGCACATTTTTGGATTGTGAGAGGAAACCGGAGCACCCGGTGGAAACCAATGCAGACATGGGGAGAATGATTAGATTAGATTAGATTAGATTACTTACAGTGTGGAAACAGGCCCTTCAGCCCAACAAGTCCACACCGACCCGCCGAAGTGCAACCCACCCATACCCCTACATTTGCCCCTTACCTAACACTACAGGCAATTTAGCATGGGCAATTCACCTGACCTGCACATCTTTGGACTGTGGGAGGAAACCGGAGCACCCGGAGGAAACCCACGCAGACACGGGGAGAATGTGCAAACTCCACACAGATAGTCACCCAAAGTGGGAATCGAACCTGAGTTCCTGGCACTGTGAGGCAGCAGTGCTAAGTTTTATTTTATTTGGCTATCGTCTACCGTGTTTTTTCCAACAAGTCGAATGTAGCAGGAAGAGGAAGCATGGGCAGAAAGGGCACAAAAAAGATAAAGTTATTAAATTAGTCTCACTTGTCCTACCCTGTCAGTAAAGACATCATAAATCGTTAATATTGTTTTTCACAGATGTAAAGTCTGCTGTGACATTAAGACTGCACGACAAGTTATGTAACAAAGTTAAAGTTGGAATAATAATATATGATGGCTGTTTAAACTGCAAAGTAACTATTGAGAATTTTGAAATTGTGCCTGTCAGTATAATACAGTGGTTTCTTGATAAAGTTTAGTGCCGGAACAGTGAAACATCTTATCACTGTCTATGACCAAGCCTGATGGTGACAGTAAAGTAGAAAATGGGGAGAAGGTGAAAAGCACAGAATATGGGAAGGGGAGGACTGGTAAATGGCATTGGTTACAGAAAGCCATACATCTCTGTGTGAAGATCAAACACAGCTACACTTCCTGCCATAACAGCTTCAGCACCAACTGCCACATCACCAATGCCGCTATCCTTCACCATTTTGTTGCTGACCACTGTTGCCCCTTTCCTTCCCCACCACCACCTTATTGCTGACTGCCGCTCTCTCCATCTTTCACCACCGCCCACCAATCCTCATCTTGCCACTGCCACCATCCAGGTTTGCTCTAGGACCCAACCACTACGATCCTCCACAGCCTCCAAGATGTAGGTAAGAAACACTAAAAAAAAAGGGGAAAAAAAGGAAAGAGAAAAGAAAGCAGGTGGATTGGTTGAGATCCAGGCTCAGGAACCCAGGCACTGCCTCCTCCACTGCTACCACCTTAGAGACTATGAACATAAGAACATAAGAACCAGGTGCAGGAGTAGGCCTCCTGGCCATTCCAGCATTCAGTAAGAATATGGCTGATCTTTTTGTGGCCTCACCTTTGCATATCCGCCCTCTCATCATAACTCTTAATTCCTTTACTGTTCAAAAATTATCGATCTCAGCTTTAAAAAATTCAATGAGGAAGCCTCAACCACTTCACTAGGCGACTGTCCGTGTGGAGTTGCATATTCTCCCCGTGTCTGCGTGGGTTTCCTCCAGGTGCTCCGGTTTCCTCCCACAGACCAAAGATGTGCAGGTCAGGTGGATTGGCCATACTAAATTGCCCATAGTGTTAGGTGCATTAGTCAGAGGGAAATGGGTCTGTGTGGGTTACTCTTCTGAGGGTCGGTGTGGACTTGTTGGGCCATAGGGCCTGTTTCCGCACTGTAGGGAATCTAATCTAATCTAATTATGGGACAGCACTGTAGCTCAGCGGTTAGCCCAGCTGCCTCACAGTGGCAGATTCCATTCTTGGATGACTGTCTGTGTGGAGTTTGTACATTCTTCCCATGTCTGTCTGGGTTTCCTCCCATGGTCAAAAAATGTGCAGGTTAGATGGATTGATCATGCTAAATTCCTCATAGTGTCCTGGGATGTGCAGGCTAGGTAGTTAGTGATGGGAAATGCAGGGTTACAGGTTAGGGGGAGTGGATCTGGGTGGGATGCTCTATGGAGGGCCAGTGTGGACTCAATGGACTGAATGGCCTGCTTCAACATTAACCCTGATGTTTCTTCACAGATGCTGTCATACCTACTGAGGTTTTCTAGCAACTTCTGTTTTTGTTTATGATTTGCAGCATCCACAGTTCCTCTGGTTTTTATGAGAAATAGGAACTTGTCTTTAAGCACTTTTAAACCTTCCAGGCTCAATATTGAATTCGACAATTTTAGATAGTACCATCTGTCCTATTTTGTATCCCATTTCTTTTCTGGTTTTATTTCTTGCTTATTTTTCCTTTTTTTTCTCCATTTATTTCTTACATGCGGAAGCTGTATATAATTCTGCCATTCACACCTTCTCAAAACACATTTTTTACATAGCCCCAGCCACATTAGTGAGATTTAAACAATCCTTGGATGATCATGGCATAGTGTAGGGTTATGGGCTTGGATTAGTTCACAGGTCAGCGCAACATCGAGAGCCAAAGGACCTGTTCTACGTTGTATTGTTCTATGTTCTATGATCTATTGTCACTCCCATTGCCTTAGTTCACGACCTCTTTCATTGTTTAAAATTTCACTGGCTTCCAGTCAATCATGGACCTGCCTTTTCTTCTTTTTCCCACTACCACTTCCCCCAACTCCCTTTCACTTACTTTAAACCTGTTACTTCTCTAATCATAAAATGCCATCAGCCTGAAACATTAGCTCTGTGCTTCTCTTTGCACAGATGTTACCATAACTGATGAGTATTCCTAGCATTTTATTTTTTCACTTAATTTCAGGAAGCTACCATTAGTTATGATTCTGCTGTTTGTTATTTTCACTGCCTTCCATCCTATTGCAGACCTGCATGGTTTTCTTTTCATAGCCCATAATAATCTGCTTTGTTTTCATTTTTGCAACTCACACCTTTTCCTTCCTTTCTTCTGCTTACATTTCTAACCTTTTCCAGTTCTAATAACAGGGTATCAATGTGAAATTGTAAGCATATTTCACTCCCAACAGATGCTTCCTAAACTGCTGAAAATTTCCTTTGTTTTTAATTTTGTTTCATTTTTTCTACAATGTTTTAGTTTTGAATTGGTGCTAAATGTGGCCACAAAGGGATTCCATTGACACTAAATCCATCTAGTGGAACAGCCTATTTATGTGTTTTATCTTCATATCAAAGCCTCACGCATCAAGGAGATGCCATAGACAGGACATTTTTTTCACTCAATTCCCATTTGTTTCAAAGCCAAGTATCCAAAACCTCATAAATTCTGACTATTATGATAATTTAATTGCACTTCTTGATGTATTGTTATGGTAGCATTTGCCTAGTACTTAATGAAGAGTGGATTATTTAGTGGCATTAATCTGAAGGCATTTGAATCGTGTTGCAATGTTTTACAACCAGAATACCAAGTGAGAAGCTTTACTAAATCAAGAACTACAGGTTCAGATTTCAGGTTTGAGGGATAGTTATACCATAAATAAAGATTTTTTTAAAAATGTGATCTGTTGTTACTGGCTGGGCCAGCATTTATTGTTCATTCTTAACTGCTCTTGAGAACGTGGTATGAGACACCATCTTGAAAATCCTATGATCCATATGTTGTCAGTAAACCACAGTGCTTTTAGGGAGGGTGTTCCAGGATTTTGTCTCAGTCATTTGCAAGTAGTGATGATCCCATTCATCTGCCGTCCTGTCCCCTAGGTATAGAGGTCACAGATTTAGAAAGTGCTGCTGAAGAACCCTTTGTGAATTGCTGAGGCGCATCGTCTAAATTGCATACATCATTGTCATTGTGATTTGCTGATGGAATGAGTGAATATCAAAAAAGATGGAGGCGTTCAAATAAAGGATTCTGTTCTACCTTGCATGTTGTTAAGCTTCTTGAGTGTTGTAGGAGTTGCACTCCTCCGAGCAGTTGAAAGTACTCCATCACACTCCCAACTTATGCTTTGTAGATGGATTTGGGGATACAGGAGTTCAATTATTCACCTCAAATTTGTCACCTTTGATGTTCTTTGTAGTATTTATATGGCTAGCCCATTTTAGTAATTCCCAGAATGTTGATAATGGGAGATTAAGTGATGGTGATGCCATTAAATTTCATGGGGAAATTATTGAATTCTTTGCTGGAATCTTGTTAGATTGCTGGCACTTTTATCACACAAGTATCAGGCTATGTTTGGATGATATGAAGGTCTTGCTGTATTTGCATATAGTCTGCTTCAGTATGTGAGAAGTTGTGCTTAGTATTAAACGTTGTGCAAATATCAGCAAGCATCTCCACTTCTGACTTTACAATAGAAAGGTCATTGGTGAAGCAGCTAATGATGCTTGGGCTCAGAACACTACTCTGACCAACTCCTGCAGTGATGTCCTGGGACTGAACTGAGCTGCACCCTGGCCCCGCTGATCCCAAAACCTCTCCCCCTCCATTTCCTCTCCTAGCACCCTCTCCCAATCATGAACAACCATGTTTGTTTCTACTAGGTATGACTTCCACAAGTGGAGAATTTTCTCCCTGGTACCCATTCATTACATTTGCTAAGCCTCCTTGATGCCACACTCAATCAAATGTTGCCTTGATGACAAGGATAGTCATTCTCACGTCACCTCAGTAATACAAGGGATGGATATTATATAAACATATACAAACTTAAGTAAAGATGCAGTATATTTTGTTTTATCTGACTAAAAATATCTATGAACATGTACAGCTTTATAAAATCCTAATCTTGGTCAAATGCTTCATACCAGATTAAGAGTTCAGAAGCAGCAGTTTTATCTCACTGAATCCATTAAGATAGTATTGTTGAGATGGAAACAATTTTTACAAGATTAAAGTTACCTTTTGCAGAATTAGTAGACCATGCACTCCACATTGCTTAATCGGAGTCAAGCTTAAATGGCATTTTCTGATTCTCAAAAACCAATGAAAACCCTTTCATTTGTAGTAGGATCAAATCACTTAAAATATTTAATATCCCAAGTATT